>NC_084744.1:38229665-38367165 GCF_033978785.1 Entelurus aequoreus | reverse complement strand
TATATATATATGCATATATATATACCTGTATATATATATATATATATATATATATATATATATATATATATATATATATATATATATATATATATATATATATATATATATATATATATATATATATATATATATATAGTCGAGGTTTCTGTGCTCAATACCGGGGTAGAGCGGAATATACACAGGTTTCCCTGCTCTTCAGGGAAACCTGCGAAACAGGCTTGTAGGGATGAAATAGCCTCTGTGTTTTTTCCTGAAAAAAAATAAAAATAATAATAATTATATATATATATATATATATATATATATATATATATATATATATATATATATATATATATATATATATATATATATATATATATATATATATATATATATATATATATATATTACACCTGCATAATACACAAGCTGAATATTACTAAAAATATTCATCAAATTATTGTAATATTACTCTACAGCAGGGGTGTCAAACTCAAATACAGAGTGGGCCAAAATTTAAATCTGAACAAAGCCGCGGGCCAAGGTTGAACAAATTAACCTTTTAATAGGGACCCAAACAAGTTTTGCATTGAATATTGAACAAGCAAGGCTTATATAACTTTATAGTGACATGCAAAATCCAGTTTCAAATAATAATAATAATAATTAAAAAATATCAATGGCATATCAAATACAATTTAAACAAAAATGTAATGCCTCTTTTCTATTTGCAGCCTTCTGAGGTAAATATCAACATGAACTTTTTCCACAGGCTAATCAATTAGAAAATAAAATAACAATGAATAAACCAACCATTCAGGACTTTAAACTGCTCAGTTTGCAACACACTGATCTAATCTGATGTGCCCAAGCCAGATACCTGGCATCTTTTCTTGGATGCTAGTTCATTAATGTCGGCGCTCAGGCTTTGAGCTGATGCATCTTTCATTATCGAACGAAGGTGTTCATCAGTCATTATACCGCATAGTCCACCCGGACCACAGTCTTGGGGGCGTGCTTTGAAGGCACTGCGTTTATCGTCCTTCACGAGCTGTCGTCACGTCTGCTTTTCATCCATTCCAACAACGTGCCGGCCCGATCACAAAATATGTGCGACTTCAGCACGCACAAACACGTAAATGCAATGCATACTTGGCCAACAGCAATACAGGTTACACTGACGGTGCCCGTGTAAATAACTTTAACACTGTTAGAAATATGCGCCACACTGTGAATCCACACCAAACAACCGTCGGTTGAGGTGGGTGGGGTTTGGTGGTAGTTCAATGGAACGTCAGAAGATAAGTACGTTGTTCAAGTAGACTACCACAAAATAGCCTATCATGTTGCGAAGAACATCATTAATTAAGCACTAAAAAACACCAGGAGCATTTGTGAGCCCAAACGGCATGATGCAATACTCAAAGTGGCCAAGCTGGGTGTTAAAAGCAGTTTTCCATTCATCGCCCTCATGAATGCGTACGAGGAGATACGCGTTACGTAAATCCAATTTTAATAAACAGTATTTTTTCTTAACTGAAATTTTGTTAAGGGTGCGGTAGTGTATATTAGGTCACAACCCACCATCCTTCTTCTTAAGAAAAAAAAACAAACAGCCGTCACAGGAGAGGAAGAGAAACGAATGTGTCCCGTGGCGAACGAATCGGAGATACTGTATACTCCTCCACGGCATGCTGTTTGGGGTGCAAAATATTGTAAAGCCGTGAAGAATGTAGTGGGGTCCCTAGAAGGAGGTCAATGGCACAATTACAAAGAATATCGCAAATTATATTCTTCCGGAATCAACGAAAGTTTAGGGGGCTGAAGAGTAGGAAGAATGACAAGACTAGTAGGAGATGATGCGGTGAGAAGACAGTGACTATGACAAAAAATACTCCACTTAGTAATCTAAGTGTGGTCCAATCAATGATGGGATTGTGATGTCGCAACCACGGAAATCCAAGAACTAAAGGCGCTGAACGAGAAAGCATTATAAAAATTTAAAAAAAACACCTTGAGGTGATTACCAGAAATGAAGAGATAGGTTGCATGTGTCTGATGAGTAATAATAACCAGCTGGCGCCCGTCAAGCCAACTAACATCCTTAATGTTTAACACCCACAGTAGTAATCTTAAACCTCAACAAGCCCACTGTCAATGTTTTAATCTGCCCTTGAGTCAATCAGTGCCTGTATAGGCATGACAGAGTACCTTCCACTTGAAGACTTCCCAACAGCGAAGAAGATTGTGGTCCGCAGCTTTGCAGTATAAACACAGCCGCAACTTCAGCCGACGACTCCTCTCCGCTGATGATAAACGGCTTCCACCCAGCTGCATTGGAACCCTCGAGATCCAACGCCGGCTCACCGTAGTCAGAAGGTGGAAGCGACAGGTCCTGTGGCCTGGACTGAGATTGATTCAGCTGATTGACGTCTCTGGACAAAGGATCCACCCGCTACTGGGTGTGTAGCTCTCACAGGTGGTCGACTAAGCGAATTGAAAGCGGAAAGAGCTCCTCGAGGGTCTGAGTCTCACCCTGGGCATCCAGCTCGCCCTGGATGCTGGGGCTGAGACTAGCCAGGGTTTATCCCCCCAGCGCTCTCTCCCCGGCCACTCTCTGCCACCAGGATCCAGAAGAAAAGGGAAGGATCCTCTACAAAGGAGTACCCATGGCGAGTAGCGAGGAGGTGGCTGCCTGCGCAGCTCAGCAGAAAACAGAGGTCGGCTGGAACGAAGTTTGGGTTTGCTCTCACACGCCTCCATAGCCCAGCGTCCTGCTCTTCCAGCAAGTAGACTGAAGACATACGCCACAGGCGGAGTCTGTCGGGTACTAGTGAGGCTGTTGTGCAAACACCAAAGGGCATTGATATAAAAAAAAGTCTACATTGTCCAAAGTCTCCCTCGTACCTGAGCGGGTGTGGTATGCTGGGCTCTCAGGTAAAAAAAAAACCTGGTGACGAGGCCACAGAAGTGCAGGAGGTTTCAGCTGCAGGTTGACTTGTCTGAGAGCCTGCGGTCGGAGGAGAGGCAGAGATGCATATCCTTCACAAGCATCGTCAAAACTGTTCATGCTGGCCTAATTGCAGGCCATGGGCCCTGAGAGCCAGCCGAAGAGGTTTGTCTTCTGCGCATTCCATAAATGACTCGGCGTTGTTGTGCAACACAGTGAGAAAAATCCAAGGATGTAGACAGACGCTGAGTAAAACACTTCTTTACTTATCAAGTGAACGCACAAAAGCACTTTTCACGGCAGGTAACAAAAGGCGACGGTGCAAAAAGGAAAAAAAAACAAATGGGCACTGTGGAAATAACAAAAACTAAACTTGGGTAGGAGTTGCAAGACGTGCTAACTACAAAAACACCAAGCTGGATGGCCAAGACAGCATTAAACAAAATACTGCACTAATGGCAGCATAAAAATAATCAGTGGTGGAGAGCCAAGGATTGAAAGTGCCGAGTGCCATCCAGTTGCCAAGGTGCTGCTTACTACAAACCACGAGGCAGCAGGAGATTTTGCATAACATTTTGCTCACATTACAATCAAGGTGTGTTAAATGTTGTGTTTTGATTGCGCCCTTACTCATTGCATTACGGTACCTATTGTGTTGTGCTGTATGTTCTATATGTTTACGGTACGTACACAGGATGTGACGTCATTACGCTCTCATTGTGAGACGCGCCATTTTTCAGCCGCTACTTGTAATAAATATGCCATTAGGCTAAAGATTAAGAGTATTACTTTATTCTCCAATACGTGTGGACACTGTGCACTGAAACGTGACATGTTATGGGCCCAGGCAGAGTTGGAGGAAGTTTAACGTGACGGATTAACACGGAGCTTCTGTGGACAACTTGGAGATAAAGCTCGGAAGAAGTTTTTCGCGACGCAATACGCGAGATGGCTAACAGAATAGCGACACCAGCCCCGCAACTTCTTTTTGATGGATCAGATGAAAAATATGACCTGTGGGAAACAAGATTTTTAGGTCATCTACACATTCTAAAATTAAAAGAGGCGATCCTGAATGCGCCATCTGGCAATGAAGAAGCACAAACTGAACATAGGACGAAGAATACTGACTGTTATGCTGAACTGATCAGACTCATTGATGACAAAAGCTTATCCTTAATAAGACACGAGGCTGCAGATGATGGCAGACAAGTCCTGAAAATACTGAGAGAACACTACTCCGGAAAAAGTAAGCAGAGGATCATCAATCTGTACACATCACTCACCAAGCTACACATGGGAGAAGGTGAGAATGTTACAGACTACATTATAAGAGCAGAGAACATTATCATGGCCCTAAAAGACGCCGGTGAAACCATGAGTGACGGACTAAATGTAGCCATGGTGATAAATGGGTTACCAGAATCCTTCAAGCCCCTAGCAGTCCATGTAACACAAAATGAAGATACAGTTACATTTGCAGACTTTAAAAGGAGACTAAGACTAAGACTAAGAGCGAGAAAATGAAGAAGACAGAATCTACAGACAATGTGATGAAGAGCCATGTAAAACAGGGCAGAGGTCCACCAAGGGCACAAGCTGGCAAAAGAAAAGATGAAGATGCCAACGTGACGTGCTACAGATGTGGAATAAAGGGGCACAAAGCAAGAAAGTGTTCCAGAAAAGTATGGTGTGGATACTGCAAAAGTAATACACACGAAGAGTCACTGTGCAAGAAAAAGGGGGAACGAGATGGCGCGAGAAAGGTCGTGGAGGAACGAGACAGCGACCGACAGGACCATTTCTTCAAGGCAAACGACGCAAGGAATGAGAGACCACCAGGCAACGTGAAGATGAAAGGCATTATGGTCGACGGAGGGGCAACATCACATATTGTGAATGACATAGAAAAGTTTAAAAGCTTCGATGACACGTTTCAACCTGACTCTCATTCAGTGGAGCTAGCAGACGGAACCAAATGCAGTGGAATAGCACAGAGAAGAGGAACAGCGACCATCTGTCTGCAGGACGGCGCTGGACGACAGCACAGAGCACAACTGAGGGATGCTCTGTACATACCCACATATCCACATGACATATTTTCCGTGGCGCGTGCCACAAATGGAGGAGCGACGATCACCTTCGAGAAAGGGGACAATCGCATGGTTACAAGGGACGGTAGCAGGTTTGACATACACGAAAGTGGTAATCTGTATTACTTGCCTACTGTTCAAACTGATATTGATCTATGTAAAGTGGTCATGATGTACAAACATGGCATGCAATTTTGGGCCATTGTAATTATGAAGATGTGCAGAAATTACAAGGTGTAGTGAGAGGCATGGAGATAAAAGGGAGTGCGGCTAAACCAGCCCAATTATGTGAAGTGTGCACAAAAGGAACATTTACCCAGACGAGAAACAAGGAGCCTGACAGGAGGGCTAAGAAACCCTTGGAGCTAGTCCATACTGACCTAGCCGGTCCCATGCAAACGCCTAGCATCGATGGTCACAAATATGCACAAATATTTACTGATGACCATTCTGGTACCATGATGGTGTACTTTCTAAGGTCTAAAAGTGATGCAGTGCTCGCAACAGAACGGTTCTTAGCTGACGTAGCACCATACGGTGAGGTTCGGTGCATCAGATCAGATAATGGTTCTGAGTGTACAAGCAAAGAGTTCCAGGCACTGTTAATAAGGAATAGGATTAGACATGAAACGTCTGCACCCTATTCACCACACCAAAATGGCACGGCCGAGAGAGGGTGGAGAACCCTTTATGAGATGGGCAGATGCTTACTGCTAGAAAGTAACTTACCAAATAAGCTGTGGAACTACGCTGTACAGACGGCGGCCTATGTACGGAACAGATGCTACTCTAGGCGTACACAGAAAACACCATACGAGTTGTTCGCAGGGAAAGAACCAAACATTTCCAAAATGCAAAAATTTGCATCGGTGTGCTATGCTTACCAGCAACAAGCCAAGGGCAAGCTAGACTCTAGGTGTGAGCAGGGTGTTTTTGTGTGTTACGATAAAAACAGCCCAGCCTACCTAGTGTACTACCCAGAACAAGAGAAAGTTCAGAAACATAGATTGGTAAAATTCACAACCAAAACTGCAACAGAAAAAGAAACACAAACATGTGAGTCATACATGGGGTATGGTAATGTACAACCCAGGGTTAATGAAAGAGAAATTTGTGTTGATGATGACAAGGTTGAAAATGTACCAGATCAAGGTTTACAGGGTGTTTCTGAGACTTTACCTGAACAGACTGAACGCCGGGTAGAGTCACTGACACTGTAAACAGAAGGAACCCATCGCGAACCAGGAGGAGGCCGGTTCACTTACAGGAGTTTGAGACTGAGGATACAATGGACAAATTTGTAACATGCGTGGACTCTTGCTACAGAGCAGTATGTGACATTCCTCAAACCTACAAGGAAGCGATAATGTCAAACAAATCAAGGCAGTGGAAAAATGCTATGGATGATGAGGTGAAGTCACTGGAGGAAAACGACACCTTTAGCCTCACCCATTTTCCACCGGGCAAACAGGCAGTGGGGGGAAAATGGGTCTATGCCATCAAGAGTGACATTGACGGAACGGATAAATACAAAGCGAGGTTCGTAGCGAAAGGCTACAGTCAGAAAAAGGGAACTGACTACGAAGAGACATTTTCACCCACAGCAGACATGACAAGTGTGAGGGTGATCATGCAAAAGGCGGCACAAGAGGAGCTAGTGCTGCACCAGCTTGATGTAAAGACTGCTTATCTTCACGCCCCGATCGATTGTGAAATTTATATCGAACAGCCAGAAGGCTATGAGAAAGAATCAGTCACAGGTGAAAAGCTAGTGTGTAAATTGCACAAGTCTCTCTACGGTTTGAAACAGTCCGGTAGAAATTGGAATGCAATGTTGCACACATGTCTAACTGAGAATGGTTTTGTACAAAATTCTGCTGATCATTGTGTGTACTCACGAGAGAAGCATTATGAGAATGTGATTTTACTTATATGGGTAGACGATCTCATCATAGCATCTAAAAACAATGGTGTACTCAACAGTGTGAAAAGATTCAAAATGAAGGATCTAGGAAAATTGAAACATTTTCTAGGAATAGATTTTGACCAAACAAATGGTAAAGTCACAATGTCTCAAGAGAGATATGTTCACAAAATCTTAGAGAGATTTGAAATGCAAAATTGCAAGTCCAGAGAGACTCCATGTGAACCAAAACTAGAGTACACAGGTGATGCAGACAAAATGACAGATCAAAGAAGGTTCAGGGAGGCTGCTGGAAGCCTAATTTACTTGTCCACATGCACACGTCCAGACAACAACATGTGATCCCTATTTTCTTTTCTTGCATTGTAATTTCTTTCTCAAGGTAACCTAATTGAGTTAATGGCGAGTGGGGGTGTTAAATGTTGTGTTTTGATTGCGCCCTTACTCATTGCATTACGGTACCTATTGTGTTGTGCTGTATGTTCTATATGTTTACGGTACGTACACAGGATGTGACGTCATTACGCTCTCATTGTGAGACGCGGCATTTTTCAGCCGCTACTTGTAATAAATATGCCATTAGGCTAAAGATTAAGAGTATTACTTTATTCTCCGATACGTGTGGACACTGTGCACTGAAACGTGACAAGGTGATGTTTTGTCCTTGCTGAACTACACAATAAATAAAGAACTGTCAATTTTTTGGAAATTATTTTGGGTTTTTCATTTTTCCATTTTTCTATCAATTGTTGCACTGTTTGGCGCACAAAGTTATTTTCTTTGACTTGACATTGTGCTCCCCAAATTGTGGGTTTTGAAGACGAACCCCATGACAAATTGTACATATTTAATGTTTTGATAGCTCTACATAGGTGGTAATTATATATTTTTTGCAGTTTGTAGTAGGGTTGTAAGGTATACTGGTACCGCAATACTAATGAATCATGACGCCTCTAAAAAGTACCGGTAATAATAAGTGATTATTACATTTGAACAGAAGTGTAGATTGAACATGTTGAAACGGAAAAAAAGCAGATATTAACGGTCAATGAGCAAATAAATTAATAATCAATTTTTACAGTTTGTCCTTCATAATGTGTACAAAATAATAGGTGTATAAATGACACAATATGTTACTGCATACGTCAGCAGACTAATTAGGAGTCTTTGTTTGTTTACTTACTACTAAAAGACAAGTTGTCTAGTATGTTCACTATTTTATTTAAGGACTAAATTGCAATAATAAACATATGTTTAATGTACCCTAAGACTTTTTGTTCAAATAAAGCCAATAATGCAATTTTTTGTGGTCCCCTTTATTTACAAAAGTATCGAAAAGGATGAAAATACATTTTGTTACCGGTATCAAAATATTGGTATCGGGACAACACTAGTTTGTAGTGGTGTACAACTGCACTACTATTTTTTTCTTGCCCTGATGTGGGATCTGAGCCGAGGATGTCGTTGTGGCTTGTGCAGCCCTTTGAGACGCTGGTGATTTAGGGCCATATAAATAAACTTTGATTGATTGATTGATTGATGCATCATAATGAGAACTGTGCCTAATATTTTGTCCCTTTGCAGCGTGGTTCTGCATCACTGCAAACTCTAATTAAATAATGTCAGGCCTATCTGACAATGCCAATAAAAACTGAGCAATATCATCTTTGGGAAGGCAACATTTTGTAGAGTAATGTGATGCAGTGCAGACAGCCTCTCCGCCTGTACACAGGGTGTGTCCTAAGAGGTCGTGGATGAGAACAGCCTGAATGGCTTCCGAGTGAATGCAGGAGGAGCCCTCGGCCGTCCTGGGACTGGCTAATGCAGTGCGGGTAATGATGTAAGCATGTTAGTGCAATATGCTATGACTGAGCACTAAACTTAATGTGTTTGTGCCACCAATTAAGCTCCAATCTTCCCACTCTAAATCTGTCAGTTATTTGTGATACATTGGAGAACAAACATGTAGTACAAGCAAAGGAATATCGCACTACTTTTGGAATCTAAAGCATTTGAACGTATACACGACCGCTCAATATAAGTAAGCCAACAGAAAGTATTAAATCGTAAGAAAAACACATTTTCGGTGCCAGTAAAGACACGCCCGCTCATTTTAACACTGGAAGAGGGAGAAGGAATTAAGTTAAGAAAGAAATAAACAGCAGTCTGCTAAAAGGTTTTTGGGGTAATCAATGTACATCTCCATTATGAGTGTAAAGTACTCTCAGCCCAAGTCTCCCTAAACATTGTTTTGCAGGGAAATACTTAGGATGTAACCTGTTAAACACGTGGATAGAAACCAACAGTTGTCCAAGGGAACATCCAGCATTATGGGAACTGGTATTTTCTTGTCCGTATGACCTTTCCTTGTTAACAATTGTATTGCCTGAGCCCTATCCCATAGGTACATCATGTATTGCCCGAGCCCTACCCCATAAGTACATCATGTATTGCCCGAGCCCTATCCCATAAGTACATCATGTATTGCCCGAGCCCTATCCCATAAGTACATCATGTATTGCCCGAGCCCTATCCCATAGGTACATCATGTATTGCCCGAGCCCTATCCCATAAGTACATCATGTATTGCCCGAGCCCTATCCCATAGGTACATCATGTATTGCCCGAGCCCTATCCCATAAGTACATCATGTATTGCCCGAGCCCTATCCCATAGGTACATCATGTATTGCCCGAGCCCTATCCCATAAGTACATCATGTATTGCCCGAGCCCTATCCCATAGGTACATCATGTATTGCCCGAGCCCTATCCCATAGGTACATCATGTATTGCCCGAGCCCTACCCCATAAGTACATTATGTATTGCCCGAGCCCTATCCCATAAGTACATCATGTATTGCCCGAGCCCTATCCCATAAGTACATCATGTATTGCCCGAGCCCTATCCCATAGGTACATCATGTATTGCCCGAGCCCTATCCCGTAGGTACATCATGTATTGCCCGAGCCCTATCCCATAGGTACATCATGTATTGCCCGAGCCCTATCCCATAGGTACATCATGTATTGCCCGAGCCCTATCCCGTAGGTACATCATGTATTGCCCGAGCCCTATCCCATAGGTACATCATGTATTGCCCGAGCCCTATCCCATAGGTACATCATGTATTACCCGAGCCCTATCCCGTAGGTACATCATGTATTGCCCGAGCCCTAACCCATAGGTACATCATGTATTGCCCGAGCCCTATCCCGTAGGTACATCATGTATTGCCCGAGCCCTATCCCATAGGTACATCATGTAATGCCCGAGCCCTATCCCATAAGTACATCATGTATTGCCCAAGCCCTATCCCATAAGTACATCATGTATTGCCCAAGCCCTATCCCATAGGTACATCATGTATTGCCCGAGCCCTATCCCATAAGTACATCATCAATATTGCCCGAGCCCTATCCCATAAGTACATTATGTATTGCCCAAGCCCTATCCCATAGGTACATCATGTATTGCCCGAGCCCTATCCCATAAGTACATCATGTATTGCCCAAGCCCTATCCCATAAGTACATCATGTATGCCTGGTTCACACTAACGGCGCTTGCCGCGCTTTAAAGCGGCGAGCAAAGCGCCGTCATTTTTGTCAATTTTTCCACGAATATCCCGATCTCCGAAGTAATGTTATGCTTTGATACACTCTGATATGCTCTGATACGAATTAGTTGCCGCTTTGTTACCGTACCTCACGATTTGATGCCGCTTTGATCCCGCTTTGATACGCTTAAAATCACGCTTTGATATGTTTTATTACGCTTTATTGAACTTTATTACGCTTTGATGCGATCCTGACGCTTTAAATCAGGCTCTGACACGATTATCAAGCTCTGTTGTGCATTGTTACAACAAAAATAAGAAAACAATTGAAAAACTCAGTATACTAAGTTGTCCCCACATTTTTTTAGATTTATCTATTTATTTGATTTCTCTTTTTGTTTTATTATATACAGGATAAAACACATAATGTAATAAAAAAGAGAAATATGACAAACAAATAAGTAAAAAAAAAAGTGAAAAACTCAGTATACTGTTTTCCACCCATTTTTATATTCATTTATTTTTTCAATTTCTCTTTTTTTCCCGTTATATTATGTTTATTATTTATTATGTTTTATATCTTCATTTCTTTTATTTCTTTGTCATCTTAATAAATGTCTATCTTTCATTTCTTATGCTAGTTGACAATACTAAAAGGCATTTCTTTTATTTTTTATATTCATTTATTTTTTCAATTTCTCTTTTTTTTCCGTTATATTATGTTTTATATCTTCATTTCTTTTATTTCTTTGTCATCTTAATAAATATCTATCTTTCATTTCTTATGCTAGTTGACAATAATAAAAGGCATTTCTTTTATTTTTTATATTCATTTATTTTTTCAATTTCTCTTTTTTTCCGTTATATTATGTTTTATATCTTCATTTCTTTTATTTCTTTGTCATATTAATAAATATCTATCTTTCATTTCTTATGCTAGTTGACAATAATAAAAGGCATTTCTTTTATTTTTTCAATTTCTCTTTTTTTTCCGTTATATTATGTTTTATATCTTCATTTCTTTTATTTCTTTGTCATCTTAATAAATATCTATCTTTCATTTCTTATGCTAGTTGACAATAATAAAGGCATTTCTTTTAAACGTAACATATTCTCTTTATCATTAACATTTTCATACAGAAAAATTATAGACAGTAATGTCAAACTGCAACATCAAACAGCAGAAGTACAGAAACAATGATCATCGTATAAAAAAGGCAATGATGCAAAAGAGAATGGATTTGTAATCCTGTGTTGGTTTTACATAAAGTTTCAATGTCACTAGTCAATATCACAGTCACTTCCTATTGCTCTTTGAACCAAGATCTGTTAAGCTTTCCTACGCTTTGAGTCAAGCTTTGCTAAGCTTTGTCAGGCTTTGTCACGCTTTGATACACTCTCTGCGCTTTATTCCATTCTTGACAGAGCGCAGAATTTTTTAAAACCGTTTAAAACATTTTGGCGAACTTGCTGCATGTCCCGCTTCACTACAAGCTTTCCCACGATCCATTAGGACCCTCACGCTTTAATCAGGCTTTGATACGCTTTAACACCGCTTTGCATGCCGCTTTAAAGCGCCGTTGGTGTGAACCTAGCAGTATTGCCCGAGCCCTATCCCATAAGTACATCATGTATTGCCCGAGCCCTATCCCATAAGTACATCATGTATTGCCCGAGCCCTATCCCATAAGTACATCATGTATTGCCCGAGCCCTATCCCATAGGTACATCATGTATTGCTGCACCATGCTATCCATAATTACTCCCAACAGCCATGTTCAACTTGCCATGGTATAGTTTGAACTGATTCAACCCTCATCTGTAAGGCAGTACTTCATAGCTAATATTCTACATAATTATTATTTACCAACCCCTCATTGTTTACAATTTTTACTAACCACAAATTGGAAAAAAAAAATGCTTTGTTGTACGCACCACGGTGTTTCATCCACTCATTGTGTGTCTCCTTTTATGTCACGCAGCACATAGATTATGGGCGGCCTTACCAAGCTCTGTTCATTCAGTCTGTTCAGTAGAGATGTGAAGAAGTCGAGCCTTTTGAACGGCTTTTTTAAGTGAATAATGGAAACTGATTCCCAGCTGCGAGCAGTTTGTTTGCCAGCCATTTTAATAACAATTGCCCAGGTACATTGTATTGTAGTTGTGTTGTAAACACCAAGTAGGATGGTACAATTTTGCATTCACAATTTTATCTTGTCAGACGTTATTTTGAAGTATTACTTGTATATTTTGTGTACTTGTGCTGTAAAAGGTTTACATTTTCTTTTACAAATAGTGATCTCATTGTCGATTCGTATGGAATATACCACATTACATCATTTTTACAATGAAAACATAAACCAAATTAAATTACGTTTCAAGATATTTCCCACCAATCATGTATACTTAGGTTTAAATTTGTATGATCTAAATCTCCTAACATCCACGTGTGACTGTTTCCTTGATAAAATACATAACGAGCCAGGCTTTTGAAAGGAATGGCTCCTCAAGATTGGGCTCCCTTCAAATCCATTGTCTCAGCCTAGTCGTTAGCTACGCTGCGGATTGCTACTTTAAGTGTTTTGGTCATTGTACAGTGTTTTTTTGCTGGCTCAATATGAGTCCAAAGAAAGCAACAAACAAGCAATATGTCGTTTGAAGCATTCAGGAAGTTTACACAGCGTTGTGGATACTGCCCGTTTTTCCTCTTTCTTCTAAAACCAACAAGGTGAAATGGACTTTATTTTCCTATTCATGGTAGCGACCTGGCTGTTAAAGTTAAGGACTATTGCAATTTTAAACTGTGAGATCACGACAGGGCAAGTGACAATCTGTGTGCGTGTCATCAGAGGGGCTGCAAAAGAGGACAGTTCAGCTATTTGTTGTTGTTTTGATTTTGATATTAAACAGAAAGTTGATCCATCACTCCTTTGTTGTGTTTGTTTGATATACAGTACCTTAAAGCGCTTTATACTGTGTGTGTACCAACTTTTACTGAAATATGGACTTTTGTCAAGGCTTCAAACCATTACTCATCTTTGATTTTTTTCTTATAAAGAAACTTGCTTCAATATACAAACTCTTGTATTATTATTTACAAATACTTGTTGGAGAACCAATTAAGTTCATAAATTGAGGTTTCATTGTACAATGGCTTCACACTGTACATACAGGAATTATTGTGAAGTGCATCTCAGGGCGTTCAATCGTTCACAACTGGACTGCTTGGTTTGTCTTGGAAGATGTTTCGCCGCTCATCCCAGTTGGTTTCACTAGTTCATGCTCATAGACTTAGATTGGTCAGATCTGACCAATCTAGTCCAGTTGTGAACGATTGAACGACCTGGATGAATGAGAACCTTCATAGGTATATTGTAAAGTGCCAATGAAAAATAACACAACAAGGTACTGCAAAGGGTCTAACTCCATATGTCACAAAATAAATGTTTACATCAAATTTTCAGTTCAGTAATGATCAGGTAAACCCTGACTGAGGTAGTTTCTCCATTGCAAAATATTTTGGTATGAGTCTGTAATTCACCCATTAACTGAACAAAGAACAATATGCGGTGTACACAAGACAACACACCCACAGACAATTATAATTACATAATCTGGAGATGGTACACTGGAAGTGCTTAGACCATAGAATAACGGAAATGATAGTCATCAGCAGGGATGAAAATATGATCCAGACACAACTACAGTACATGCGCTCTCCAGCTAGCTATGTACAAACAGAACGTGATATCATATTTTACAGATACTGTAATATGATTGTTCATGTTTTTCAGTCCGTACAGATTAGTGTCTTATCACATTAAGTTGTGCATTACAAACTCAAATGTGATTCGTGCCGACGTAGAAGCTAGCTTATCTCTTCCCGTAGTTAGCTTTTACGGCTAATACCGAAGTGTGCTGATGTGTTAGTAGAAAATAGGTTCCTCAGTGTTTGTTCTTACAAAAACAATGTGATTTAGAGGTAGAATTGATTGCTCCCATTAGCTGCATTGCTAGCCACCAAGAATGAGCTGATTTTTACATGTTACAATGCAAAAAAAACCCAAACAACTTTTGTCTTCTTGTCTCTCAAGTATTAGGCAAATTCCAAAAAAAAGAGCAGTTTTCCTTTAATGAAAGTACAATGTATTTTTTATTTTAAAACTATTTGAGTATTTTGTCTGGAGAGGATTAAGAGGAAGAATATGTTGTATATATAGCTTTGATTGATTGATTGAAAAGTTTATTAGTAGATTGCACAGTACAGTACATATTCCGTACAATTGACCACTAAATGGTAACACTCGAATACGTTTTTCAACTTGTTTAAACCGGGGTCCATGTTAATCAATTCATGGTACAAATATATACTATCAACACATTACAGTCATCATACAAGTTCATCATCAGAGTTTATACATTGAATAATTTACAATCCGAGGGGTGGGATGTGGAGGGGGTTGGGGCGGGGGAGTAGGTTAGGTTAGGTTGCTGTCAGCATATTTCAGTCATCAACAATTTTATCATCTGAGAAATGGACATTGTACTAACAATGTGCTCAGTACTAACATTAACTAAACACATGTATCACAATGTCATGTTCACACCAAATGTTCACAAAACAATGTTTTTCTCACTATTGTTGTTTTTCAGAATAAATTGCTGGGTTGAGTGATGCTAAACACTATGTAAGTATGTGTAAGCCACTTTCTAGAAAGACAACATGCATTTACTTCTAAATCACTCTATTATTCAAAAACATGAATGTCTTACAATCACATTTATATGCTGCTGCTTTCAGATTTATAAAGAAAACAATAATAAGACAATAAGACCGACTATCTCACAAAGGCAGCAACAATGATTGGTTTTAAAAAGTGTCATTTTGACACACAGGACCTTTAAAAAATCATACTGGAATGTAGAACTGTCTTCAAATAGTCTGTGATTCAACAAGTTTGACTGTCAATCTTGCAGTCAAATAGTCTGATATTAATAATCCCTCCCCCTCTGTGGAAGGAGGCGTGTGTTTTGGGAAATGATTCACTTGTGCAGACAAATAGTTTTTAGGGAGTAAGAAAACAATCTTAGTTTCAGCAGTCACTTCAGACCTTCTCAAAGCGGTTGCTGATACCTGGTGTGACGCCATGTCTCCAAAATAATTTGCCGTCTTTTCATTTCCAGAAAAAGCAAGGCCAGTAACACTCTAATAATTTCAATACAATGGGGCTACCAAACCCAGAAAATGTCTTGGTCAGTGTGCAGGAAGTGATGCACTTAAATAGTCACAGCTGTGGTCAATCAATTGACATAACAATAAATCAAGAACAACTTCAACAATGAAAGTGCACAAATAATAGACAAAATGGAATGCCGCACATAGAAAAGTAAATAAAGCAACCATTATAATAAAAGGAGACATAGCTCATCAGCACAGAGACAAAAATCAATCAAAAATAGCTATAACTAGGTCCCTCTACATATACAAACCCCGTTTCCATATGAGTTGGGAAATTGTGTTAGATGTAAATATAAACGGAATACAATGATTTGCAAATCATTTTCAACCCATATTCAGTTGAATATGCTACAAAGACAACATATTTGATGTTTAACACGCGAAGTCCCAGAGAAGGGTCAATTGACATTTTTACCTAGAAAACACACAAGAGGGTCATTTGACCCCTAGTCCCCCCTGTGGACACTCCTTTTGTTATGAAAATGTGGCTGTTAGTGGCACACGGCAGGGGGCCACTTGAGCCTGTGTGGGGGAGGGGACCTTACAGCTCAAGCTTTAGTTCTGAGGTAGGTTGTGTGTGTTTTTGCAAGGATCAACAGAATGAAGGGATCAACACTCTGACATTTATTGTTAAAAAAAATACAAAACAAAACATATTTACAAAGAATGAAAAAGCAACTGTTTTCCCAGTTTTGGTGTGGAGGGTTGTTGCAGAAGCAATTGTTATTTTTGTGTGCCAAAAATAGTTTTAAAAAAAAAATTTACAAAGAAAAAAGCATATTTACAAAGAATGAAAAACCATGTCCATGTAAACGTGACTGACATACATTTGAGCAGTCACTCACAATCCTGGCACTGCCATTGCTCCTTTCGGCATTTCCCACATGTATAATTTTTCTGTCTACCTAGACAAACTGCCCCTAACAGCCTCATTACCATAACAAAATGAGTGATTAGTGTATTCGGGAAAAGCGTCGGGCCAAATGACCCCTCTCTGGGTCTTCTAGGTAGACAGAAAAATGCTGGGACTTCTAGTGTTAAACTGATAAACATTTTTTTTTGTGCAAATAATCATTAACTTTAGAATTTGATGCCAGCAACACGTGACAAAGAAGTTGGGAAAGGTGGCAATAAATACTGATAAAGTTGAGGAATGCTCATCAAACACTTATTTGGAACATCCCACAGGTGAACAGGCAAATTGGGAACAGGTGTGTGGTCATCTGAAATTCCTTGCTCAATCTGTTTTGTCTTTTACCTGTTCACTCTCTCTCTCTCGTCCACAGTGTGGGGTGCAGCTGGCGCGAGGCAGCAGCACACACCTGAGGACAATTAAGTGGCAGCCTATTTAACCTGGCTGCTGACAACATGTGAGTGCCGGAACTTTGTCTACTGCTTATAACAGACGCGCTTATGTTGGTCTTACCAAAGAACTCCCTAGTTCGTCTTGTGCCCATCTTCTCAAGTTTGCCTGTATTTATCCTAGCCTTGTCTAGCGTTTTTATTTTGTACTTTGTGTTTCTGCTTACTTCTTTCATGAAGTATTTTTCCTAGCCTTGTCTAGCGCTTTTAGTTTTGTGTATTTTGCTTGTCTTAGTAGTTTTTTTTACATGGTGTGTTTTGTACTTTGGGCTGTGGGATTGAGTGTGTTGTGCGGGTGTGTGATTTGTATTGGCGGGTTATATGGACGGGAGGGGGAGGTGTTTGTTATGCGGGATTCATTTGTGGCATATTAAATATAAGCCTGGTTGTGTTGTGGCTAATAGAGTATATCCTGTATATGTCTTGTGTTTATTTACTGTTTTAGTAATTCCCAGCTGAATATCAGGTCCCACCCGCCTCTCACAGCATCTTCCCCGTTCACCTCCGCAAAGTTCATACAGCACATATATTTCCCCAAAGTTACGTACGTGACATGCACATAGCGGCACGCACGTACGGGCAAGCGATCAAATGTTTGGAAGCCGCAGCTGCGTACTCACGGTAGCGCGTATCCAACTCAAAGTCCTCCTGGTAAGAGTCTCTGTTGTCCCAGTTCTCCACAGGCCAATATGTATCCAACTCAAAGTCCTCCTGGTAAGAGTCTATGTTTTCCCAGTTCTCCTCAGGCCAATGGTAAAGCTTGACTGTCATATTTCGGGAATGTAAACAATGAAACACGTAGCGGCTACGACATAGCCGCTACGTGTTTGTGTTGCTGCAGCCGGCCGCTAATACACCGCTTCCCACCTACAGCTTTCTTCTTTGCTGTCTTCATTGTTCATTAAACAAATTGCAAAAGATTCACCAACACAGATGTCCAGAATACTGTGGAATTTTGCGATGAAAACAGACGACTTAATAGCTGGCCACAATGGTGTCCCAAAATGTCCGCTACAATCCGTGACATCACGCGCAGACTTCATCATACCGAGACGTTTTCAGCAGGATATTTCGCGGGAAATTTAAAATTGCACTTTACTAATCTAACCCGGCCGTATTGGCATGTGTTGCAATGTTAAGATTTCATCATTGATATATAAACTATCAGACTGCGTAATATGTTAAAGAGGTTCATTTAGCCTACTAATGTGTATTTATAAATGGTTGATTTATATATATATATATATATATATATATAACACGTCACAGATGACGTCACACTAACATCACGTGACACCTCTGAGGAAGGCTGCAGAAGCAAGATAGCCGAAACTTGTCAGGTACAAAACTTTACCTTACTAGCCTATATAAATCAACCATTTATAAATATCAGACTGCGTGGTCGGTAGTAGTGGGTTTCAGTAGGCCTTTAATGGTGCCTTCACAGATGTGTAAGTTACCCATGCCTTGGGCACTAATACACCCCCATACCATCACAGATGCTGGCTTTTCCACTTTGACCCTAGAAAAATCTGGATGGTTCTTTTCCTCTTTGGTCCGGACGACACTACGTCCACAGTATCCAAAAACAATTTGAAATGTGGACTAGTCAGACCACAGAACACTTTTACACTTTGCATCAGTCCATCTTAGATGAGCTCGGGCCCAGCCAAGAATGTGCAAATCATTGTATTTTGTTTTTATTTACCATTTACACAACATGCCAACTTCACTGGTTTTGGGGTTTATAGTTTCTGTTATGAAAATTAACAGTGAAAATACAGTGGATTGGACCAACAATCACAATATTTATTACCAAGACTTAACATTCTGTTAATTTAGCTGCACAAGCAGGTCTTCGTAGTTATATTTAGGTATAGCAGCCATAAAAGAATGCAAACTAATGTGATCTCTTGTCCTTTCTTTACGTCTAGTTCTGCTACCAAACACTACTAATATAGTAGAGAATAAACTCTTGCATTACAGAAAGTTTCTGAAACAAATGAAATGTTTAAACAAATGAAATGTTCAAACATTTTACAAAGTAATTGCTGCAGACACAAGCATGGTCCCATTGTATTCCATAAGATGATGAAAGTTCAGTTCAGTTCGTTTATTTCATTTGTAAAAAATCTAACAAAGGAATAAACAGATATTTTTAAGAGCCCTTTCCTTCAACGCACTTTTGTTTTTTCCTGACTTCATTACCTTTATGAACCACTTCTTTCGGGACTATATGATAGCTATTTCATGTCACTCTATCTGAACGATTGGAACACCCAAGAACAGAACAGCAATATGGCATTTTCTGCTCAAACTTTACTCTCACTTGTTTCAATGCTCCGCTCAAGCTGCATGACCATGGTGTCAATTAGGTCGCCAAGAAGACAATGGGATGTGACGTCATATGTAACCCTCTGACTGACGCATTTGCTTATGTGTGGCTTGGCAAATAAAACTCACATTTATCCCAGCTGAAGTCTCCTCTACTTAAGAGCCATAACATATTAGAACCCTCCCAAACAATTTTTTAGATTTTAATGATCAACCAGAAATCACGGCGTGCATTCTCTGGGAGGCCGCAAAAGTAGTTATGCGAGGAAAAAATATTTCTTATTCATCATACAAGAAAAAAAAGGAACGTTTACTAGAGCAGGAACTTGAAAATGAAATAAACATATTAGAAATAGCTTATGCGAACTCACAAAATGAACATACTCTGAACGAACTGAGAAAACTCAAATTAGATTAAAGAGAAATAATTGATAAGAAAAGTCAATTCCTGCTCCAGAGGTTACGCTTCGAAAAATTTGAACATGACAATAAACCAAGCAAATATTTGGCTAACCAACTAAAATTAAACAAAGAAAAAAACTCCATACCATCCATTAAGGATTCAGCTGGGAACATTACTCACGTTCCTGAGGAAATTAACTCCATATTTAGAGACTTTTACAGAAACTTGTATACACCCCAGATTGACCCATCTCTTTCAGACATTGACACATTTCTCAATGGTATAGACTTACCTAAATTAAATACAAGGCAAGTATCAAATTTAGATCTTGCTATTTCTGTAGATGAACTTCACGATGCTCTTCAACAGATGCCAAACAATAAAGCACCAGGGCCTGATGGGTTCCCTGTGGAGTTCTACAAAACATTCTGGTCACTGCTAGCTCCGATATTTACGAAAATGGCTTTAGAGATTAAAGAAAACTCATTCCTTCCTCCAAATATGAACTCTGCCACAATCAGTCTCTTGCTAAAACCTGATAAAGACCCAACACTTCCTTCCAGTTACCGGCCAATCTCCCTGATTAATGCTGATCTTAAAATTATCTGCAAAGTATTAGCTCAAAGATTAGAAAAAGTCACTCCATATATAGTACATCCTGATCAAACAGGTTTCATCAAAGAGAGACAATCGTCCAACAATGTTCGCCGTCTACTCAATGTGATAGACTATTCTGTTATTCATAATTTAAAAACAGCTGTTGTTTCATTAGATGCTGAAAAAGCATTTGATAGAGTGAATTGGAATTTTATTTTAGCTACTCTACAGAAATTTGGATTTGGAGACTCATTTATAGAATGGATCAAGGTCCTATATAGTTTCCCTACAGCCTCGGTTAGAACGAATAGCCAAATCTCCCCAAGGTTTAATCTTGTGAGGGGCACAAGGCAAGGGTGTCCACTTTCTCCGTCACTGTTTGCTATATTTATTGAACCTCTTGCAACCGCAATTCGACAGCATGCAAATATTAAAGGCATCCATACCGCAACCGTTCATCATAAAATAAGCCTTTATGCTGATGATGTATTACTTTTCTTACAAAATCCACATTCTTCTCTTCAAGATACAATCTCACTTATCAATAAATTCAGTTCTATTTCAGATTACTCAATCAACTGGTCCAAATCTACTGTGTTACCAATTAATTTTGACTTTCAGAGCACCTCATCGATTCCACTGCATAAAGGGAACATTAAATACCTGGGAATCAATATTTCCTCCACATTGTCAGATCTGAATCGCTTGAATTACTCCCCAATCTTAAAATTGATTGAGGATGATCTGGCGCATTGGAAAGCACTGCCAATCTCACTTATGGGAAGGGTTTCTTCTGTGAAAATGATGGTCTTGCCTAGGGTTAATTATCTCTTTTCAATGATTCCAACCAAACCTTCTCAAATCTGGTTTAAATCACTAGACTCACACATCAATCAGTTTCTTTGGAAGAGTAAACCAGCACGAATCAGCCTTAAAACTTTACAAAAACCAAAAGAATACGGGGGTCTAGAACTCCCAAACTTTTCATATTACTTCCTTGCAAATAAACTACAATATATATTAAAATGGACCAATCCCACTTTATTAGATAGTTTATGGTTAGAGATTGAACAATCACTTAGCCAGGAGATCCCAATTTCTAACTTCAAAGTCAAAGTCAAAGTCAAAGTCAAAGTCAGCTTTATTGTCAAACAACTGTTTGTACAGGACATACAGGTGGACGAAATTACGTTCCTCTCACAACCACGGTGTCTATAAATATAAAGTGTAAAAGAAGAATAAAAAAGACAACAATTTAAACAGTCGCATGAGGGGGGGGAAAAATATACAGGGGAAGAAGATATTACCAGAATATCTATAATATCTATCTAATGTATATACAGTATTGCAACGTAAGTATTCAAGTATTTAGATGGGAGTGCAAAGTGCAATGTAAACAGTGTAAACAGTTAAAACAGTTAGCAGCATTTTGAGTCCGGAGTAAAGTGGCTAAGTGATAGATGGTGTGTGTGTGTGTGTGTGTGTGTGTGTGTGGGTGAGTGGGGGGGGGGGGGGGGGGGGGGTGTAGTGTCTCAGTTCACAGTTCAGATCAGATTGCAGGGCAGAGTGAGAAGGGGGGGGGGGCCGGGAGAGAGTTCAGCTTCCTGACAGCCTGATGGATGAAGCTGTCTCTCAGCCTACAGCTTCGAGCTCGGAGGCTTCTCAGTCGTCTGCCGGATGGCAGCAGTCTGAAGAAGCCGTGTGAGGGTGTGTGATGTCGCCTGCCACGCGGAGTGCTTTGCGTGACAGGCGTGTGTTGTAAATGTCCTGGAGGGAGGGGAGGGGGGCACCGACGATCTTCTCAGCTGCCCTAACTGTGCGCTGCAGCGTCCTGCGGCAGGACGCCGTGCAGCCTCCGTACCACACAGTTATGCAGCTGGTCAGGATGCTCTCGATGACGCCCCGGTAGAAGGAGTGCATGATGGAGGCTGAGGCTTTTGCTCTTCGCAGTTTGCGGAGGAAGTAGAGGCGCTGTTGAGCCCTCTTGGCCAGTGATGCAGTGTTGGTTTTCCAGGAGAGGTCATCTGTGATGTGCACACCCAGGTATTTGGTGCTGCTCACTCTCTCCACCACCGCACCGTTGATGGTCAGAGGAGGGTGCTGGGTGTGCGCTCTCCTGAAGTCCACAACAATCTCCCTTGTTTTCCCTACATTGAGAGAGAGATTGTTGTCACCGCACCATGTGGCCAGTTGGCTCACCTCGTCTCTGTAGCCGGTCTCATCGTTATTGTGGATGAGACCTACCACAGTTGTGTCGTCCGCAAACTTGACGAAGAGGTTGGTGCTGTGCTTCGGCGTGCAGTCGTGGGTCAGCAGGGTGAAGAGAAGGGGGCTCAGCACACATCCTTGAGGGGCCCCTGTGTTCATGATGATGGTGCTGGATGTGTACCTGCCGACCCGGACTGCCTGTGGTCTCCCAGTCAGGAAGTCCAGCAGCCAGTTGCACAGCGACGTGTTCAGCCCCAGCCGGTCCAGTTTGTGAATCAGCTGCTGTGGGATGATGGTGTTAAATGCTGAACTGAAGTCTATGAACAGCATCCTGGCGTAGGAGTCTTTAGTGTCCAGGTGGGTGAGAGCTGAGTGGAGGGCTGTGGAGATTGCATCATCGGTCGATCTGTTGGCCCGATATGCAAACTGGTAGGGGTCCAGGGTGGGGGGAGGATGGACTTGATGTGCTGCAAGACTAGCCGTTCGAAGCACTTCGTGATGATGGGCGTCAGTGCAACGGGACGGTAATCGTTGTAGCTGGATGGGGAAGCCTTCTTGGGAACCGGATGATGGTGGTGGCTTTGAGGCACGTGGGAACAGCAGCTTGGCTCAGGGAGGTGTTGAAGATGTCCGTGAAGACATCTGTGAGCTCCGCTGCACAGTCTCTCAGCACACGACCAGGTATGTTGTCCGGGCCTCCAGCTTTGCGTGCGTTGACTCTGGAGAGGGAACGCCTCACGCTGGCCGAAGACAGGGACAGCACCTGGTCATCCGGAGGGGGTGGAGTCTTCCGTGCAGGCGTGCTGTTTTTTGCCTCAAAGCGTCCAAAGAACTCGTTCAGGCTGTTCAGCAGAGCGGTGTCACTGTCACAGGTCTGTGGTCGGGGTTTATAGTCCGTGATGGTCTGGATCCCCCGCCACAGGCTCCTGGTGTCTCTGCTGTCACTGAAGCGGTGGGCTATCCTGCTGCCGTACTGCCTCTTAGCATCTCTGATGCCACGGTTCAGGTTGGCCCTGGCTGTTCTCAGGCCAGCCTCATCTCCTGCTCTGAAGGCAGCGTTCCGGGCTCTCAGCAACCTATGGACTTCCCCCGTCAGCCATGGTTTCTGATTTTCCCGTACCGTGATGGTCCTGGTCTCTGTGACATCATCGATGCATTTAGTGATGTATGCAGTGACAGTCTCTGTATATTCCTGTATGTCGATGTGGTGGTTGTAGGTGGCTGCCTGCTTGAAAATGTCCCAGTCTGTGGTGTCAAAACAGTCCTGCAGAGCAGAGGAGGCATCCACTGGCCACACCCTCACTTGCTTCTGAACTGGTCTGGTGACTTTAGCCCTCGGCCTGTATGCTGGCATTAGCATGACAGTGAGGTGGTCAGAAGCACCCAGGTGGGGGAGGGGTGACGCCTTGTAAGCTCCTCTCTGAGTGGTGAAGACCATGTCCAGTGTGTTATTACCTCTTGTAGGAAAGTCAATGTGTTGATGTAGCTGTGGACACACTGACTTGAGGTTAGCCTGGTTGAAATCACCAGCCACGATGAGGAAGCCGTCTGGATGGGCTGTCTGGTGTTCGGTGATGGCACAGTTCAGTTCAGATAGTGCCCTGTCTCTGTCCTTGTTGTTAGAGCAGGGGGGAATATAAACAGCAGCTAGTAGAATGGCTGTAAACTCCCTCGGTAGGTGGAAAGGCCGACACTTTAAAAACATGAACTCCACCAGGGCTGAGCAGTGCTTCTGTGTAACAACAGTGTCCTTACACCATGCATCACTGATGTAAACACAGACCCCGCCACCGCGGGTCTTACCTCCTGCAGTGAGGGCCCTGTCTGCCCGATAGCATGTTAGCTGGTCGAGCTGGATGGCGGAGTCCGGGATGCCGTCGTGGAGCCACGTTTCAGTGAACACAAAAGCACAACACTCTCTCACCGTCTTCTGTGTGGATCGGATGAGCTGTATGTGGTCCCGTTTGTTGTCCAGGGAGCGTACGTTGGCTAGGAGGATGGATGGAATAGCCGGCTTGTTTGGGCTAGCCGCTAGCCTGGCTCGGATACCTCCGCGCTTGCCGCGCTTCCGCCTTCTCGCACACCGCTTGCGGCGCCTCCTCTGCGGGCACGGAGCAGCTGTGGGGGTCGGTGTTGTGGTGGGCCGCCGGAGTAATCCGAGGCTTCGTAGCACCTCGACGTCCGCCGGGTTTAAGTCCTTAACTCCGGTGTTGCCTATGGCGAGCAGTCCCTCACGGCTATATGTTTGCCGTGGGGCAGATAAACGCGACGAACACTTACACACACGAGACGAAAAAACACACGTAAAACAAGAAAACACCGCATTATCAGGAGAGAGAGTGGTCGCTGCGTGTACACGCGCCGCCATCTTGGATCCAAATTTATTAGCCAAATTCTCCGAAAACACAACTGCTTCAAAAGTATTAATATACGCACTACCTTAACAGCTTGGTGGGAGTTTTTGAAAATAACTGGATCCCCGCTCACTCCCTGTCAATTTACGCCTATTTGGAATAATCCTGATTTTCTTTTAAACAAGAAGCCATTGAACTTTCCAACATGGTATGATAAAGGAGTCAGATGTCTTGGGGATATCATCAATGCAAACAGTTTTATCTCTTTTAAAATTTTAATAACACAATATGCAATCAATCCTAATAAATTCCTAGAATATATACAAATCAAATCTGTAATTAGCGCAAGATTCAACAAAACAACATGGGAAAGTAATCCTACGACCGTTAAATTCTTCAAAACATCTGCCCCCAAAGCTTTATCCAAATTATATGCTCTCTTATCAAAAATAGATAACACAATAAGTATCCCAACTTCCAAATGGCACTCAGACGTATCCACAAGCCTTGACCCAGAATTCTGGAAACAAATATGCCTCAATACTTCTCGTTTGATTAAGAATCCGAATTTACGACTGATTCAGCTCAAAATACTTTACAGAATACATTACACCGGTCTAAGAATGTATAAAATGGGTTTAGCCGACTCTAACATTTGTGTACACTGCTCAGATAATAAGGTAGATAACTACTTACACTCAATGTGGTCCTGTGCTCCCGTGAGTAACTTTTGGCTTGGAGTGTGCGAGAACCTATCATTAGCGTTAGAGATTCCTATTCCCATCTCCCCCGCACTCTGCCTGTTGGGTGATCTCTCCGCAACTGACTTTGATATAAACAAAACATACCTCCTTATAAATGCAATAGGCATCGCCAAGAAAACTATTCTAATGAATTGGAAATCAAAAAATAATTTATGTATAAACCTTTACAAAAACATTTTATTAGATTATGTAGTTATGGAAAGAATGTCTGCTGAATCAAAACAACAACTGACAGAATTCAGATCTCTTTGGGCACCGCTAATTGATTTCCTGACCTGATTCCCATGGGGGCCGGGGTTGGGGCTCTGTCCCGGGGGTCTTGCTCCGTGGGTGGGGGGTCATGGGTGCCGGGGGGGCCGTGTGCCGCGGGGTCGGGTGGGCCTGGGGTGTGTACCCTGGTGCCGGCCTGGCGGGCCGATCCGTGAGTGGTCTGGGGGCTGGGGTTGGATGGGGGTGCCTGGCGGGGGTTGGGGTGTGGGTGGAGCTGTTGGGGGCGGCCGCCTTGGGTTGGGTGGGTGGCTGCCCTCTCGTGGGTGGTTGGGTGGGGGTTGCGCCCGTGGGGCCGGGGCCTTGCCGCTGTCGGGCGGGGGTCGGCTCGTGCCCCTCTGGCTTCGGGTGTCCGTGGGCTTCCTCCTTCCCCTGGGGTGCGGGGCGGGGTCTGGCCGGGGTCGCCCTACGCTGCGGCTGTGCGGGCCCACCTGGTGCCGGGTTGGGGGGGCTGCTTGCCTCCTTGTTGGGGCCCCGGCGGTGCTGCCCGACTGCCCTGCGGGGTCTCCCTCCTGTGTTTTACTCCGCCCTTATTTATTTATTAATTTTATTTATATATATACTTACATATTTTTTTTAAATTATCTATTTAATACATTTTATTTATTCTGTTAAATTATATATGTGTATATATAGGTGCGCGTGTGTGTGTGTGTGTGTGTGTGTGTGTGTGTGTGTGTGTGTGTGTGTGTGTGTGTGTGTGTGTACGTTTGTATGTATGTATGGTGGAATCTGTGTGTATGTATGTAGGTACATGTGTGTGTGTCGCTGCCCCGGTGTGCATTGCTGATCGCGGCACCAGGCCTGCAGAGATGCTATGGCATGCCGGCTGTGGGCGTGGGGCTGGGCCCTTATGGCTTTTTACCGGACGGGGTGCCTGGTGGGTGGTGGGCGGGGGGGCCTGGACGTGCGGGTATGGCTGCGAGGTTTGGTGGCGCTGGACACTGTTGGCAACCAGGCCTCATGTTTATTTTTATTTTATTTTATTTAAAGGGTTTATTTTATTTTATTTATTTATTATTATTATTATTATTATTATTTATTTATTTATTTATTTTTATTTTATTTTATTTTTTTTTAAATTTATTTCTTTTAATTTGTTTTTTATTTATTTATTTTTTTTTATTATTATTTAAAAAAAAAAAAAAAAAAAAAAAGAACCCTCCCAAATATATTACACTGCATACATCCATTCATATTTTTTATTACTTCCCTCGCCCCCCAAAAAATAATTTTTAAGGTGTTGCGACTTATTTTATTTTGTAGTAGTAGCGACTTCCTCCAGGTCAACTTCCTTTGTTTTCACTTTATGGAAGTGTGCAAGAAAGTGACGCCGAGGCCACATGGACATTTACACTAGAGTCTGATATAAATCACATTTGACTTGCAGTGTAAACAGTCAGCTGGGAAAAATCGGGTTAAAAAAAATCTGATTTAGGTGACTTCTGCCTGCAGTGTGAACGTAGTCAGAGATGCCAGGTCTCCCCTTAGTTTGCCAAGCAGATCTCACAACTGTCAACAGTCGTTATGATTTATATTCATGTTCTGTGCCTGCGTCTTGCTGTGAGAAGAGAGGACTTCATGTACTGGACAGTGATGACAAGAACCAGGCTAGCTTGAATGACTTAACATCCAACTCTGAAGAACACCGTCTATAAGTACCATATGTTTTTATGTGGTGAACTGGGGGTCAGGGGCCGGTTAATGTCGAATTTTGGGCTATGTTTTAGTAGTTTAAGATACCTATTTGGAAAAAAGGCTGCACTAAGTAAATCTTTTGTTGGTTACAATTCCTCAAGTTGCATTTCTGTGACTACTTTTCATTATTATTATTAATACATTTTAGTAGCCAATTACTTTATGGTAAATGGGATATACTTGTATAGCACCTTTCTACCTTCAAGGTACTCCAAGTGCTTTGACACTATTTCCACATTCACACATTCACACACTGATGGCGGGAGCTGCCATGCGATGCCCTAACCACCATCAGGAGCAAGGGTGAAGTGTCTTGCTCAGGGACACAACGGACGTGAGGAGGTTGGTAGAAGGTGGGGATCGAACCAGGAACCCTCAGGTTGCTGGCACAGCCACTCTCCCAACCACGCCACGCCGTCCCCTTTAGAGCTAGTTTATTATTAATGTCATTATTGATGAGTGGAATAAAACAATGTCCATCCTGTTTACATTTTTCAGCTTCTTTTTTTTAAATAAAAAATGGAGTTTCATATTTCTGTCATTGCTCAAGTCTATGTATTCAAATGATAATAATGCAGATATTATTACAAGTACTGCTTAGTAGACATGTGGCTTGAAATTATTTTTGTTATTATGACATTTCCCATTAACATGCTAAGCTAATTATGAGTATATGAGTAACAGCTAGCTAAATAATAAACCCACCGGCCAACGAGGGAATGGACTTGTACATGCACAAAGCTAACAACAACCTGCTACCCAACGATGCATAGCAATTCTCCTCAATGAAAGAGGAGAAATAGGTCCTTTGATAAAAATGTAAGTTATTAAATGAAACATTCTGCACTTACACAACTCAAACAAGCAGCTCAAGCAACTGTTCAAACTCAAAGTGTTTACAAAGTACAAGTAAGCAGAATCCTGATAAACATGTTGAGCCTAGTTCATAAATGAGACCTAATCTATCATTTATGATATATTCAGCAAATTATGTGAATCACAACATAGTAGGAACTATCTACTCGTGAACTTTATTGATCATTTATTGAATTATTTAATATTTTTTGTTACAGACTGAGTATAGGAAGTGAACGCATGTGTAAGCAAATGCTACAAAATGGAAAAGGTGTAGGATTAAATAAGCTCTTCTACTTCCCATGTTGTCATGTGATATTATAAATATGTGACGTACCACATTGTATGGATGTTCAAAATAAATTAATTCCAAAATCATGACCAGCCGTGTCTTATATTCAGGGTCTGAAGATATACAGTGTTATGCAAAACAAGAGGTGGGACCAACACCCCAAAGGATTCTGACACCAGTGACTTGGAAAAATGCAGAGAAAAGTGACACGTTTAATATAATGTTCATCAATCACCTGTTGAGCAGCTCAAAAATAATATAAATTGGTTTGTCAACTTAAGAGTGCTTCAACTAAAAGAGGAGGTATTATGCAAAATCTACTTTCTTACCTATTGGGAACTGGCTGTGTGTATTTGGAATCTGCATACATTTGAAATCAAACCATTGCACATATATTTATAAAACCATCTTGCCTTCCTTCATACTTCCACCAAACAAGCCATTTGGAATTTGCCCAAATGTGACATTTTTCCCAGTTTTGACATCAGCTGATATCTCCATATATGGTAAAAATTCACCTGAAATGCTTATCACGAGTACACTATTGTAGTCTGACACGTAGCCAGCTCAGTGGCCTTGTGGTTTGAGTGTCCGCCCTGACATCGGTAGCCATTACCTCCCTGCTTGGCACTCAGCATCAAGGGTTGGAATTGGGGGTTAAATCACCAAACATTATTACCGGGTGCGGCCACCGCTGTTGCTCACTGCTCCCCTCACCTCCCAGGGGGTGAACAAGGGGATGTGTCAAATGCAGAGAGTAATTTCACCACACCTAGTGTGTGTGTGTGACTATTAGTAGTACTGGTACTTTTAAGCTCCTTCTTTAGTTCCTTTCTCTATCCTCTTGTTGTGGGGCAGACTGGCTTGTACATGCACATGCATCCTCCGCTGTTGCCATTTCTAATACAAAGTAGTGGATTAAATTGCACCAATTTCATTTAATTTCAACCATTTGAGATACAGGAGTTAAGAGCGCCATCACAGAACCAATTTAAAATCGTAAGTTGAGGTACTACTGTAGTCTTTTTTTAGTAGTCTTGAATTTGATTTAATGTTTTTCTAAAAAAAACGAGGCTTTAAAAGAGGGGTCGTCTCATATTAAGGGTCATGTTATGTTTTTGTATGCATTTATTATTGTTTATTTCCATATCATTCATGCACAATGTTGGCACAGCCAATGTCTGCATGGATTTTGGATATGTATGCGCACATCTGGGTTGTTTCATCAGCTAATGCAGTACTTCTCAAATAGAGGGGGACCCTTGGTGCGATGCCAGCGCCTCTGAACAGGCTTTTATTTGCTGTAGCAGAATATGATGAAGCGTATGTAGCACTTGGCGACGAGGAAAGACCAGTGTGTTGTTTCCTTTAATGTTAATAAGCTTACAATGTTTTGCAGAGGTATACTTATAACAATTTTATATACAAACTAGAGGAGTGTGAATGCTCCAATGCTGAAGTTGACCTGAAATGCTGACAGAATGTAGCATGAATGTAAGATTAGTTTGAATGTTGGAATGGTTTGAATTTACAGGAAAAACGTGATTTAATTTGGAACTTGGGAAAGTGTTAGTTGGATGAGTAGAATGTGTTGAAGGTGGAATGGTTTGAATCAATTGAAAAATGTGCGAATTGTGGAAGTTTAAAAAATGGACAATTGATTTTGAATGGGGAAAATGTCCCTGAAAACTGGGAATTCTTGGACATTTGTTGAAGGAGAACACACAATTTTGAACGGGCTGAATATTTTGGAGTTGGAACGGTTTGAATCGGATGAAAAATGTGGGAATTGTGGAACTTTGAAAAAAGTCCCATTCATTTTAAAGGGAATTTCTTGGAAAATTGGGAATTTTTGGGAGAATGTTAAATGACTTGAATGTTCTGAATGAGTTGAAATGGTTGGTGCTGGAATTTTTCAAATCGGTCGAGAAATGTTCAAGTAGTAACATTTTTAATTGAGAAATGGTATTAAGGAATTTGGGAAAAAATGGGAATTTTTTCAGTTCAAAAGTCAACTTTGTTTTTTGTCCTGATTAAGAGTAATGTTTGGACGGTGGAACGGTTGAAGTGGGTTGAAAAATGTGGAAGGAGTAGTCGACAGAAAAAAGGGTGAAAAAAGAGTTTGAAAAAAAGAGTTTGAAAAAACGTGACTTTTGGGAATTCTTGAAATTTTTTTGAACTTGGAAAAATCATATTTTGAATGTCCAGAATGGTGGAATGTGTTGAAGGTGGAATGGTTTGAATCATGGGTGTCAAACTCTGGCCCGCGGGCCAAATTTGGCCCGCCGTGTAATTTCATTTGGCCCTTGAGGCAATATCAAATTAACATTAGAGCTGGCCCGCCGGTATTATACAGCGGCGGTGCCGCTGTAACACCGCATTCACCGCTAATACTCATACTTGCCAACCCTCCCGATTTTCAGTGCACCTCTTCTACACACACATAAGTGAATGCAACGCATACTTGATCAACAGCCATACAGGTCACACTGAGGGTGTCCGCATAAACAATTTTAACACTGTTACAAATATGCGCCACACTATGAAACCACACCAAACAAGAATGACAAACACATTTCGGGAGAACATCCACACCGTAACACAACATAAACACAACAGAACAAATACCCAGAACCCCTTGCAGCACTAACTCTTCCGGGATGCTACAATATACACCCCCGCTACCACCAAACCCCGCCCCCCAACCCCGCCCACCTGAACCCCGACATTAATGAACTAGCATCCCAGAAAAGATGCCAGGTATCTGGCTTGGGCACATCAGATTAGATAAGTGTGTCGCAAACTGAGCAGTAAAAAAGCCTGAATGGTTGATTTATTCATTGTTATTTTATTTTCAAATTTATTAGCCTGTGGAAAAAGTTAATGTTGATATTTACCTCAGAAGGCTGTAAATAGAAAAGAGGCATTACATGTTTTATTTAAATTGTATTTAATATACCATTGATGTTTTTTCGTTTGTTTTTTGAAAGTTGATTTTGCACTATTAAGTTTTATAAGCGTTGCTTGTTCCATATTCAGTGTTAAAGCAAATCAGTGTAGCAAACTGAGCAATAATTAACGTTTTATTCATGCACTATCTCTTGCTACTTCAAGGCTTGAATGTTTGATTCATTCATTATTGTTATTTTATTTTCAAATGTACTATTAGCCGGTGGAAAAAGTTTATTTTGATATTTACCTCAGAAGGCTGCAAATAGAAAAGAGGCATTCAATTGTTATTAAAATTTTATTTGATATGTCATTGATATTTTTGAATTATTATTATTATTATTTGAAACTCGATTTTGCATGTCACTATAAAGTTATATAAGCCTTGCTTGTTCAATATTCAATGCAAAACTTGGGTCCCTATTAAAAGGTTAATTTGTTCAACCTTGGCCCGCGGCTTTGTTCAGTTTTAAATTTTGGCCCACTCTGTATTTGAGTTTGACACCCCTGGTTTAAATCGTTTGAAAAATGTGGAAATGGTGGAAGTTTTAAAAATGGGCAATTCATTTTGAATGAAAAATTTCCCGGAAAACCTGAAATTCTGGGAAATCTGAGAATTTTTGGAATTTCTCAAGGAAAAGCCTGCGATTCCTGAATAGGTTGAACAGTTTGAAGTTGGAACGCTTTGAATCAGGTGAAAAATGTGGAAGGTAGAGCGCGCCAAAATCTGGAGAAGAAGAAGAAGAAAAAGAAGAATGCTTTGGAGCATTCACACAATTGAACTAGTGGGGGGTTATTTTTGGAGACATTATCTTTAGGAATTGAGCTCACATTTATTTAAAAAATATATTTGAAATTGTAAGTTGGAACTGGAACACTAAGTCCAGTAGTACAGAAAAGTGATGGTAGTTTCGGACATTTCAATTACGACAACACAACTGAACTGCAATGTTTGAAAAAACACAACCTAACTTAACTCCGAGGCCGTATTTTGGCACACTTGTGACAATGCCTACTTTAATGGAAGAAACTTTCAAAATACCTGAAGCTAAAGAGCATCCTTACCGCAGGGCATTCCCCCTCCTCAGACGAGGCACTGCTGAAGTCTTCTGTGTTGAGGTTTTCAAAGTCGGACTCCCCCAGCGCAATAGGAACATTGACAGTCAGACTGGGGTTATTGATGAAAGACATTATGGAATCATCAGTCTTGCTGCAGACGATGTACTTGTCCCCACTTTTGTCCACTCCGGTCACATCGCCGTTGCCGTTTTTGGATATCTCCTTAATGGTATGGTTAGGGATGCCGTTGGGTCCTGAGGCTTTGTGGAAGTCATCTAGGGATGATTTAACCTCACCCTGGTTTTGCCTGTTGTTCCTCAGGCAGACACTGTTGCAGCTGCTTTGAAGCAGAGACTTGACAAAGGCGATGCCATTGTGGATTCGTCCAATAGCGATTTGCAAATTGTTGGTGTCGCTGTCGTCCTCTGTCGCGGCCAGGTTGTCCGCACTAAAGGAACTCAGCAGCAAGGCCAGGAACAGGTTCAGCACCTATCAGATCACAATATGACTTATGATATCCACTTTTGAATGCTTTTCCACCATGTTCTCTTTACATAAAGGACACAATATGATTAACAAAAACAAGACAAACGTGCAACATCTAGATTTACTTATAGATTTGGGTGAATTGACAACAAGAGATGGGAAAATGTACCACAAGGTTTCCAATAACCATGACCATCATGTAGACAGTGATGCACATGGGTGTTCCAGCCACTTCCATGCAGTCCCACATGGTCTCTATCCACTCTCCACATAGCACTCGGAACACAATGAGGAATGAATGGAAGAAGTCATTCATGTGCCAACGAGGCAGGGTGCACTTGCTGGAGATTTTACACACACAGTCCTTGTAGTTTTTCCCAAAAAGCTGCATGCCCACCACAGCAAAGATGAACACAATGATGGCCAGCACCAGTGTCAGATTGCCCAAAGCACCCACAGAGTTACCAATTATTTTGATGAGGGTGTTGAGTGTGGGCCACGACTTGGCCAACTTGAACACTCGCAGCTGTCAAAAGAGAAGGGTCATAACGATCTCCATCTTTTACCCAATCATTTGGCTTTGTGCGCGTTGGAACTCACCAATCTGAAAGATCTCAAAACAGCCATTCCACCCACACTGGCCAAGCACAGTTCCATCAAGCTTAAACAGACAATTACCCCATCAAAAATGTTCCATCCTTCCTGAAAGTAATAGTATGGATCCAAAGCAATGATCTTGAGGACCATTTCAGCCGTGAAGATGCTCGTGAATACCTTGACAAAAACAGACATACTAACTTGTCAAACACTTGGTAGATATTTGAACTTAACAAAACTCCACTCACCATATTGCCCACAGCCAGAATACTGGTAAAACTCTTGGACATTGGGTAATGATCCATGGCCATAAATAGGGTGTTAAGCACAATGCAGATAGTGATGGTTAGGTCCACAAATGGATCCATCACTATTAGTCTGACTATCTTCTTAATCTTCAGCCAGGCTGGACAACATTCCCAGATGAGAAAGGTGTTTGCAAATTTGTACCAGCAGGCAGGACACTTCTGCCTTGATTCTTCAAGCTCTGTTTCAAAAAAAGGATATTTTTCATCATACAAATAATTACAACTCGGCTCAAATGTTGTGGAATCTACCTTCCATTGTGCTGGTTATGACACTTGCCACGCTATAAGCCCTATCCCGGACCCCCGGGTCCTCGGGAAAGGCTGCACGTTCCTCGTGTGTGCCCCCCTCAGTGTCAGTTGTGGTGTCAGGCTGTGGGGGGAAACATTGGTGTCAAGTAATCACATGTCAACATTGTGTAAAAAGCATTGCAGTGGGAGAGCTATTCATCTCATCCCAAACACTAATCACTTACACAAGAACGTCAGATCGTAGAAAAGCACTAAACTAGCAATGATCCGGTCATTGTCTTGCCGGATTTATAAAGCTGCCTTTCCACCAAAGTTCTCTTTGCCTGTGTATATACCTCTCATTTCAAAAACCATCTTCTCAAGGGACAATGCCATAGAAATGAGACTTAAAATCTATTTCAGAGTACTAAGTTTACATTGTAGATGTTTATGTTTACCAAAAGACTAAACACAGAGCCATTGTGGTTGCGAAACACCTCACAGTGAACATGTCCAAATGATGTCCAAAATTTAGTGTGAACATCGTTATTTCAACTGCCCTCATTTTTTGGGACATGGATTTCAATTAATTTGATCTACTTCTGCACGATGTCATCACAAAGTTGGTGGATATTAGACAGCTTGCCAGCTTGAGAATGTCCCACAGGCGCTAAATCGGGTTTCGGTCTGGAGACATACTTGGCCACTCCATCTTCATCCTAAGCGTCCTTAGCAATGCACGTGATGATCTTGGAGATGTGTTTGAGCTCATTATCATGTTGCTCAACTGCCTTGCAGCCACGCTTTCTACAGATTCACAGCTTCTGACTATCATGCCACAACCACCATTCTTGACTATGAGAAAGACCAAATTATTCAATTTTCAACTACAAGGAGGGGGCTGGGGTGGTGCTGGAGCAGAAAGCAGGTTAGGCCTTGGCCAGGTAGCTACCTCAGCGCAGGGCCAACACAGATAGGCAGATATTCACACTCACATTCATACACTAGGGGCAATTTAGTCTTGTCAATCAACAAAATACTACAAATGTAAATATAAGTAGTAAATTCTCCCACAGGAAATAAAATACATAAGTTGTCACATCGATACATCATGTGGTGTGTCTTTTCAAGATAGCATGTTAGCAGATATTTACAGATATTTACACAGTAATGGCTGTGTGTTATTTATTTTTAATGGATCGTAGATAAGGGTGTCCAATATGACCTTTTCACTTCTGATACGATACCGAATTTGAAGCTTTGAGTGTTGGCTGATACCAATATTAAACTGATACAATATCAGCAGGAACCATAAAACATACTTCTATTATTTTGTTTGTCTGGAACGACAAAAAAAGGTTTGATCAAGTGAAATAAGTCAAACAATGGTAGGTGTGAAAAACACTAACAGTAAGGCATACAATTACGTGCGTGTATTATTTTGTAGTGTGGAATGTTCAAATATATTTAGTCGAGTGAAATGACTCAGAGAATAACGGTAGGTATGAACTCACTAACTTTATTGCAGATTTATGATTTTGAAGTCGAGTGTTGATTTGTGTTTTAGCAACACTGTAGTTACAATTATTCATTCAATTTAGGGCACGACACAGTAGGTTGAATGATGCAGACACATTTGTTACTGGATACTTTCTAAAACACTTTTCTACCTGTAAGTATTACGCAGCTGCAATTATTTCATAGGTGTTTTTTATTGACAAATGTGCTGTTTACTGTATTATTCATTAATTAGAGACACTTACTTCGCTTGTGAACTAGCTGTGTGCAGCTAGCCTATAGCCAACCATGTTTACTTTTGTTTGTTTTTTTAAACCATTATTTGCACAGGAAAGGTCCCATTGAGATGAAACATCTCTTTTTCAAGGGAGTCCTGCACGTTTATACACCAGTGTGGGTGCCACAGGGAGAAAGGTGGGTGAAGTGTCTTGCCCAAGACACGACTGCCGTGATTAGGTTAGCGGAAGCCGGAATCGAACCTGGAACCCTCAAGTTGCGGGCACGGCCGCTCTACAATCCGAGCCACGCCGTCTCTTTTGCAAATGACTTTCCTAAAACCCAAGAAAATACCGACAATGTGTGCTTATTGGAGGACATTTCACGTTGTGCAGCTTTGCAAAAGAGAATACGCTTGCTGTGCTACTTGTATCGGAGCTTCTTATGTTGGACAATTGACGTGCAAGCATATTCATATTACTTCATCTTTTTGTTTTCTAATGTTGGATCGGTTCGGGACATCCCTAATGGTAGGTGTATACACTATATTGCCAAAAGTATTTGGCCACCATTGAAATGATGAGAATCCGTTGTCCTAATCACTTGGCCCGGTGTATCAAATCAAGCACTTAGGCATGGAGACTGTTTCTACAAACATTTGTGAAAGAATGGGCCGCGCTCAGTGATTTCCAGCGTGGAACTGTCATAGGATGCCACCTGTGCAACAAATCCAGTTGTGAAATTTCCTCGCTCCTAAATATTCCAATGTCAACTTTATTATAAGAAAAGTGAAGAGTTTGGGAACAACAGCAAGTCAGCCACCAAGTGGTAGGCCACGTAAACTGACAGAGAGGGGTCAGCATATTGCAAAGACTTTCTGCGCAGTCAGTTGCTACAGCGCTCCAAACTTCATGTGACCTTCCAATAAGCCCACGTACAGTACGCAGAGAGCTTCATGGAATGGGTTTCCATGGCAGAGCAGCTGCATCCAAGCCATACATCACCAAGTTCAATGCAAAGAGTGGGATGCAGTGGTGTAAAGCACACCACCACTGGACTCTAGAGCAGTGGAGACACCTTCTCTGAAGTGATGAAGTGAAGTGAAGTGAAGTGAATTATATTTATATAGCGCTTTTTCTCAAGTGACTCAAAGCGCTTTACATAGTGAAACCCAATATCTAAGTTACATTTAAACCAGTGTGGGTGTCACTGGGAGCAGGTGGGTAAAGTGTCTTGCCCAAGGACACAACGGCAGTGACTAGGATGGCGGGAGCGGGGATCGAACCTGCAACCCTCAAGTTGCTGGCACGGCCGCTCTACCAACCGAGCTATACCGCCCCCACACTTTTCCATCTGGCAATCTGATGGACCAGTCTGGGTTTGGAGTTTGCCAGGAGAACGCTACATTTTGGACTGCATTGTGCCGAGTGTGAAATTTGGTGACGGAGGAGTTATGGTTTGGGGTTGTTTTTCAGGAGTTGGGCTTAGCCCCTTAGTTCCAGTGAAAGGAACTTTGAATGCTCCAGGATACCAAAACATTTTGGACAATTCTATGGGATGGCCCTTCAAGTTCATATGTGAGTAAAGGCAGGTGGCCAAATACTTTTGGCAATATAGTGTACTACTGTACAAGCCATATAGTGTCTACTCCAAAGTATAATCAAGTTTTTTGTCCCTTAAAAAAATGGTTGTTAAAATGTGACGTTCATGAAGTATTGTGGCTATTATCCAGCGTTACAGTCCTCAATTATTTGGACAGATACAGGAAAAGGCAAATAATTACTATCATATGGCAGAAAGCAGACTTAACTACCCCTGCTTACTTTGTATCTAGTGGAGGCGAAATCTACTGTCACTTTAGGAAGAAAGCGCCCCATTGGAGATAATGGGATTGAATCGGCAGCCATTAAGGACACTACTCCGTTGCAGTCTACAGTGCTGTGCTTCATCCTGCTGGGCAAAAGTAGCGGATGTGGAAAGACGCTGGACTGACTTATACTGCTGCCGTAGCGGTCACGCCCCCATGTAAAAAACAAAGAGTTCCTTCGAGTCCGGTTGTCCTCAGAAATGCTGTTCTCATCATCTGCAAACTCATTTTCTGAGCCGACGTCACTGAAAACGTCGCTGGTCCTGCTGTTCCGTCTGGATGAGAATGGGGGTCCGTGAATACTCAGAAAGGACTAAGAGAGAAAGATATTCTTCAGTAGCAAGGACGAATACACGGAAGGCGTGAAGAAGAAACAACTTTGAGATGCTCTTATGAACTGACGACATTAAAGGGACTTCAGAGAGGAGTGAAGAGGGCAGGATGATGATGATGATGATGATGATTGTGATGGCCAATGCGCATAAGCATTGAAAAGAAGCAGCAAATTAAAAGCCATATTTGCGATGATGAAGATGATGAAGGAACTGGTATGATGCTGGTAAGCGTTTAAAGGAAAGTTCAGTAAAACTGCGTGCTGGCGACATCATCAGCATTGAGAAGAGTTGAGAAGAAGATCATGATGATGATGACGACGATGATGTGCCATAAGAAAGCTTAATTTTGAGGCGTAATCCCATTTAATGAAAATAGATTACTGCATAAAGAATGTCAGCGTGTGCATGCAATGCATAACAAAATGGTACTGCCTGCAAAAAGCTCCATGACATCACTCCTGCCTTAGTAGTGATATACTGCCTGGCCAAAAAACTCAATCACCACTTGGATTTAATTCAGCAAATAGCTAAGAGCCTCCCATTGAATAATTACTGCATTGGTGATAATGTTATTTAACCCTAACTGATACAATGAGTAGTTTCTCATTTGTTGAATAAAATACATGCAGAAAAACACGTCCTGTTGGCATAAAAAAAATAAAAATAATCTGTTTCAGAAGTCTGAAATTATTGGCACGCGTCCAGCATGAGAAGACATCTATGACAGGGCTATTCAATTAGCCTGGGAATGTCACCATACCAGTTCTTGAGTTAAGATCAAAACTTGTGAGACAAACATTTTTGCAGCAAATTCCTAAAAAAACACTAGACTGTAGTAGAAACTTGTACCACTGGAAAGCCATTGGAAGTTCCTTGTATTGACACTTAAACCTTGCTAGCAAACAGAACACAAATTATATTTACATAACTAAGGTGTTCCTTTAAGTCCTCTCCTCTTTGGTAGTTACACATATCTAGCTTGTTTACTTTAGATGTAGTCAGTAGTCCTACTTCTTTAGTTAGTTAGTTAGCTAGTAGTGTTCTTTTAGGTTCCACTTTAGGTCCTCTCTTTCTTATCATTAGAACTATCCAACTGGTGGCTTGCAAGTTCCTTTAAAAAAAAAAAAAAAAAAAAATTGTTAAAGACTCCTTTTTTTGCGACAGTTTCTTAAAAACTCCAAAGTGATGTCATAGAAATTTTCTCTGACAAGCTTTTTTGAAGAATTTCCTTAAACAGCAGAGCGCTCCTGTAACTGACCAAAATAAATAGACCACTATCAAATGTCTACTGTAGAGGACGCTGATTCTCCGGAATGTACAGAATAAGAATAATGGTGAAGGGAGAAGTCTGTCCTTAGCTTTCTGGGAAGATTGGTCCCAAAACAACTTAACTGAATATCACTGATCTGGGGAGACTGCTTAAAGGTCCAAAATCTGTCCGATGCTTTATTTAAATATTTACTGAATCCCCCATTAATGCACGATTGTTTTGACATTGCACAAGTTTGTATAGCATAAACTTTTTTTTGGACCAGGCAGTATAAAAACATAAAAAATGACCACCTGCACAATCTAAAGTCACAATAATATGATAATGTTCATGGTTTATTTTGAACATGCTTAACAACTGTCGTGCATTACGTTTAAACGTGTACAATTGTCTGAAAAGAAGTAGGAAGAAGCAGAGCTTATTTCATTCTAAGGTTATTTAAATGAGAAAACGGGTTATTATGTTTTGACTGTTACATAATGTATTGAATGTCATTGGACTGTGCAGGGGCTCCTATTGCTCTAGATGATACATCCAGTCTAAAGGTAGCTGAAGATGTAGAACAATTTTGCATTTTGAACTACTTTGTCTTGCATTTATTGGTTACTTATTCTTCTGCTTGAGGATGTTTTGATATTGAAAGTGTATGGTCATTTAAAACACATTCCAGACAGAACACCGCCAACAGAGCATACTGCAAATGGTACTGAACCTGGTGAGCTGACGAGTACTTCATGTCATAGTTGAGTAAATTGGGCTCAACAGAGAAGTGGCATCGGGACTTCTTAATACTATCCTGAGACTCTGACTCCGGCACATTCTCTGCAGCCTCTTTGCCCCCTTCCTCTTTTTGTTTTTGCCGCCTGTTGCATCGCTCTTTGGCACTTTTAGAGCTCAGTTTGGAGGTTTCAGAGGAGCTCTCTATACCGCCGGGATTATCGCTGACCTCTCCCCGCTCCGCAGACACCACCGTAGCCTGGATGAGGACAAAGGAGAATGTCAAGTGTTGTGTTGTGTCAGTTTGGAAAATCCGTTTTATCTCTCCAAACACAATCAAGCTGATTGGAATATAGAGTATGACATTTACCTTTGATAGCCTTTCATGAGAGCATTACAAATGATAATATTAATTTGTACTGGTTTACTAAACCGAACCATTTGTTCTTTCTAATGCCACGCATGGAAACACAATTAAAAAGTCACATGAGATGGCACAACATGTTGCACCTGAGGTCACAAATTTAGCCCAATGAGTACCACAAGAACAATAGCATGTGTATAATACATTTACATAGAATGGCATATAAATAGAGAAGGTTATACAAAAAAACATATGTTACTAGGAATAGATTTAATAGTGTAAATGGGAAAATAGAATAAGTTGTGATGCTGTATACAAATAGAATGTTTATCAACAGGGATACACTTAAGAGCCTTGCCGTTGCCCTCATACAGTGTCATTTGGACTACACCTGCACCTCATGCTTCACCACTATCCCCAAGCCACTAAAAACTAAACAGACTCCTGCTCAACCTCCCATACAGGACTCACCTAACTCAAGCCCACTTTACCAAATTAGGATGGCTTAGAGTTGAGGAAAGAGTTACACCAAATTGCAATGTGCTTAGTATTCCAAATACTCAGAGAAACTGTCCCCAAGTACCTGTCCAATTATTTCACCAGAGTAAGTCATGCTCACAGGTACTACACCAGAGGGACTTCCTCAGACCTCGTCAACATGTGCATAGTCATGTACATAGTGTATATAAGCCCCCCTCCCCCATTTTTTGTATATATTGTTTTTTCAAATCACCTGACATGTATACTGTGTATATGTACATCATTTATCCATTTTTTTAAACGTAATTTTTTATATACATGTTACAGGTTTTATATATTTTATTATTGAATGTATCAAATGTGATGAATATTTAATGGAGCACAACGGAAACAAGCCTTTTGGCTTTTTGTGCCATCTATTTGCCTTTTAAAGCATTGCATGGATTCAATTCTTTAACATGTCAATAAACTTCTCAATCAATCACTCTCAATCAATCAATGTAAAAACAATGACAGCAAAGCAAAAAAAAAAAAAGCTCAGTTTAGCACAGTTGGGAAAAGTTAAGTGTTACGATGTACTTTCAGTTTGTACTGTTTAAGAAGGCAGGACAGTTGTACAGAAAGAAAACACGGCCCAGCAGAATAATATATGTATGCAGACTGAGCTAATGGAATTGGGTTGAAAACATCAGTGGCCGACCTGAGCGTCTTCTTGCTGGCGTTTCAGTTGCCCCAACATTGCCTGAAACTCCTCCTCCTTTTCCTGAGCCTCCTTCATAGTGGCCTGGCTCTGCTCCTCGTATGCCATGGCCACCACAGCCAAGATCAAGTTGATCAGGTAGAAGGAGCCAAGGAAAATAACCAACACAAAGAAGATCATGTAAGGCTTTCCAGATGCCCGTAGTGTCTGTTGGGAACAAACAAATACTTTAATTTTGGTCCATGGTATGTTATGTATTCAATAGATTAGGTTGTAGCCCACAGGTCACTATAGGTACATCATAGGGACGTAAGAGTACATGATTTCGTGATTAGATTATTGGTATGGAGAAAGTTCCCACACGGTACACACTGACTGCTCATAGTTACGCAGCTACTACAGTATGCAAACAAACAGTGCAGACTTTGGCCAATAGGGGACATGGCTGTCAATATTGCCAAGGAGAAACCAGAGCTTGAAAGACATCTTCTGTCATCTCCTGTGTAGAAACACTTCGCCTTGGTGAAATATATAATTGGACAATAGCAAGTGGATGAAACCAAAGCAGTGTAGTTTCATTTGTTGTTCAGTAGCAATCTGGAATGGGGTTACAAACTATAACTAAGAAAGTTGCACTTTAGGCAAGTGATTCCCAGTGGTGGGCCGCCAGGGCCAGCTAGGCCTTCTTTGTTGGCCTATCAAAAATCATGATCATAGATTAATAAAAGTTACTCACCAGGTGTGAATGAATGATGGGTTTTTAACATGTAAAGCGACTTTGGGTACTCAGAAAAGCGCTATATAAATCCCAGGTATTATTATTATTATTATTATTATAAAAACATACACATACTGTACATGTACATTCACTGTACAAACATACATATACACATACTGCACATATACACTCACTGTACAAACACATATACACATACGGTACATATAAATTCACTGTACAAACACACATACTGTATACACATACTGTACATATACATTCACTGTACAAACACACACATACACATACTATACATATACATTCACTGTACAAACATACATATACACATACTGTACATATACATTCACGGTACAAACACAGATATACACATACTGTACATATACATTCACAGTACAAACACACATATACACATACTGTACATATACATTCACTGTACAAGCACACATATACACATACTGTACATATACAAGTACATATGCACACATACACTCATGCACATAATCACGTTTCATCAAACATATATTAACGTTGTTGCCCTAGGGTAAACTGGGTATAACACATGGCACACTGACAAAGCTTAACCTATTGTTACTATAACAATCTACAAGGTTAATGTAGGTTGCTTCTCTTTCTTCCCCTCCATTTTTCTGCATTCTTTTGTATCTCAAGCTATCATTACGTATATGTATTGTTGCATTTGAACAATTGTATTGTTGATAATAAAGGTAAAGTATTGGTATTGTTTATTATCAATAGCGCTATTTCTATTGGTATTCATATTGCTTAATTTTTAGTGTAATAATGCTCATTGTCATTTCTGTATTATTTTTTATTTTCACTAACTGCTTATTTGCTATTACTTTTACCATCATATTTGTACATGTAGTATTTGCTGATGTTGCTCTGTTGTTGTTGTTGTTGTTGTTGTGTTTGCTGTTGTTGTTTTTGTCTCTCTGTCTAATCCCCCTCTTGTCCCCACAATTTCCCCCTCTGTCTTTCTTTTTTTCTCTTTCTATCCCCTCCTGCTCCGGCCCGGCTGCACCAAATGATAATATAAATACATTTAATAAAGTCAAATACAAATAAAGTAAATCTGAACAGCCGATATGGGCATCTACATCTACTATATGATTTGCCTGAGAAGCTGGGCAGGACATAAAAAAAAATAAAAAAAACCAAATAAAATAAAAGTGACTTATTTTCCCTAAATATATAAATGTATTCATCGTTATCTTCATGTCTTATTAGGCTCCAGTGTTGCTGCTTTTACGTTAGAGCTTTTAACTAATCAGAATTTAGCTAGCTTGTTGCCGAAGGCCTTCTGAATCAACAAAGTGGCGATCTGTGCAGTCTACGCGAACAGGGCACATACAGTTGATAGACTGTTTTGAATGCCAATCAGACCACAAGTTGTTGACAGTATCCCTTCAAGGTTGCTTCACGTTGAACATGACATTAACGTCTCCAGTGATTGGATACTATCTCGTGGCTCTCAAGTGAGTATCCAAACACAAATTTCATAATTTAATGGCTTCAACTCAGAATATAAGAACACTATCAATGCGACAACAGTCGGGCTTCCGCCGTCTGTTGCACCTCCAAGCTGAGACACCTGAGCGGTCGCACAGCATTGCCGTTTCCCTCCCGACAACAAAGCAACATGGCGCCGCCTGCTACAGCACCAAAACGAGTGTGCTCAGGAGGGGGTGTGCTCCGGAGCGAGTGTGCACCGCAGCGTTATCAAGTGCAAAGTTTCAGCTCATGGACATCAGGCAAGAGGAAGAAAAGGTCATTAGAAATGTGTTTTCTAAATTATTGTTTAATCCCACGAAATGTAACGCAACATGGCATTGTAGTGAGCTAAATAGTTAGCCTCATGTCCCTCTACTACAAACAAGCAAGCAACAAGTGATACAGAGTTTCCGTGGGTCCTAAGAGTCTCAAATCTATTGCAAACAGTACACTGTCAAAACAGCTAGTAATGTTTGCAGCGTTGTTGCTATGGTAACATGTCGGAATGTGAGTCACATGGTGGTACGTCATTAGCTAATCAAATCAGCTGGTCTTCTCCTGGTGTGTAAAATCAGAGCGAGAAAACAAATCTTACAATAGATGAAGGTCAGTTTGGAGAGGCAGCAGGAGCACCACTGCAGCTAGTGAAGTTAGAAATGTTACTGCCGTGTGGAGGGCATCGCTGCAGCTTAACATAATAATACACTCAAATTTAACTGAAAGATGATCTTTTCTAATGTAACTTACTGTACTGTATAGTTTATTTAGCCCTTAATCACAAATGTGTCACGACGGGGTCGCATGTTAATGCACAGATCGATTTACCAGGATGCAGACGGAACTCCGAAGGCAGTGTGCAGGTAAAACGAGGCTTTATTGTCCATAAATCAGTCAGGAATACACCAAAATGCAGGAAAGCGTGCCGGTAGCATGGAATTTATGGCAAGCTCAGAACCAAAATCAAAAAGCTAAACGTAACTGTTGTGAAGCAAACAAGACAGCCAGACTGAGTGTGGCAAAAAGCAGGAATAAATAGCTCTCTGATTAGTGCCCGGGAGCAGGTGAGCGTGCCGAACACTAATCAGAGGCAGGTGAAAATAATCAGCCCCCATGGCAACTAAAACACAAACTCAAGGGTGCTGAAAACAGAGCTAAGAAAGTCGAACTAAAATAAAACATGATCCAGGTAACTGATCATGACAAAACCCCTCCTTAAGGACAGATTCCAGATGTCCCCAGAAAAAACAATGAACAAGTTCAAAAGTCACAGCACGGCGGAGGGAGGACTTGGTGGTGGGTCGCCAGGCCATGTGTCCCCGGCATAAGTCAAGTGGTGGCGGCGAGTCGAACGCCGCTGCAGCAGGCGAGGCTGGCGACCACGGAATGCGAGTGGCGCCAGAAACTCAAGAAACGATGAGTCCTACGCCCAAGTCCTGAGTGTCGCTGCTTTTGGCACAAAGGGTATCCATGAATTGGCCACTGAGGGAACCACGTATGGGCGCCTGATGGCCGCTTGTGCGGCAGTCCAGCTAGCGGTCACAGAGGCAACGATGACGGAGCCGTGGGACGGCCCGCCGGAGACGAAGAAGAAGGCAGCGGCGTGGGACGGCCCGTAGGAGACGAGGAAGATGACGGCGCTGTGGGATGAGCCGCTGAAAACAATGACGTCGTCGCGAGAGGAGCCAGAGGAGCAGGCTGCTGGGCTGGAGGCGTGTCCGGAGCCCAAGTCCTGGGCGTTGCTGCTGTTGGCGCAAAGGGCGTTCTTGAATTGGCCACTGAGGGAGCCATGTGTGGGCGCCTGATGGCCGCTTGTGTGGCAGTCCATCTAGCGGTTGCGGAGGCAAAGCTGGCGGCCCGCCAGACACAAGGAAGATGGCGACGCTGTGGGATGAGCTGATGACAATGACATCATTATGAGAGGAGCCAGAGGAGCAGGCGGCTGGGCTGAAGGCATGTCCGGAGCGTGAGCAGCAGTCGGCTGGGCTGGAGATGTTTCTGGAGCTTGAGCAGCAGGCAGAGGCGGTCGTCGTGGAGCAAGCACAGGAGGTCGCCTTAGAGCAGGCACATGCGGTCGTCGTGGAGCAAGCACAGGAGGTCGCCTTAGAGCAGGCACATGAGGTTGCCGTAGAGCAGGCACAGGAGGTCGCCTTAGAGCAGGCACATGAGGTTGCCGTAGAGCAGGCACAGGAGGTCGACGAAAAGCAGGCACTGGAGGTCGACGTAGAGCAGGCACTAGAGGTCGACGAAGTCACGCAGTCTGCAGCACTGGAGGGCGAGTAGGCTGCAGAGCCACTGGAGACGGTGGTGTTGGCGCGAGAGCCACAGTAAATGCTGGTGTTGACGGGAGAGCCAATGGCGACAAGGCTAGCCGTGACCTTGGCGGAGGTGGCCTGGCGGGACGTGGCCTGGCTGGACATAGCCTTGGCGACGAAGGCCTCTTCGGAAGAGGCAGCCTTTCTGGAGGTTTCAGCTTGGCATGACAAAGAACTGGTGGTGCTGGTCTAACGAGGCTGCTGGGGTTGCTGTGGAGCAGGTGAAGGAAACAGGACAGGCGGCGGGGGCTGAACAGGAGGTAACAGCCTGGCTGGATGCAGCTGTGCCTCCCCTGTTGCAGAGCTACCAGCCCTAGCCCCCCTCCTCAAGAAGCGGATTCCAGACACTACCTGCGATAGTAGGAACATACGCCAAAGGTGGGAGGGGTGAGGTTGGGAGGTGGGCAGAATTTTCCTCCTTGCTCGATTGTCCATAAAGTCCATTTAAACTCCCAATAGGGGATTGTTGAGGAGACAAGGAGGGAAAAAACCAGTGAAGTGGGCAGAGCTAGATTCATTAGGTGTAGGCGGAACCAGAGTCCTGGACGGCGTGGACTGACCTGGTGATCTTGTCTTTAGTATAATGTTCTGGTAATCAGCAATAGTTAACAAAATGTCCTTAGCGGGTGGCTGACAGAATGGTTTTGAAAAAAAATGATAGCTGTCTGACATCATTACCATGTACCGGCAGAGTGACGTCATCAGCGCGCGCATCCATTTGGCTATCAGCCGAGTCTGTGAAATGTTTGGCGAAATGATTAATGGGATTACCAAACATCTTTGGCAAGGAAGACAGTGCTGTTTGCGGCGTGCATTGATCCAAAGGAGGAGTTTGAGGGATCGGCGCGTTCTGGCAGCGAGTCAAAGCCTTCTTGGATGGCTTCCACCTATGCTGACGCGTCCAGTGTGGCGGTGCGACGATGTCCCCGGGCCAAACGGAGTCAATGGGGACCAGTGAACCTCTGGGATTCCACATCAGGATCTTGTTCTCCTCGGAAGAATAGCGGAGCGTCTCCGTTTCCATCGATTCAAGTACCATCCACATACCTTCGTCAAACTCCTCCATGTTCGCTGCGGGCTGGCTGGCTGCCTTCTGTCACGATGGTGTTGCATGTTAATGCACGGATAATTTTCCCAAGATGCAGACGGAACTCCGCAGGCAGCGTGCAGCTGCTTTATTGTCCATGAATCAGTCAGGAATACACCAAAATGCAGGGAAGCGTGCAGATAGTGCGTAAGCTATGGCGAGCTTAAAACAGGAATAAAAAAGGTAAACAACGTAACTGTTGCATGAAGCAAACAAGACAGCCAGACTGAGTGTGGCGAAAAGCAGGAATAAATAGCTCTCTGATTAGTGCCCGGGAGCAGGTGAAAGTCCCGAACACTTATCAGAGGCAGGTGAAAATAATCAGCCCCCATGGCAACTAAAACACAAACCCAGGGGTGCTAAACAGAACTAAATGAGTCAAACTAAAATAAAACATGATCCAGGCAACGGATCATGATCAGGACATCAAAGACATTAAAAGACCATTAAAGACATTAAAAGTGTAGCGCATCTTTCCGATTTGTGGGCCTCTTCCAATCTTTGACTTTGCTAATCTTCTTTGGGTCAGTCCTGATACCGTTTGCAGACACCACATGACCTAAGTACTGCTCTTCCTCCCTTATCAGCTGGCATTCGGATGGCTTGAGCTTGAGGCCATGTTCTCGCAATCGATCAAACACCTATTGCAGCCTCTTCAAGTGCTCCTCAAATGTCTTTGAAAACAATCAAGTCATCCAGACAGATTAGTAGGTAAGTGGAGTTTAGTTCCACTGAACACCAAGTCATGAGCCTCTGAAATGTTGGTGCATTTTTCAAACCAAATGGCATTATGTTAGTTTCAAACAGGTCCATAGGGGGTGTTTTGTGTTTGTCTCAGTCACTTCTACTTGCGAGTACCCTGATGTAAGGTCAAGTTTGGAGGCTCCGAGACCTGGACACTCAATGCGCGCCTTCACAAACGCCTTGACGGTTGCTAAACAAACCTACTTCGAAGGTTTCAAGGCTTGCCGTGGCAGTCCCGTCCCATCCCACCTTGGACCAAATATACGGCAAGCTACCTCGAGCAAGCACCTGTCTGAAACAACGTCGCGCACAGTTTGCAGGTCACTGTTTCTATGCCAAGAAGGAGCTGATATGTCAGCTCCTCCTTTGGAAACAATCTACCAGGGGTCGCCTCACATATCCCGAAGTAATCGCACGGGACATTGGGATCCTTGTTTCAGAGCTGGGCTCTGCCAAGGGTGACCCCGACTGCTGGCGGAGGGTTGTGCAAGGTCTCTCGGCTACGGCCGCACATTGATGATGATGTGGAGAAGTACCCTGCTTAGCCAAGGGGTCTTGCAATATGGGAGCCAAAATTGCTTGGAATCAACCAAAGGGATAACATGCTGCATTGTGTTTGTGTGGCCATTGTCCAGAGGATGTTGGGAAAACACACTTTTATTCTATTGTTCTCAATCAACTCTTTGAGAGCGACACTCTGGTGGTCACTTTGAACTGCAGTTGCACTCAAGTCCACACTGCAATCTGCCACAACCTGCACAGGGCTCATAGCTCCTTCTTCGACACATTTACCCTCCTGGTGGTCTCTAAACTCCACCGCATTGTCCACCAGAACGGCATTGGCTAGATGAGTGTTTGGTTTAAATCACAATAGCCTGCTGTTACAAGTTCATAACCCTAATAGGAGCATAGCCGCTTCTAACATCAGCAAGGACTTTTGAAACCACAAGCTTAGGGGAGCTTTGGGATCAAATTCATTTTCCAACAGGGCAATATACGTTTCCCTTTTTGGGCCACCTTTGATCTTGAATTTCAACTCCAACTCATGTACGTTTGTATGCCCGGAATGCATATCCCTTTTCCAGCATACATAACAGGCCCCACCAAACACTAATCTTGCTCCAGTTGAGTATTCTCCGCCTCCATCAAAACAGTGTGAGTCCAACAAAGGGTGTGTCCACTTCAACATTGTTGTCACGCTGATGTGCGGGGTGTTGACGTTGCTCTTAATGGCTGCATTGAGTGCTGAGCGTTCTCTTCCAAGCCTGTAAGGGTAGTTTGGTGAGCCAATGCTTGATATGGGTTAGGGAAAATCTCTCTGCAAAATCTGGCAGTATGTCCAGACTTCCCACATCTGTAGCAAACAACACTCAAACTCTGGGTTACATTCCGGAAGGGTGGCTGCATTCTACCTTGGAATAACATGAGTCGAAGCCGCAAGTCTTGATTCAAGGCTAATTTATTAACATCCATGAGCTCTGATAATTTGGCTTTATTTTCACACCTCCATTGTCATCAACTGCAACCTGTACCTGTGTGTGCACTTTTTTTGCCTTTACAGGTGTATAGAATGTTTTATTTTCTTTAGCCAGGTTCCGCATCTCCGCTTGCAATTCTCCAAACGTCAGGAGCCTGGGCTTCATTGGTGAAATTCTCGAGTACACCTCTTCGTCTTGGAGCTCTCTCAGGAACTGGTGCACACGTTTGTTATCACGATCAGGGAAAGGTTTACCACCTCTCTGCCCCTCCTCCACTGTTCGTAACACTGCCTCCAGCTGTGTTTTTTTAGGCCATGTCCACACGAACACAGAGAGTTTCAAAAACACATATTTGGGGTTAAAACGATCTCCATCCAGAAGAAACAGGTAGTTTCAAAACTGTCTATGTCTACACACAAACGCATAGACCTACTGTCATTCACATTTTGTACAATCAGAAGCCTGAAAAAAGCAGCAATAGCTGACTTGGTGGCATAACACCTCCTATTATGTTTATTTAGATATACTTTAGACGTACAATGACATTATCTTTAAAACCAGCCGGCGCGTATACAGAGCCCTGGGTACATTATTAAAGAGCAAATGCACGCCTGTGCTGCTGACACCCAACACTCATAGAATTATACCATGTTCAGCAATGTTGGGGCCTGCCACCAAGGACCTTCTTAGCTACCTCAGCTAATTCAGCCCCAGAAATAGGAGAGCCCAGGCACAGCTTCCTCATTGGAAGATGTGTAGGTGGGATTGAGGAGGTATTTGAAGTATTCCTTCCACCGATCCACAATATCCACAGTCGACATCAACACTATACACGGTGTTGACAGTGCACTGTTTCCCCGTCCTAAGATGGTGGTCCAGAATCACTTCGAAGCCGTCCGAAAGTCGTTCTCCATGGCCTCTCCAAACTACTCCCATGTCTGAGTTTTTGCCTCTGCAATTGCCAAACCCGCACACCGCTTGGCCTGTCAGTACCTGTCCGCTGCCTCCGGAATCCTGTGTGCCAAAAGGACCCGATAGGACTCCTTCAGCTTGACAGCATCCCTCACTGCTGGAACCAGCGGGTTCTGGGATTAGGGCAGGCACCAACCACCTTGCCTCGACAATAGAGGCACAGAACATGGTGAACACTGCAACATTTACCTGTGACCTGTTTTAATAAATGCTTGTCAAATCTTCCAGAAAATACAACCTCTGACTGTTCAATAAAATAATGTGGGTACCCAGCAGGCACAAGCCAATAAAACAACATTGATAACTTGCTGAATTAGCTCCTAACGTTGAGCAACTCAAACCTACCGTTGAAACAACATGCTTTTTGATAATGTTTAATCAATGTGGGGTTCTGACGTTGATTTGACCATTTAATTTTTGTCATTTCTCAACCAATATTTTCAACACAAAAACAACATTGAAACAACATGCTTTTTGACAAAATGTATTCACTGTCAGGTTGTGACGTTAATTTGACCATTGAAATGTGGTCATTTTCCAACTAACTATTATGCAATGTTGTTTAGAGGTCAGTTTTAAAAAACATGTATAATCAACGTTGTATCAATGTATTGTGTTTGCTGGGTAGAGTCTAACAATTCTGAGAGAGTTTGTAGAATTTTTCCAAATTAGGTAACCAAAATATTAGAAAATACCTTTTCAGAGATTATAAAGTTGAATATTTGTCTGTGTCACGCCTTAACTTGTCTATGTTTATTCACACCAAGACACACCTGCACATCATTTACAGCTTTATTTGAACAACCCCCTCCAATTGCATTAGTTTTGTTTTTTTCATTGTAACGCGAGAAGGCTTTTTGACAGAGGCCACTCTCAGCGGTTTTTTTTAGGCAAACAGACTGAACAAATACAGCAGTTTGATGAACCTGAATGTTAGGGGTTAAGCAATGAAGCTCTACATTTAACAGTCGGCCTTCACTGTAATAAGCTTTGGAATACATTATCAACACAAATCAAGTTTATTTTGGATATAAGATCCTTTAAACTGAATGTTAAGTTTTGGCTGAAATCACTTCAGGGCTGCATCAATTTTTATCTAAAAGTATTTGTTATCATTGTAGTTTCATATATGTGTGCTGGGATTTAGTTGCAAGGTCATGTTTTTGTAGTTCCTGTATTTTACATTTACAAGTCTGACTAAGGACTACATTATATCTCACATATTTGTTATGTTAAGTGTTAAATTCCAAAAGGACATACAAATAAATAATAAAGAGTTTGGGAAACTTTATGATAATCCCGCTTACCTGCTGGTAGAGATTTTCCCAATAATCCTGTGTCATTAGTCTAAACAGAGAAAGGAAGGCCCATCCAAATGAGTCAAAGCTGGTGTAACCGTAATCTGGATTATTTCCCACTTTGATGCAGCTAAATCCTTCTGGACAACGCCTGCATCAGAGACATTGTATATCACACATTTGGGACCAAAACACAGCATAATTATTTTACTTTGTTAATGTTTTTGTTTGGATGTGGTATCAGCTTACCCAGCCTCACTGCCGTTTCCACAAAGCAATGGATCACGTTTGTCTGGAAGGTAATAGTGATTTTCTAGAGTAGACAACTAAGAGTTAGGCAGCAGAATGTTTTTCAGTGCAAGCATAATGTCGTTCGTGTATGTTATATAGAAAATAACCACTCCACATAACATTTGTTTTCCTAAAAGCAGATGTCAAATACTCACTCTTATCAAGTGAGTACTCCAACCAGTTGAAAGCATCTTCTTGGTTATGATTGTATGTTTCATTAATGTAGGTACTATTAGAAGATGTGTCGTTGATGATGGAATTATTTTGTATTGGCATGAACAAACACTTTTGTTTTAAATGGCCCATGAATAGTTGCAACCCTATGAGGGCAAAGACGCTCAAGCAGAAGACAGTGAGGATCATCACATCAGACAGCTTCTTCACCGACTGGAACAGCGCACCGACAATGGTCTTTAGGCCTGTACCAAACACAGTAACATTGTTAGTCTGTGATACAGTATGTGGAAAAATACATTAGGGCCGCCTGGCACATCCAAACATAGTTGAAAAGTACATCAATATATTCAAAAATGGAAGTAACAACACAAATCCTGGAACACTGTTGATCTTAGATACATTATTAGTAACACATTATTCCATGAATTAATCAGCCAGTGATTGGGGAAACAGAGTGTGTAAGCCAACAGGCCTCAGGTGTAACATCAGAACCTGGCAATTGTTCCTCTGGTCTGATGAACAAAAATTCCCCCACTATTATACGTGATAAAAATACATTATCAATTCCTAACTTGTTTGCTTCCCTTTTGAGAGTAGAGGTGCTTTAAAAGGGAACTGCAGTTTTTTGGGGGAATTTTGCCTATCGTTCACAATCATTATAAGAGACAATTAAGACAAAGGTTTTTTTTTCATTCTAACATGTAAAAATCGGCTTATTCTAGGTAGCCAGCAATGCTAGCTATTCTATCTCTAAATCACTTTAAAAATGCATTCAAAAACAGTCACCAATACGTCATTTCCATCCCGTAACCTGTATGATAACCAAGCTGTAGCGAAATTGTTATTGTAAGAGCAAACACTGATGAACTCTTTCTCTTTCGTAGTAATACATCGGTGTGCTTCGGTATTAACTACGGAAAGAGATAAGTGAGCTTTTAAGTCAGCACGAAACGCATTTGAGTTTGTAATGCACAACACAATGAGATAAGACATCAATCTGTACTGGGTGAAAAACATGAACAATCAAATTACAGTATCTGTAAGGTATTATGTCATGTTTTGTACACAGCTAGCCAGACAGTAGTTGTAATAAAGCGCATGACGTGCTGCGTGTATCATGATCGATATGAAGTGTGACACACTCCATGGACAATTGTCTCCTTGGTCCAGCTAGCCGGGGACGTTTTTTCTGGTTTATTTGGGGTAAGCACGCCATTTATGTCGAAATAGCTTGTCTCCAAATTCCACATTTGCAGCTTCTAGTGGCTTTCACCTCAGTTCATCAGCTTCCGTCTCCTCCAACGTCTCACTATTTCTTTGTGCTTTGAAGCAGCAGTTCATCCTCCATTCATTCAGGCTCAAACAGATAAGGTTGCGATTCCTCATTTCTCCAAAAATAGTCGTCTTTGTTGTTTGTTACCAAGTCTACCATGATTTGAACACACTTATGTTTTGTATACGGAAGTAGGACACACATTGTTGCTATAAGTCAGATGTGCTCTGCTATGGAAACGGAAATCAATGTGCGAAAGAAGTCAGTCCCGGAATTGATTAAAATGATCAAATTACGGTAAATATTGTACATATTACATCTTGTTATGAAGGTGTCTGTTACTACATTATATATATACTTGCAGTGTGTATATTGTACATATTACATATTGTTATGAAGGTGTCTGTTACTACATTATATATATACTTGCAGTGTGTATATTGTACATATTACATATTGTTATAAACCTGCAGAGGTGGGACCAAGTCATTGCTTTGCAAGTCACAAGTAAGTCTCAAGTCTTTGCCCTCAAGTCTCGAGTCAAGTCCCGAGTCAAGACAGGCAAGTCCCGAGTCAAGTCCAAAGTCAAGACTGGAAAGTCTCAAGTCAAGTCCCAAGTCCTGCATTTTGAGTTTCGAGTCCTTTCAAGTCCTTTTAACCACAGACTAATATATTTACACAGATTGTGTATGCTTTTAAAACGCTGTATTTATTTATTATAACAAGTGCATTTGAAATTGCAGGAACAAAAATAGTGCTGACATTGCACTTCATAATAGCACTATTAAACAGTAATTTTTGTTCCTTTACAGAACACATTTAAAAAAACAAGTGCAACTGTACTTATTTGTACAAAAGTGTTAACATTGTATTTCCATGGCATATTGCATTGTAACTAGTTCCACAGCAGTTTCTATCCTGTTCTTACCTTATCTCATACTGTATGTGTGTTGATGTGTGCGTACACATGAAAAACATTAATACATGAACATAACAATGAACAGAGTTGTACTTTTTAGATGTCAGGGCCCTATGCAATATGTATGTACACATATTCGTAATATAGTATACATTTTAACTGACCTTTATTTGACTATGTTTGTTTTTTTGTAGGTGGCTAAAATACGTGGTGCTGCTGACCGCCGTCTAACGTTACGTTACTGTGTGTGATACATTGACTAACATAACGTTAAGTACAGGTACCTCATGCAACCCTGCTTAAAAAAAATCGCTTGACAAAAATTATGAATAAGGTAGCGAACTGCAGTAGACGCAACAGATTGCCGTGTTTGCAATGACGTTATAACCATAGACATCTTATAAGTAGACGCATCATTGGCAATTTGGCCGCCATCTTGAAGTGGTGATGAGGAGCCGGCGAGCAGCCTAAACTGACAGTTGACAGGTAGAAAACAAAGATGCCTGGCTGGTGTTCAGCGTTTTCCTACTCAAATGAGCGGACTGTTGAAAATAGGAATCGGGGGATTACTTTTCACAAGTAAGATTTAACATTAACGTACTATTGGTTGTATTTTGTGAAAATAATATTACCACAGAGTTGAGAAGGAGCAAAGATCTTCAATATTTGTATGTGAAAATCACAAATAAATCTTCTGGGGGAGGATGACCCCTCTACAGGGGTTTGGTTTACAAACTTTCAGCCCCACCTAAAACTAAATTCACCATCCGCCACTGATTATGATGCATTCTCATTTTTGGCAAAGTATAAGACAATACTTTCTTAACAGTATAATTGTAACCAGGAATAAGTCTTCAAGTAACAATATTCAAATACTAACATTGTTGGGTAAGACAGAATTTGGTTTTATTCTGAATCCAGTGAAACAGATCGGTGGTTTTAGCTGATATAAAGACTGTAAGGTGTTTATATATGTTTAAGTATTTGGCAGACGCTTTTATCCAAAGCGACATACATAAAAAATACATATAAAACAATCACTGTAAACATTATCATTTAAGGGAAGAATGTAATAGAAAATATCAATACAAAGTGTCAAGACAGAATAAACTCTCTGCTGTTGCAGCAACAGAGATACAGTTTATAAGATATATAGATATCTAATGTATTCATACATTGTTTATGTAGGATATACGCATGTATATATAACCTAATCATATTGTTTCTTCAATTTAAAAATAGCTGACCGTTTTCCCCCCCCTTCACTGGGATTATATTCCCAGTTTTGATCTCGGACGTCTGGTCACTTATAGCGTATAAGAATATTATATTACTGTTAAGCAAACTATGAATAATAAAACATGCCAAAACATGTGTCCGTTATCATAGCTACACGTATGACAAAAAAGCGCGTGGAAATCAGTGGTATTCAGTGAGGTAAGATTAATTAAATGCGCTGACAGTTCATTGCTCCTGCCAAATGAATTGCACTGAGTGGAGTGGATCACCACTCCAAGATGGCAGCCCCGCGTCTCGTCTGCGCCAGTAGGCAGTAGCGCTCCATGCTGAGTCTACTTATAAGATATCTATGATTATAACGTTAGGAGTGAGTTTACAGCCTCACTCATTTAACTACACAGCAAATAAAAGTTAAGTTACTTAGCCAATAAACGTTAGCTTAAATTCAAAACTTACCCTTCTTTGTGCAACTTCAAATGTCGAACGAAGTTGTAAGTTGTTGCGTCTTCGTCTGTAATATTCGAACAGCGTGATTTGCATACGGCAATTCCTTTTTTGTTGACCAAGTCGTAGTTTTTATACCCGAACGAAACCAACTTCGGCATAATTTTTTCTCACTAGCGCTTTGTTTGACAACTCGTCTCATTGGTTCTCCTGCAATTTGATTGGATGAATGCTGTGTGATGAAAACAACGTAGATCTAATTTGATTGGCTGTTGTACTGACAGCACACACGCTGACAGGAACAACACGCTGATAGACACAGACGAAGGAAATGAAAAATACGGAGCGCTCCCAAATAACTTTTTAAGCTTTGGGTTTTGGGGAAAGTAGCAAGTCATGTCAAGTCAAAAGGCTCAAGTCCAAGTGAAGTCACAAGTCATTGATGTTAAAGTCTAAGTCGAGTTGCAAGTCTCTTTACATTTTGTCAAGTCGAGTCTAAAGTCATCAAATTCATGACTCGAGTCTGACTCGAGTCCAAGTCATGTGACTCGAGTCCACACCTCTGTAAACCTGTGTTAATACATTATATATATAAACTCACAGTGTGTATACAAAACATTGGAGGGTTTTGAAGGCTACAACGATGATTCCCATTAGCTACATCTTCCAAGTGTTTTTTTTCTCATCTCTAAAATCCTAATTAAAAAAAATAAAGACATGTGTGTTATTGTGTCTCATAATGATTGTGAATGATAGGCAAAATTGCTTGTAGATCTACTACAAAATATGGCAGCTGTAATCTTGCAAGATTTATATGATGACGTAATAGGAGACTATCATTCTTGTTCACAGCAACATGTCAGACAGCACCGGAAGAGTTTACAAACAATGCGCCCCCAAATATCAAATCTGAGGTGTGGTTAACGTCTGGATTAAAGAAGAAAAAAAATGGTCCGTTGAATTAAAGTATGGTCATCTTTAACGCTCCAAAAGCAGTGATAAAGTAGCATGACTAATCTGAACACTCACCTGTTGTGACCAAAGGAAAACCACTGAAGGATGCTAATGCTAGCAGAGCTACCAACTCTCAAGACAAGGACACAGATTTTAAAAACTTCCAGCCCCATGTTAACCACAACTCTGCAAGGTAATCACATCAACTACTGGACTGTTCATTAGGGATGTATCCTAAGTACCTGTATGGTTTAGTACCGGTATATAATTGGGTCGTTCCCTCTGAACCGTGATGATTCTGTACTAATAATACTGCTTTCGGTATTTTTTTTTATCCTATCACGCTGTCACATTTGGTTCAGCTGCTGCTGCATACACAGCAAATGAGCTTGGAATAATTACAAATAAGAAGCAACACCACACAAAACTTTGTAACAACAATTCATCCTCAAAGTTTAAAGTCAGCGCCACTTAAAGGGGCAATTGCACGTTTTTTGGAATTTTGCCTAAAATTCACAATCATTGTGAATGAAAGACGTGACGACGGATGAAATGTTTAAATGCATTCAAAATAGTGAATAAATAAAGTATTTGAGCTTCTATATTAAAGCTGCTTGTGTTAGTTACAGTGCTGGAATGCACAGCTTGCTCTATTTCATTGTTACTACTGCATTTGATGGTGCGTGACTGCTCGCTGACTGCTCGCTGTTGCGAAAAAGCTAAGTACCGCTCTATCTATCTTGCAGCTTTCTTTACTACTTCCCAAACATATTTAGTGGTACTATTTAACTTGCAAATCACCCGATCTCTGTCTCACCATCCCTCCCTCAGCTAGATAGCTGCTAAGCTAGCGAAGCTAGCGCGGAGAAAGGCAGTGCCGGTCGGAAGGAAGCTACTCCCCGCACACCGTGACCACTCTCCGGAAGACAGCAGGAACTTCACTTGGTGACAGAAAATACCGTGATTATGGCTTCCTGCGCGTCGTGCACCTAACTCCTGGAGAGGCTGGCTCTGCTAGAGCAGAGTAATCTCATAACTTTAGTTGTTGCGGACACATCTGCTAGCGTTAGCTGTAGCGAGCTAACTAGCCCAGCTTGTAGCAGCCCTAAGCGGCCTACAAGCTGCGGTGTACCGGTTGAGACGCATAATAGATTTGGCTCTTTAGCTAGTCCTACACCCCAGTCTACCGGGCACCACACCTTAGTCATAGGGGACTCCATCACCCGAAACATAAAGCTTAGCAAACCAGCCACAATTAAGTGTATTCCCGGGGCCAGAGCACCTGACATTGAAGCTAATCTTAGGGAGCTAATTTGCAACAGGCCTAGTAAACACGTACGACAGGCTAATCGCACTAGTTATGCGAATATAGTTTTACACGTTGGCTCCAATGACACTAGGATGAGACAGTCAGAGATTACAAAGAGAAACATAGTCAGGACTTGTGATCTCGCTAGAAAGATGTCCAGGCATCGAGTAATTGTCTCTGGCCCCCTGCCTGCGAGAGGCAATGATGAGAGATATAGCAGATTAGTCTCGCTTAACAAGTGGCTGGCTATCATTTGTAGACAACAGGGACTAACGTTTATTGATAACTGGCCCTCTTTCTGGGGCAAACCAGGCTTGCTGATGAGAGACGGCCTTCACCCTAACCAGGAAGGCGCCATCATCCTGCCTAGGAACATAGACTACTGTTTAAGTCTCACTTCACTGACTACACTAGAGCAAGCCCGGTCACAGGCAATTACAGAGGCTGCTAGTCCGGGTGAGGAGTCAGTTAAGCTAGAACTAGCCAGCGCCAGGCTGGATAATCCATGTACGCACAGCAATTCTCTTAGAATAATACACAATTCACATAATGTTTTTTCTGTTGTGACTGTGTCAGAGGTAGACATGCATTCTACTGGGGTGGCAAATTATGATGTGTCCAGTTTATCGCAGCACCAAGCAAACAATCGGAAAATTCCCGTCATATCAATTCCTAGATATGGTCGAAACTATTTAAAGTGCACTACGCATAATAAACGCAACATTGTTAATATTGCTACTATGGATAATCTCAACAAAAACTCGTCAAAACAGCACAATACCTATAATATGGGCTTTTTAAACATAAGATCATTGTCTCCCAAAACGTTATTAGTTAATGAGGTCATTAGAGACAACAATCTTAATGTCATTGGTCTTAGTGAAACCTGGCTCAAACCAGACGATTTTTTTGCGCTGAATGAGGCATCTCCTCCTAACTATACGAATGCACATATTGCCCGTCCTCTTAAAAGGGGAAGGGGTGTCACACTAATATACAATGAAAACTTTACCTTACCCCTAACCTAAATAATAAATATAAATCGTTTGAGGTGCTTACTATGAGGTCTGTCACACCGCTACCTCTCGACCTGGCTGTTATCTACCGCCCCCCTGGGCCCTATTCGGACTTTATCAGTGAATTCTCAGAGTTCGTTGCTGATCTAGTGACGCACGCCGACAATATAATCATAATGGGGGACTTTAATATCCATATGAATACCCCATCGGACCCTCAGTGCGTGGCGCTCCAGACCATAATTGATAGCTGTGGTCTAACACAAATAATACATGAACCCACGCATCGCAACGGTAATACAATAGATCTAGTGCTTATCAGGGGTGTCACCACCTCCAAAGTTATGATACTTCCGTATACTAAAGTAATGTCCGATCATTACCTTATAAAATTTGAAGTTCTGACTCATTGTCAACAAACTAATAATAATAATAACTACTATAGCGGCCGCAACATTAATGCTGCCACAACGATGACTCTTGCTGACCTACTGCCTTCGGTAATGGCACCATTCCCAAATTATGTCGGCTCTATTGATAACCTTACTAACAACTTTGACGATGCCCTACGCGAAATCATTGATAGTATAGCACCGCTAAAGCAAAAAAGGGCCCCTAAAAGGCGTACCCCATGGCTTACAGAAGAAATTAGAGCTCATAAATTATCATGTAGAAAGCTGGAACGCAAATGGCGCGCGACTAAACTTGAGGTTTTCCATCAAGCATGGAGTGATAGTTTAATAACTTATAAACGCATGCTTACCTTAGCTAAAGCTAAATATTACTCAAATCTCATTTGCCTCAACAAAAACGATCCTAAATTTTTGTTTAGTACAGTAGCATCGCAAACCCAACAAGGGACTCCTCCCAGTAGCTCCACCCACTCGGCAGATGACTTTATGAATTTCTTTAATGAGAAAATTGAACTCATTAGAAAGGAGATTAAAGACACGCATCCCAGCTACAACTGGGGTATATTAACACAAATACGACTGTATATACAACGGATACCGCCCTCCAAAATAGTCTCTCTATTTTTGATGAAATAACATTAGAGGAATTATTACGGCGTGTAAGTGGGATAAAACAAACATGTTTACTTGACCCACTTCCTGGGAAACTAATCAAGGAACTGTTTGTATTATTAGGTCCATCAGTGCTAAATATTATAAACTTATCACTTTCCTCCGGCACTGTTCCCCTAGCATTCAAAAAAGCGGTTATTCATCCTCTGCTCAAAAGACCTAACCTCGATCCTGACCTCATGGTAAACTACCGACCGGTCTCCCACCTTCTGTTTATTTTGAAAATTCTCGAAAAATTGTTGCACAGCAGCTAAATGAACACTTAGTGTCTAACAATCTCTGTGAACCTTTTCAATCCGGTTTCAGGGCAAATCACTCTACGGAGACAGCCCTCGCAAAAATGACTAATGATCTATTGCTAACGATGGATTCTGATGCGTCATCTATGTTGCTGCTTCTTGATCTTAGCGCCGCTTTCGATACCGTCGATCATAATATTTTATTAGAGCGTATCAAAACACGTGTTGGTATGTCAGACTTAGCCTTGGTTTAACTCTTATCTTACTGACAGGATGCAGTGCACTGTAAAAAATTACTGTAAAAATACAAAAAAAAATTACAGTTATATACTGTTCTTCTTAAATACAGTTAAGTACTGTACATTTTGTTGCATTTTACAAAAAATATCGACCAACAGTAAGCTACTGCACAACCTACAGTATAATACAGTATTTTTCAGACTTGTTTCTTGGGTCCGCCCACAATTCGATCTGCTGCTCTCACGCATAACACGTACCCAGGTGGAAGAAAAAGTAGTTCCCACTAAACCGTGTCACTTATACAATATTTAAATAATACTTCCCATTGTGTTGCTATTAATGATATTTTACCTCAAATCATGTACTATCAAAGTATCGACATTTTCAATTTTAGAGCATAAAGATCTGGCACTCCTTTTATCAATATTCACGTATCATTCCGCACATCATAACTCTGAAGTTGTCAAGTACCGATGGATGGACGAGCGATAACCTGCTGCCACCTCCAGCTATACAATCACCTAAATCCATTCTACTGGTGTGTTTTTGATAACAAGGTAAGAGTCACTTGTAACTTGATGTGTCATTTTCTGTTTGAATTGCTTTATATATATATTTATAAAGTCCGAAATTACTTAGCGTCACAGTCAGCATCACAGACATCGTTGACCACATTTACCGCCGCATGCTCGCTAAGCTAGCTAAGTTTTCTTCATTTTTGTCATAGTGATCATACTGTCATAGTCATCTCAAAAAGATGATAACTTGCAACATTTGTGCTACGACTTGCAGCAATGTATTTGCGTATGTTAGACACATGCTTGTATGCCTAATGCATCGTTTAAGTGTGCTTTCCCTGAATGCACAATAGTTTTTTCCAACTTCTCAGCCTTCAAAACTCACAGCCGTCGCCATAAATATGGCAAGAGTAGGACTGATATTTATCGTCCAAAAGGTTTAACTTGTAATATTGTCTCATGTAGCGCGAAGTGCGATGATATACGGCAGTGGTCCCCAACCACCGGGCCGCGGACCAATTGGTACCAGGCCGCACAAGGAAAAAAAAAAAAAAGTTTTTATTTTTATTAAATCAACATAAAACACACAATATATACATTATTATATCAATATAGATCAATACAGTCTACAGAGATACAGTCCTTAAGCACACATGAATAAAGAAATACAATCATGATGATTGTATTTCTTTATCAAAAAAAAATAAATACCACCCCCCCTGTTCTGGGACCCTGTTTCTACCATCTGTTGAGGCAAGAGAAGGGAACGGAACTTATTGTGGAAGACTACAATAAAAAGATGAGACAGTCAATTGCTCAATAACAATAACAGTGAATAACAGTGAAATACTTTTTCATAACATGGTCACTACTGCCTAGTTTCTCTTTTTATATTCTTATTTTACTGTTATATTTTTATTCTCATCGTTGCTTTTTATTTTTATTCTATTGTAATATTGTTCTATTTTGTCTCCATTTATACCCCCATTATTTACTTTTTACTTTTTACAATTTTGTACGCTGCTGCTAGAATTTAAATTTTCCTGAGGGAACTCTCCTGAAGGAATCAATAAAGTACTATCTAATCTATCTAATCTTAACTTTGATCCTCAAAATACCCTCATTAGTCATCACGTGACTGTGAAAGGGACAACATATAAGAGCAACATGTTTGTTGTTATAGGTCGTAATGATGATGGCCTTGTTGTAGGAAAAATTAAAAAGGTTGTCATTCATAAAAATGTAACAGTGTATTTTATCACTGAGGTATATCAGGCTGTTCGTCAACCTTACATTAATGCCTATTACAATACACGTATGCATAACTTCTCTGTTAGTCAAGCAGAGCTGTTCGATTACTACCCACTGCCTGAATATTTTATTCGGGGCGTGTCCTCACTAATTCTTCACCATTCAGTCCCTATATTCTAGATTCATGTCATCCATCTGTGAGGAAATAAAAGTCATCATCCTCAGAACTTTACCCAACATGTCTGAGGATATTGTACAACTGGTCGTCTCAACACTGAAAAGCTCAGGTGTGGAATCAAAAGCAGACCTCAAGTATGTAGAGCAGGATGAGATCAAAGACCTCTTGCCTGTTATCCAGTAAAGGAAACTTCTGGAGGCATTCAAAATGGGTAACTATCAATCTTGTGTTTGTAGTTCTCCCATCTAGTTAAAGCTACAGTAATTGTTGAGAAAGAATAACACTCATTTGACATAGAATGAATACATTCGAGTAGAGATTTGCACCTGTCAGATATTCTACAGTTCTCCCAAAAGCCTTAATGCGTTGTATTCCAAACAATTGTTTGAATTGACATGCAGCATATGGGAGAAATTTGTAATCTAGTGATGTATACATTTTGCTTTATTTCTATGCGTTTTAGAAACTACAACAGTCGTGCTTGATCTCCACCTCTTGCCAGATGACTTGGTACATCAAAAGTCTGCAGGCGGAAGTCTGTCTTTGTTCTCCAGTCCATTGCCTTGCTCCTCTTCATCTTCACTGGCTGGCTTTTCGCCCTTGTCAAGCTCTTCACCAGCTTCAGCACCTCCTGAGATCGGTAGGTTGTGAGTTCAAACCCCGGCCGAGTCATACCAAAGACTAAAGAGGGTTGGAATTGGAGGTTAAATCACCGAAAATGATTACCGGGCACGGCCACCGCTGCTGCCCACTGCTCCCCACTGCTCCTCTCACCTCCCAGGGGGTGATCAAGGGTGATGGGTCAAATGCAGAGAATAATTTCGCCACACCTAGTGTGTGTGTGACAATCATTGGTACTTTAACTTTAACTTAACTTTGTTCTCAGAGTGGAGTAAGCCAGCCCGCCATAATATCCAGTAAATGGCATGAAACCTTTCAAGTCCCATGGGATAAAATGCCTGCTGAAGTGCAATCAGCTATCGCCAACAGCAGGAGACCTGCTCCTGACAAGCGACGCCAAATGATTAGAATCCTTGTGGATGAAATGAGAAGGTAAGAGGCTAATCCAACGCGCAGTGAGTGTCTCGTAATCTGCCAAAAAATTGTTAAGCAGTACCCATGTAGTTTTGCTGGTATGACACCAGAAGGTGCCATCATTAGTGGAGGTTTTACTTCATTCCTCACTCAAATGAAAACACGCATTGAGAACATCAATCGTGAAGGAACAACCAAACCACTCAGAACAAAAAGACGGTTTGGACAAATGCAGAAATATTGTATTCTTACATTTTAATTAAATGATGCTCCCAACTGCCATGTTATATTTTGTCACAAGTCATCATGGTGACCTATTTTTTCTACTGATGTCTGCCACTGCAGCCGATGTGGAGCGGACACTGACCCTCCCGACCAGTCCACGACTGATACTGCTGGGTAAGTGTCTCATGGAGCGCAGAACTTAAGTCTGTCTTAAAGCTAAGAACCATAATGCTCAGTCTACCCTTCCTGTGGATGAAGATGGGGAGTTGACTCTTCGTATCATCCAGCTGTTGATGGCCTATTTTGATGAAAGAAGAGATGCACTGATACTCCTTGCAGATGTAAGTTTAGCACTATTAAGCTACAAAAGCATACAAACATCTAAATTAATATTATAAATATTCTAAAATTCAATGTTTTTTTGTTATTGTTTTTCAATCTCTTACCCACCAAATTATGCAGAAATATTGTATTCCTACATTTTAATTAAATTATGCTCCCAACTGCCATGTTATATTTTGTCACAAGTCATCATGGTGACCTATTTTTTCTACAGATGTCTGCCACTGCAGCCGATGTGGAGCGGACACTGACCCTCCCGACCAGTCCACGACTGATACTGCTGGGTAAGTGTCTCATGGAGTGCAGAACATAAGTCTGTTTGTCCTAAACGTATGTATACTATGCTCTCCTGTAGATGTATTTGTATCATTGTTGTTTTTGTCATTCCGAACATTGGAAAGTAATGATTTGCAGCAGTACACCTTAGGAGACTAGATGTAAACAAAGTAAAGAGAGAGCAATATATTCTTGGGTGTGAGGTGGCCATTCCAAATACCTTTTAAAATGTTACCCATATTGGATACTGTTTAGGAACATAAACTGCATTTCTTGACTGTACCAGTTGCTGGTGACAAAGTCAGAATAAAACGTTGGATGATCAGCATGGAAGGTAATGTCATCTGCGAAGGCGTCCAACCTAGCTTCATCTCAGGGCTTGCTGCCCTTCTTGCCACCTACTATGTGTTCAACTTGGAATACCAAGAGGAAGGGGCTCGGACATTGGAATTTGTTCAAAGGTAAATCCTCTTCATACTGTTAGGATATGTTGCCCCTTTTCTCACCTCTGTTCAGGAATTTGACTTGTCATTTCCCCAATTTTGTGCCTTAAATCAATGACTCTTCTGTTCCTTTGTGGACCTTCTCATTAGGGACCGAAGCACCAGTTTGACTCTAAGATACAGAGAAGGTAGGTAATGTGCAGGTAAAGATATGTTGACTGGGTCAAAGAAGGAAGCACCTGTTTGACCCCAGGATGCAGAAAAAGTAGGTAATTTGCAGGTAAAGATATGTTGACTGGGTGATGGAAGGAAGCACCAGCGTGACCCGAGGATGCAGAGCAAGTAGGTAATGTGCGGGTGAAGATATGTTGAATGGGTAAAGGCAGGAAGCACCAGAAGGTAGGTAATGTGCGGGTGAAGGTATGTTGAATGGGTGAAAGAAGGAAGCGCCGGTGTGGTCGAGGCAATGCAGACAAGGTAGATAATGTGCAGGTGAAGATATGTTGTATGGTGAAAGAAAGAAGCACCAGTGTGATCCCAGGATGCAGGGAAGGTAGGTAATGTGCATGTAAAGATATGTTGAATGGGTAAAGGCAGGAAACACCAGCTAGATTCCAGGATACAGAGAAGGTAGGTAATGTGCAGGTAAAGATATGTTGAATGGGTAAAGGCAGAAAGCACCAGCATGACCACACTATGCAGAGAAGGTAGGTAATGTGCAGGTAAAGATATGTTGAATGGGTAAAGGCAGGAAACACCAGTGTGACCCCAGGATGCAGAGAAGATAGGTAATGAGCAGGTAACGATATGTTAAATGGGTGAAAGCAGAAAACAGCGTAAATACACGATCCCGTAGATGGAGAGAAAAGACATAAATAGAGAGAGGGATTGGGGAGGCTTTAGCATTGTCTTCCTCTCTGAATTTGTCTTAATGGGTTTTAGAGCATTCACTCATCTACAGCTGTGGTTATGATTTAGGCTCACATATATCCTAAAATTGATATGAATATTTGTGCTGTGCATATTCCTAAATTAACAACGTGGGGGGAGTTCTGTATCGACTGCAAGTAATTTTCAATCACAACAGAATATCTAATATGCTTTCTCTCTTTTTTTAGGCGATTCATTGGCGTTAACCCTGAGAGGGGAACAAAGGCTAGCCAGGGAAAAGTGGACTCCAAGAAGACTGGGAAGCTTGTCCAGAAAAAGGCATCAACTGTAAATCCTCACGTAGCCATCCTTATAAAAAATCTCACAGACTTTGAGTGGGGCTTTATGTAGCCGACAACTAAACACTTGACTCGTGTTCAGTTATTTGTCTCCAGTTTGAAATTAAGTTGACATGTTCTAAATGTTAAAATGCTTTACTGAAAATAAGAAGAATGCACTAAATGTACATTGAATGTATTTGATGCGTTTTAAAATGATTGGTTAATAAAAGCATAAACTTGCAAGGCCATTTCTCCAGTCATTTTTATGCCAGCAGATTGCAGGGGTTTTGATTTTGAAAAATTAAAAGTTCAACTCATTAAATTCTAGTGGCATTATACTGTAAAGCTCAGTCTATAATGCTTACAATTATTTTACTGTAATTAACTGTTCATGGATATTACAGTAGATACACTAAAATAACAGTGTAATGCCGCTAAACAGATGACAGTATTATGCTGTGAAGCGTATATTTGATACAGCACAGTACTGTGATACCTTTTACAGTAATAAACTGTAGTGATAAGTCACAGTATGTGTGCTGTACAAAAACAGTATTATACTGGAACCATTAGCTGCCAGTAGGTTACTGTAATTAAACGGTGAAAATGTTTACAGTGTGCGTCTCCCATAACAATGTGACCTCGGACTATGTCAAGGTAACGTGTGGAGTCCCCCAGGGTTCGGTTCTTGGCCCTGCACTCTTTAGTATTTACATGCTTCCGCTAGGCGATATACGCAAATACGGTGTTAGCTTTCACTGTTATGCTGATGACACCCAACTCTACATGCCCCTAAAGCTGACCAACACGCCGGATTTTAGTCAGCTGGAGGCATGTCTTAATGAAATTAAACAATGGATGTCCGCTAACTTTTTGCAACTCAACGCTAAGTAAACGGAAATGCTGATTATCGGTCCTGCTAGACACCGACATCTATTTAATAATACCACCTTAACATTTGACAACCAAACAATTACACAAGGCGACTCGGTAAAGAATCTGGGTATTATCTTCGACCCAACTCTCTCGTTTGAGTCACACATTAAGAGTGTTACTAAAACGGCCTTCTTTCATCTCCGTAATATCGCTAAAATTCGTTCCATTTTGTCCACTAGCGACGCTGAGATCATTATTCATGCGTTCGTTACGTCTTGTCTCGATTACTGTAACGTATTATTTTCGGGTCTCCCTATGTCTAGCATTAAAAGATTACAGTTGGTACAAAATGCGGCTGCTAGACTTTTGACAAGAACAAGAAAGTTTGATCATATTACGCCTATACTGGCTCACCTGCACTGGCTTCCTGTGCACTTAAGATGTGACTTTAAGGTTTTACTACTTACGTATAAACTACTACACGGTTTAGCTCCATCCTATCTTGCCGATTGTATTGTACCATATGTCCCGGCAAGAAATCTGTGTTCAAAGAACTCCGGCTTATTAGTGATTCCCAGAGCCCAAAAAAAGTCTGCGGGCTATAGAGCGTTTTCTATTCGGGCTCCAGTACTATGGAATGCCCTCCCGGTAACAGTTAGAGATGCTACCTCAGTAGAAGCATTTAAGTCCTATTGTATACTGACTGTTAGTCTGTAACACTTACAGTCATACTCATATTTCCCCTTATCACTGAAATCACGAGAGCCAAGTCGGGAGCTGGTGTAGACGTTAGACAGCTTTATTTCCACACACAGAACGGAAGTCCAACCCAACATATATAAACCCACCTGGCACTCCCCCTGGTGGTCACTGGGTGTACCCATGCAGACAAAACATAAAGCTCAATACACAACATCCCTCCCCACTTATTCAGATTCACACCCACCTAAAACCACCCCTATTAACCCCAGCCTATAAAAACAGACTAGGCCATAAGCACTTAGAACGTGTGTTATGTGAAAAATGATGCTTTGTGCGAATCAGCGGTGTAACAATAAAATACATTGAAATACCCACTTAGGGGGCTATTGTAAATAGGGAACTCAAACTTAAACACATACATGGTTACTGAGGCCGGGGGGTAGACTACCCCCGAACCTCGGAGTCTGTCAACGGGGATTATTCTGCCCCAAAACGTGACATGACTCTTTAACAACCCACGCCTCCACAGTTCAGAGATTAAGGCGGTCTGGAGCTCTGGTAACCCGGAGTGGATACCTCCGGCCTGGCGCTCCAACATCTGCTGTCCGTCTGGGTGACCCTCCTGGCTCGGGGGCGACTGTCCCGGTTCCCAGAGCATCCCCTCTTGCCGGAGAAGGGGGAGAAGCAACCGGCTGGGCCCCAATTGTCAGTTCACTCGGCACAGCTGGTTGCTCTGGACCAGTGGGAACCAACAGCGCACGGTCACCGGCTCTCATCTGCTCTGTGACGTCTCCAGAGTGCGCCTGCCCCCACATCCACGGAGTAGGATACCGGTCCCTCTTGTGATGCCACCAGTCCAGGCATCCACTTCTCCTCCCCCCGTCGATAATCACGCACCAGCACGGCCTCCCCCACTGCAAACAGTCTGTCCTTAGCCACCAGATCTCTACGTTCTCGTTGGCCCTCCTGCGCCAGTTCCACCGTAGCCGACACGTTCGGCTTCACAAGGTCCAAGCGAGAGCGGAGCCGACGGCGCAGGAAGAGCATAGCCGGAGACTCACTCGTCGTCATGTGAGGCGCATTCCTGTAGCTGAGTAAAAATGCCTCCACTCGATGTTGCAGCGTAAATGTTCCCCTAGACGCTTTCAATGAACGCTTCAGCGTCTGCACAAAATGCTCTGCTTGACCGTTCGTGGCGGGGTGAAACGGCGCTGACCTTTTGTGCTTCACTCCGTTTGCCCGGAGAAATGCCCCGAACTCTGCCGCTGTGAATTGTGGCCCATTGTCACTAACCAGTGTCTCTGGTACTCCGTTGCGGGCAAACATACTCCTCAGGGCCTGTACAGTCTTCTCCGTCGTCGTCGTTTTCATCACCTGTACTTCCGGCCACTTAGAGTACGCATCTACCACCACCAAGAACATGTGTCTTTCGAACGGCCCCGCAAAGTCCACATGGATCCGTTGCCATGGGGATCCCGGCCACGGCCAGGTGTGCAGTGGGGAGAGCGCCGGGTTCTTTTGGTTCCGTTGACACGTAGAGCATGTCCTGGCCTGCTGTTCAATCTGGGCATCTAACCCCGGCCACCAGACATGACTCCGTGCAATGGCCTTCATCTTGACCATGCCCGGGTGCCCGGCATGTAGTTCCTTCAGAAGCTGCGGTCTCAACGCTGGAGGCACCACCACTCTACTGCCCCATAGCAAACACCCCTGGATCACCGTCAGGTTGTCTCGTCACATGTAGAAGGGTGCCAACGCGTCATTCTGCCCAACTGTTCTAACGAACTGGCCTGACACTACCATATCTACTACCCTAGAGAGCACTGGGTCATATTTAGTTCCCTTCCTAATATCTTCACTGTCCACTGGGAGTGTCTCAAGGTGATGTACTGTCACCCTATCTACTGCGCCTGGCTTTTCCCCATGCGCTACCTGCAGTGGCAACCGTGAGAGACCATCTGCATTCCCATGATCTGCTGCTTTCCTGTATTGGATTGTGTAGTTGGGGACTTATGTAGCCCTTTTTTTTTATCAATGACATGCCCCAAATATTCTAATGAACTCTTGAAGAATTCACATTTCTCCTTCTGTACTCGCAAACTGAATTTTCCCAATCGGCCCAACACTGTATCTAAGTTTTTTAGGTGATCTGCATCGTTCTCCCCAGTCACCAAAATGTCGTCCAGGAAACAATGGACGTTGGGGAGGCCCTACAACACTTGGTCCATGACTCGCTGAAAGATTGACGCCGCAGAGGTGATCCCGAAGGGAAGACGGTTATAGCAAAACATTCCCTTCTGCGTAGTAATGGTCAGATATTTACGGGAGCTTTCCTGAACCGGCACCTGTAAATATGCGTTCGCCAGATCTAATTTGCTGAAACGCTGCCCCCCTGCTAGCGATGCGAAAATATCTTCTATCCTCGGAATGGGGTAGTGTTCAGCACAAAGCGCGGGATTCAAGGTCACTTTAAAATCTCCGCATATACGTACTTTCCCATTTTTTTTTATAATGGGTACAATTGGAGTAGCCCATTCACTAAACTGTACTGGAGACAGTACGCCCCCCTGTTCCAAACGCTCTAATTCCTCCTCCACCTTCGGCCGAAGTGCATACGGCACCGACTATGCTTGGAAGAACTTTGGGTGATGCACCGGCTTGAGGGTTAATGCCACCTCAAAGCCCTTTAGTGTACCTAGACCTTCTTGGAACACCCTGGCATGGCTGTCTAGTACTGTCGCCATTGTGCGCTCTACCTGTATGGGATGTGTAGCTCGAACAGTTTTAATCATTGTCCAATCTAACTTTACTTTTCGCAACCATTCTCGTCCAAAAAGAGAGAGAGCGTCACCCTTAACCACATACAGGGGGAGACGTGCCCGTTGTTTGTTGAGACGCACGTCTACTTTTATTACCCCCAAGGGTGTCATAACCTGGCCTGTATATGATCTCAACAGTAGGTTGGTGGTACGGAGGCGTAACTGGCTAAATTTAGCATTGTACAGTTTTTCTGAAATGATCGACACTGCCGCACCTGTGTCTAACTCCATTTCTATAGTTTGTCCCTCCACTTTGGGTCTAACCCAGATAATCGCTGACGCAGCGCTATCAAGTTTAACACTTTTTTCTACCTCCACTACATGTAAGCCTCCCACCCCATCTGAATCTGTTGTCTCTGGGTCGCTGGGCTTAGTCTCCGCCTCTACCTGATCGACCCTCTTTTTGAATTTTCCTTTTGTTTTCTGTCCCTTTTTAACCACAAAAAAAATGTGTTGTCTTCGGTCCCCCTTTATCCTCCCTGCACATACGAGCTATATGCCCCCTTTTTCCACAATTGTGGCAGGACTGGTCCTTGTAAAAACATTCCTCCATTTTGTGATTTACTCTACCACAGGGGTCACCAACGCGGTGCCCGCGGGCACCAGGTCGCCCGTAAGGACCAGATGAGTCGCCCGCGGGCCTGTTCTTAAAAATAAAAAATAAAAAATAAAAAATAAAATTTAAAAAAAAAATTTTTTTTTTTTTTTTTTTTTTTTTTTAAATTAAATCTACATAGAAAAAACACAAGATACACCTTCAATCAGTGCATCAACCCAAACAACCTCCCCCATGCACACTCATCCACACCCACTCACACAAAAGGGGTTATTTCTTTCTGCTACCAATATTCTGGTTCCCACAACATAGACAACGCATCTGCAAGGGACACAGTCCCTGAAGCACACATGATTGTATAGGCTGCTGGTCCACTAACATTTTCATTAATTACTATTTTTTATGTAATTATTTTTATATTGTTGTACTTTCTTTTTTATCCAAGAAAATGTTTTTTATTTATTTATCTTATTTTATTTTATTTTTAAAAAAAGGGCCTTATCTTCAACAGACCAGTTTGTCAATTAAATTAGATTTGTTTAAAGGGTTTTTTAAACTAGGCCCAGTCCAGATAATGTCCAAGTCGGACTCAGCAACACACACCTTCATTCATGTACACAGAAAAAAATTAGGGAACACAACAGATTGCATATAATTTATAAACAAAATTACATTTTCAAAATAAGCATTTATGTACAGTCCATATTATGTCCAGGTCACTCAAATTAGGGAACACAACAACAGATATCATATAATCTATGAACATAATTATACTTTCAAAATAAGCCTTTGAGGACTTCTCATCTTTTTTTAAATGTTTTTTGGCATCATTATCGTTTTCAACCATGTAACTTTCTAAAGTTAGAAAATACTGAATAAATGTTTTAAAGAAAGTAATACTAAGTGAATATCTGTTTTTGGCCTTAAAAATAAACATTTTACCGAGTACTATAATTAAATTGACTAAATCATGATTGTCAATGAACTCTCCTAAAATAACAGACACCACATTAAGCTTCATAAACAAACCAATCCTTAAACACATTTTTTCAACTTCCACCCAAAACAAAGACACAATATGACAATACCAAAACAAATGCAGGGTGGATTCAGGCTCCTGACAACAAAATCGGCAATCATCTGACTCTGTCATATTCCATAATTTTAACATTTTTCCTGTGGGTAAGAAGTTCTAAATAATTTTAATTTGAAAATAACGATTTTGCACATCGATAGTGGTTTTATAGATTAGTTTGAATATGGCATCCCATGGCAACGGGCAGTCAAAAAAGTCCTCCCATTTTCCATTTGTGTTGTGTGAGGCAGCCTTCAAAGAATTCTTTATTAAATAAAAATTATATATTTTTGTATTTATTTTAGTTCCTTTTTGCCAACTACAATTTCTTATTAGAGGTTTACAAACTAATAATTTAGTAGTTCCATAATTAATTATTTGTTTCCATCTTTTCCCAATTACTCCAGTTAGTTGATAAAATGAAAAGCTTGAGCAAGCATCACCATACATAGCTCTAAATTCATCATACTTCATAATTTTACCATTCTCATTGATAATATCATTGACAAAAATTATTCCTCTTTCAAACATATTTTTCCAAAAGAAAGGCTTTCCATCTATTACAATATTAGAGTTCATCCATATTAACTGCTGCAAAATATCGTCTCTTTTTTCTGGCACATAAAATTGAAAACACCACTATGAGTGGATTGTTTCCTTTATGAACCCCGCCATGTTTCCCAGCAGACTCTCTGGGAGGGGATCACTTGTAAAAAAGGATACAATTTATTTTGATACAGTACATGTTTTTTGTCCAACAGGACATTTGTGTACCACTCAATGTTTAAATACATCTTTGGAACAATTGATGCTTTTAAAGACAGACACATAGCTTCAAGGTTGAGAAGTTTCAGGCCCCCATATTCATACTCTTTGTACAAAACCTTTCTTTTAATCTTTTCTGGTTTGCCGTTCCAGACAAAATCGAAGACCCTCCGCTCATAAATCTTAAAAAAGTTTTGTGATGGAGCTGGTAATGACAAAAACTAATAAATAAATTGAGGAATAATTAACGAGTTGGCAATAGACATTTTACCATACAAGGTTAGGGATTTCCCTTTCCATAATTGCATAATTTTGTCCAGCTTTCTTAGTCGATTATCATAATTTACTGAGCCTAGATCTTCCAGATTTTCTGGGACAACAACACCGAGTATGTTAACTGGTCCATCTGTCCACAAAACAGGCACTTTGCATTCCATTCGAAAGGACGTTCCCTTTAGATTTCCGATCCTTAACATTTTACATTCATCATAATTAAGCTTAAGGCCAGATTGCTGTGAAAATATGTCCAAAAGATTAAGAAGGTTCCGCAAACAATGAGGAAAAATCTTATCTTTGTGAATCAGCCTTTTCTGACATGAACTTCATCAAGAACAAACACAGAACACGCCTCACTGATGCACATCTGCAAGACTCACTCAGAGTTGCAGTGTCAAGTTACACACCAGAGTACAACACACTAGTTAACAGCATGCAATGCCAGGCTTCCCACTAACTGACAAAGAAACAGATAACAGATTTGGTGTCCAGTTCAAAGTGTGACATGATTTAAAATTTTGAGAGTTTACTTTTGTATTTTACATGAGTTATTATTTGTACAAACATGGTGCAAAGTAATTCATGATTTGTTAAAAAATTTTAGTGGCTAGCTAGTTAAAATGGGATATTGTGATTTCACAAGACTGTCTTAGAAGTGATCATTTGAAAATGTTCAATTTGAAAAATGTGCACTTAGAGAAAATATAAAAATAAAGTGTTGCATATTGATCATCTGTTTCTATATATATTTATTGTGAGAAATCATTAAGATGATCAGTGTTTCCACAAAGATAAATATCATTAATTATTAATAATAACAGAGTTAAAGGTAAATTGAGCAAATTGGCTACTTCTGGCAATTTATTTAAGTGTGTATCTAACTGGTAGCCCTTCGCATTAATCAGTACCCAAGAAGTAGCCCTTGGTTTCAAAAAGGTTGGTGACCCCTGCTCTACCACAACGAGTGCATTTACGGCCCGGTGGCAAGGAGAGAGAGACAGCGTTCACCTTCTGTGAGCTACTAAGCTGTTGAGATTCTCGTGCCACTGTTTCTATTGAAACTGCTAATTCAACTGCTCTTTGGTATGTTAAATTCTTCTCTGTTAACAGCCTCTTTTTAATCGACTCACTGTTCAACCCACACACTAACCTGTCTCTTAGTGCATCCTGCAGGTAAGCTCCAAATTCACAGTGCTCTGATACTTTTTTTAGATCTGTTACATACTGTGTAATAGTTTCCCCCTCCCCCTGATCTCTCTTATGAAACCTATATCTCTCCGCTATCACTATGGGCTTTGGGGAGAAATGTGCTTGCAACAATGTCACTACCTCATCATACGTTTTCGTGCCTGGCTTCTCTGGGGCGATGAGGCTGCGCAGTAGACCGTACGTCGCCGGTCCCATCACGCTGAAAAACACCGGCAGCTTCCTCCTCTCATTCAGTCCATTTGCTGCCACAAAGTGCTCAAACCTCTCCACGTATGTCGACCACTGCTCCGTCGACTCATCAAAGGTGTCCATCTGTCCCAGGATGCCCGCCATGCTCGCTGGTCGTCCCGACGTGAGCCGTACCCCCGCTGCTATGCGAAGCTAACGCTAACAAAGCTAACGCTAACAAAGCTAAGCAAACGCTAGCCGTCGATAAACTCTGCGGATTCGCCGCCACCCGCCTTCTTAATCCGTCGGCAGGCGCATCCGTGCTCGTCGCCAATTACTGTATACTGACTGTTAGTCGGTAACACTTACAGTCATACTCATATTTCACCTTATCACTGTAATCACGAGAGCCGAGTCGGGAGCTGGTGTAGACGTTAGACAGCTTTATTTCCACACACAGAACGGAAGTCCAACCCAACATATATAAACCCACCTGGCCCTCCCCCTGGTGGTCACTGCGTGTAACCATGCAGACAACACATAAAGCTCAATACACAACAAGTCCCATCTTAAAACTCATTTGTATACTCTCGCTTTTAAATAGACCCCCTTTTTAGACCAGTTGATCTGCCGTTTCTTTTCTTTTCTCCTCTACTCCCCTCTCCCTTGTGGAGGGGGAGTAACACAGGTCCGGTGGCCATGGATGAAGTGCTGGCTGTCCAGAGTCGGGACCCGGGGTGGACCGCTAGCCTGTGCATCGGTTGGGGACATCTCTGCGCTGCTGACCCGTCTCCGCTCAGGACGGTTTCCTGCTGGCCCCACTATGGACTGGACTTTCGCTGATATGTTGGATCCACTGTGGACTGGACTTTCACAATATTATGTCAGACCCACCCGACATCCATTGCTTTCGGTCTCCCCTAGAGGGGGGGGGTTACCCCCATATGCGGTCCTCTCCAAGGTTTCTCATAGTCATTCACATCGACGTCCCACTGGGGTGAGTTTTTCCGTGCCCGTATGTGGGCTCTGTACCGAGGATGTCGTTGTGGCTTGTGCAGCCCTTTGAGACACTTGTGATTTAGGGCTATATAAATAAACATTGATTGATTGATTTGACCCATCACCCTTGATCACCCCATGGGACGTGAGGGGAGCAGTTAGCAGCAGCGGTGGCCGCAACCGGGAATCATTTTGGTGATTCAACCCCCAATTCCAACCCTTGATGCTTGAAGCAGGGAGTTAATGGATCCCATTTTTATAGTCTTTGGTATGACTCGGCCGGGGTTTGAACTCACAACCTACCGATCTCAGGGCGGACACTCTAACCACTAGGCCACTGAGTAGGTATTACACTTTAGCAAATAAGCTAACCTAGGATGATAGCCTGTTAAAATGTAACTGTAATGTCATTGTGGCTATTGTAGTGATGCTAACGTTTATGTCCTTTTGTCCCACTCCTTACTGCATGAGTAGAATAGACTAAAAGCCTTTATTGTCAATGTCATCGCAGTTAACACAGAAATTAAGTGCCATACAAATCAAAATACCTAAAATATAAAAAGTCATAAAAACAGTCACACACTCATATTAAAAAAAATGCACGTTACCATATTGCGTATATATTATTTCAAGAGTTTAGTATTTGCAAGAATAGTAACATTCGAAAGTGTCTAATTCCAGAATGTCATGGAACTTTGAGTAATTTCACAGAAAAAGGTAATGTCGCACGGCAGTAGGAAAATAAAAAGTTTATAGTATGCTAGTTTTTGTTTTTATTGCTCTTTACAAACCTAAAGTGTGGTTAACGTCTGGATCTGCAGGGGCGTACCAAGAGTTTTCAATAATGGGTCATTCCACAGACGGCTATTTTTATTATTTGCTGCACCTTGCCTTGGTAGACGATAACTCTCCCAGTCTGGCCAGGGGCCATGCAGGCACATGAGAGACGCTTGAGGACCAAAAATATCTTCTAAACCAGTGGTTCTTAACCTTGTTGGAGGTACCGAACCCCACCAGTTTCATATGTGCATTCACCAAACCCTTCTTAAGTGAAAAATAAATTGTTTTTTTCTTAATTTAATCTTAATTTATAGATAATAATCATGAAATTACGTTATTGTATTAAAGAAATACTAATAAAGATATATTTTACAAACAGAAAGTTACAGGAATGTACACATGATCCCATGTTTACATCTCATTGTGCAACATGTGAATGTTTTAGTGGGAACTAAATGTGATATCTGAAAGGGGTACAAATTATTTCCAAAGCAGGACCCCCACCCAGACATACAACACTAGTACACAGCTCATGAAAAACAATATTTTCTGTTATTGTCATTGTAAGTGGGCCAAAACACTTACATTAGAAAATAATCTCATGGAAATGACTGCTGTCATTTGATTATAATAATAAAACATTTAACTTGTTATTTAGTCAGGTTTGGGACAGGTGTGCTGCAGATGTGCTGCAGGTGTGCTACAGTGCATGTGCACGTCTGACGTCGCTCACATGTGCTCCACTGAATGCTCAAGGAGTTTTTACGTTTGCTCACGCATATGGTAAATTAGAGGGAACATTGTTTGGGGGTATCCATAATACGTCGATAGCGAGAAGTTTTTATTTACACGATTAGTCGGGTGTGTCTTGACCTCTGGCGAACCCCTGAGGCCGACTCACCGAACCCCTAGGGTTCGATCGGACCCAGGTTAAGAACCACTGTTCTAAACCATCTGATAATAAATGACAGGGCGCTTTACAACTTATTCCCAGCCCTTTCCTGCTGCGTCACACCATAAACAATGTATATGGGGAAATGTCTCTATGTAATTTGTCAGTGTCTGGTGGTGTGCTGGTATATGTGACGCTACGTTGTTAAGCAGAGGATGAGGAATTGATCCATGGCCATGATTGGGTCAATTAGTGGAATAAAGTCCAATGTCACATAGTAATTTACTTTATTTGAATGTATTTTTAAAAATATTTTTTGTGTGTTAATTTCCCACCAAACACAAATGTCTAGCATTAAAACAAACTATTTGTTTGCCCTGTATTTCTATTACTCCAAAACGTAAACAAAAAAATATAAGTACATTATAATAATGACAAAAATACATTCAGATTAAAGTTAAATAGTATCACAATCTGGGCTCTTCAGTGGGCTAGTTTGGCCTAAAAGGTCCACGGCCAAATTTCTGTCCTAGTTGGTTGTGATACACAACATCTATCATCTCAGGGCATTCAACCGATCGCAACTGGACTTAGAAGACGTTTCACCTCTCATCCGAGTAGGCTTCATCAGTTCATGCACATAGACTTAGATTGGTCAGAACTAGTCTAGGGGCCGGTGCCAATACCTCAGTAGGCTTCATCAGTTCATGCTCATAGACTTAGACTGGTCAGAGCTTGTGCGAGACTTAAATTGGTCATATCTAGTCTGGCGGCTGGTGCCAAAACCCTAAATACCTATACTCCAAAACCAGGAGGGTGTGCATGGGCAAGGATGGTTTTGCCTTATCGTGGTGAGCAAAACAACTGTTTTGATGCAAACAAGCAATCCTAACTGTCAAAGCCAGCGACAGTCATTAAAGTGTAATTTCCCCTCATTAGCATTGATGTATTGTGTGGCAGAACGATTGCTGTGGATCGTCTACTACCAGTCCAAAATAGTCTGAATCACCCACGTTAGCATTATATTTAGTTTAAACAAATGGCACAAATTGCACTCTGGTCAGCTTCTGTGACCACAATGTTTCTAACTCCTGTTATTTGTTGGAGGCTAAATTGCAGAGTCTTTTAGGAATGGTTGAAAGGACAGTGTTGTATGTGGGAGACTGGTGGTGTCGCAGACCACTTCCTCTGTTCAGGGATGGTTTTTCAACCTTGACAAACACAGCTTCCCTCAATCCTCTTTCACACAATAAAGTACTATCTATCTATCTATCTATCCTCCCTGTCCAGAATTTGTACATTTTTGTTGTCAAAGGCGTGTTGTTTCTCCCTGAGGTGTAGAGACCGCTGACTCTTGGCCTGAAGAGTTTGCCCATCTACGCTGTGCCATGCGTCGGCTTAGTGGTTGTTTTGTTTCCCCAATATTTGAATCAGTGCATTCATCATTACATACAGTAATGATACAGTAGCATACACCAGATTGTTTTGTGGGTGTGGGGTGTCCGGTCTTTAGGATGCACCAGTCTCTGTCTTAGGGTGCCTGTTTTGAAGTGTACTGGGATGATGTGTTCTCAGATAGACCTGATACATATGGAATGACAATATGTTTTAGTCTGTCACCTTTTTCCTCCTCATCCACTCTGTTCTTGGTATTTCTGAAACAGGATGCACTTTGCACAAACGACCAGCTGGGGTAACCACAGGTTTTGAGGGGTTCCCTCAAATGCCTATGCTCTTTTTCTATGGACTGTGGCCTGGTAGGACCACTATCAGCTCTGTGTTGTAGGGTTTTGATAACGCCCAGTTTGAGTTCCAGTAGGTGGTGTGAGTCAAAAACTAGGTATTCAGCATATGCTATTTCAGCAAAAGCTGTAACTTTTCCTTAACACTACATACTTTCAATTCATGGCAATGTTTCACAGACAAAAACATGGTTAGTAGCAAACCTTTACATGGAGGACATGGAAAAGAGAGCTCTGAGCTCTTTTAACGGAACAGCACCAAGTGATTGGTCCAGATATGTGGATGGCACATGGGTGAATATCAGAAACCAAGAAGTGCAAGCCTTCACTGAGCACATTAACTCATGTGGACAAAAACATCAAGTTCCCAGGTGAGGATGTCAAAGACAGTAAGTTGCCTTTTTTGGACTGCAAGTCCACATTAGAGAAAACAGCCATTTAGCCTCCAACAAATAACAGGAGTTAGAAAGGTAACCAGAATGCCATTTGTGCCATTTGTTTACAACTGAATGGAATGCGGTTATTCAGACTATTTTGGAGTTGTCGATCCACAGCAATCGTTCTGCCACACATACTTCAATGCTAATGAGGGGAAATGACACTTGAACGACTGTCGTTGGCTTCGACAGTTAGGATTGCTTGTTTGCATCAAAGCAGTTGTTTTTTCCTCACTACGATAGGGCAAAACCATCCTTGCCCAGGCACACCATCATAGTTTTGGAGTATAAATATTTGGGGTATTGGCACCAGCCGCCGGACTAAATCCGACCAACCTAAGTCTATGAGCAAGAACTGATGAAGCCTACTCGGGTAGAGGCAAAACGTCTAACACAAACCAAACAGTTGCGATGGATTGAATGCCCTGAGATTTCAATTACCTGATGAATGACAACATTAATAAACAACATCTATCATGTTGGACAAGTGCAAAGTTACAGTACGTGTAGATCGAGTTTACAGTGCAGTAACACTTCTTGGAGTCACACACTCATTAGCATTAGAGCTATGGACACACAAAATGGTGTGTAATAATAATAGTTTTATGTAAGTCTATACAACTATGGACACACTGTGACCGCATACATACAGAAGCAAGTACTGTTACTAGCAAAACATACTAAGCATTACAGTTCAATACAATCCAAGACAAAGAGATGTGTGTATCTAATCTATTATATTGTGTAATTGTCATGGCTTACCTGGGATCACAGAAATAGCCTTGAAAGCTCTCAGTACTCTAAATGTGCGAAGGGCTGAAAAGTTTCCGAGGTTTACGAACTCGGTGACATACCTGCAATAAAACATACAACACATGTTTCTATGTAAGTATGGAGACATGTTATTCAGAAACCAAGTTGTGTGGTTCCCCAAGTTTATGTCCCATTCTTTAGACGCTGCCTCTTGGGAATTTCAATAAGAGACACGGTATCCATTTCTACAGTTAGACTTACACTTAGACTTAGACTTCCTTTTATTGTCATTCAAATTTCAACTTTGCAGTACAGATAAGAACAAAATGTCATTGCATTAGCTTATGGTAGTGCAGGATAAAAGAGCAATAAGGTGCAGATATCAATTACGCTGATAATACACACTTGTACATTGCTGATGTTACGTTGCATGTTTGTTCGCGTTTTGCCTTGAATTATAATGCTTAAAATTACACACTTCTCTATTTTTGCTCAAGATTGAGTACCTGAAGCCTGCCTCACACTTGCCATATATTATTGTAGGAATTCTACAGAATCAGCTGTACCAAATTCACTACATGCAAATACCATGAATTGTTAACGTGGACCCCGACTTAAACAAGTTGAAAAACTTCTTCAGGTGTTACCATTTAGTGGTCAATTGTACGGAATATGTACTACTGTGCAATCTACTAATACAAGTTTCAATCAATCAATCAATCAATCAATCAATCAATCAATCAATCAATCAATCAATCAATCAATCCATTAACATGACATGGTGTGTCACTTCCTCTGTGTGCAGCAGTAACATGCTAAAGTGATAACCATTTCATGCACTTGGGAGTGAAAATACTCACGCCATAACAATGACTGAGAAGTCCAGCCAGTTCCATGGATCTCTGAGAAAGGTGAACTTCCCTATGCAAAATCCCCGGGCTAAAATTTTAACCAGGGATTCAAACGTGTAAATTCCAGTAAATGTGTATCTATTGGAGACAAAAACAAATGTGTCATCATTACTATCAATATTTGTTTTACTGTGTGATACTTACTCCACATTCTTTGCCCAGTCAGGCTGCTTAGTTAGTGTCATAAATGCACAGTTGGTGAGGATAGTGCACATGATCACCACGCTGAACAATGTACACACAGAGGTCAAGAAAAAGTAGGTCATAAAATCACTATTGTGCATTCATCTACAGTCATATGGGGTTACATTTGCAATATCTGTGCAATACAACACAAAAATATACTGCATTGACAAATACAGTATATTAACAGCACAGCTGCAATTCATCTATTATACTCGACTCAACACAACTCAATCTGAAATGATTGTTTGATATGCTTTTGCTGCTAAATATTACAATTGTGTGTCCTGCACACACTAAGATTGAACAGAAATGTACTTTTTACCATTGTTATTTAAGCAACAATTCAGAAAGTGATTTAAATGGAAATGATGTATAATGTATCAAATACATTATCATTAACGTTTAAAAATGTGTGTCACTGAACTTTGAAAAAGCACAAAACTAACCTAAATCATAAAAAAACAAAACAGCTTGATTATTTTTCAAATACTGTATCCCAGAATTGGCATACAAGCAACTAAATACACAATCTGGCAATTCTTTAGCAGTGGAATAATTATATAATATAAGCAGCTCAGTGGTAATTATTTGGTGTTTTAAGTACTGGCACTGAGGCAGTTTTTGGTCATATACTCATCATTTTTGTCATGAAAAAAAAAAAAAGATTGATTCATTTGATTTGTATTTTGAAACTTAAAAACTAAGTTATTTTTCAGTGTCGAAGAACAATAACCAGATCTAAAAAAAACTGTTTATTTTTCATATTTAATACAACAATGAAAATTAACAGTCAGCAGAAATGATTTGTTAATTGATGCTTTGTTTTTCAGTTTAGATGTTTGTGTTTCAATTAATTTAAATAAACCAATTACCTTTTGTTTTTCAATTTCCATTCATAAAAAGACAATTAAAATGACTGAAACGTACATTGACCATTTCATTTTTTGTTTGTTTTGTATTTTAATTTTATAATGTTGCTAAATTAGAAACAATTGTTGCTGCAGATGTTGTATGGATGGCCCGTGGATATTGAGCACCTAATACCAACCTGCGAGGTAGCAAAGAAGATTCCGGTTAGTAAACATTCCAAAAAGGATATGAGTGAACCAAAATCCAAATAGATATTCTTCTAAGGGGGTTAAAAGGACTCAGGAGGTACAAGGCAGAAGCAGCGTTGAAACGGAAGATGACATTTCCTTTGTTTATTACTATAAAAGTCTGAGGGGAGACAAAAAGACAGAAGATGAATCATATCAGTACCAAAACTTAACCCGCTTGTTCAGACTCAACAATGACTGATCATATTTGCTCAATTGCTGATGTACGTCATATTTTTACTCTTTTATCCTTGTCCACTTTGACCCTTTTATCCTTGTCCACTTTGACTCTTTATCCTTGCCCACTTTAACTCTTTTATCCTTGCCCACTTTAACTCTTTTATCCTTACCCACTTTAACTCTTTTATCCTTGCCCACTTTTACTCTTTTATCCTTGCCCACTTTTACTCTTACCTTGTCCACTTTTACTATTTTAACCTTGTCCACTTTTACTCTTTTATCCTTGTCCACTTTTAATTTTATCCTTGTCCACTTTTACTCTTTAACCTTGTCCACTTTTACTCTTTTAACTTGTGTGTCCGTGTTCTAACTTGTGTGTCCCTGTTCTAACTTGTGTGTGTTCCCGTTCTAACTTGTGTGTGTCCGCGTTCTAACTTGTGTGTCCGTGTAAAAACCACCTGTGTCTCCATGTTTCGATTTGTGTGCGTGTAAACACATTGTGTCGGTCTGTGTTGCGTTGTGTGTGTGTCTATCTTGCAGTACCGCAGTGACATAACTATTCAATGAATTATGACATTTCAAGTCAAATGTATAAGTCTGGTAACGAGCAACAGTGTCACGCACCAACGGGTAACAAAAGGTAGCTAAATTCAGCCTGGTTAACTGTGTGTAAAAGGCCTACTAGCTGTGAGCATAGCAAAGGAAAGCTGAAGTTACAAAAAAAAATTGTTTCTACATGTATAACTGCAGCAAAAGTCACATGTAAAAAAAACACCAATTAAAGTTTTACTGATTGACAAAGTTGGACACGGACAAAGATTTTTGTACACACACCAATCAGGCACACGTATTTATTACCTTCTTGAGACCTCTGAAAATGCCTACCTCTATAGGACCACCCTTTCTAGATATACAGTATAAATATTTGTATTTACAACATTAATAATATATACATACTATGCAAATATAAAAAAGTTAAGCTTTGTCATTTTTACTTTTTATTTGTAATTGGTTTTTAATCTTCATTATTTACTTCAAGTAATTATAGAATTTCTCTATATAGACAATATATAATATTTTTTAGATACATTTTGGCCAAAGGGGGCGCATTTCAATTTATTACACACACTTGTTATTTCAGATGTTATGTTATGTTATTTTCATTTATTATGCGCCCCCAACCAAGTGTTACATCAGCCGAGTAGAGACAAGACAGAAACAGAGACTGAGACGCACAAAGGAATCTAGAACAAACATTTAAGACACACGATGAACATATGTTGACCAGAGGAGGAGCACTTCAAATTTTTACACACTTGTTATTTCATATGTTGACCAGAGGGGGAGCACTTTTAAAAGCGACACACAGTCATTTTGAAAAATCCCTCCTTTTTGGGACCACCCTCATTTTGACCAGCAGGGGTGCAAATGAGACGTTGTCTATTAGATGCAATGGTTTTCAGTATTGGGACCATAATTTCGTTCCTAACTTGTTCACCGGTGCTCCTATGGAAGCTACTTTTCCTTGTTGGTGTCTCAAGAAGGGTAGAAATACGAGAACACACACACACAGAAAAAAAACCGCATTTGCAATTTGTTTTGCTGCAATATTACTTATGTCTGCTTCTTGAAGCTAAATGAAACCATTGAGGATCCATTGGTTGACACTACTGAGAATAGTCAATTCACTTGAACTAAACATACTTTTTGATTGATGTAGTAAGGATCCAAGTCTTCCACGGGTGTGGACACCATTCCTTTGGGGACATCCCCGTATACCAGGGGGAGGGACTTGCCCGCTTCCAAGTCACGACTGGGCTTGAGGTCATCGTCATCGTTGCGCTTTTTCTTCTCCCCCTTCGGTTTTTTGGCGTTTTCGTCGGCGATCTGCTTCTCGATTGCGGAGAGGGACTCCCGACTAAAGCGGCGAAAGCTGTCTGGTCCCGGCGGTACAAGCAGCTGCGCCATCTTTTCATCCTGGACCTTCAGAGTGAACAGCTTGCCTTCCGCATGAGAAAGGCCTAAAGAAGGAAGAGTCTGATTTAATTTCAGCCAAAGAAAGAACCTCAGTGATTTTGTCTAGAACCGGCTTGTCCACATACAGAAACATTGAAGGAATACTTTATTGCATTTTGTATATTAAAAATTGCTAAACCAATGGTGGGGAGTAGGAAACTGAATTTACTTAAGTAACTTTTTGGATGAATTGTACTTGTTAAAGTAGTTTTAATCCAACATACATTTTACTTTTACTTGAGCATATTACAAAACAAAAACTGTATCTTGCTCTGTTAGATTAAGTTTCATTACGATGGCAGAATTTGTCATTTTTCTTTTTTTATCTATTGATGACTGCTTGCTCTATTGATCCAGCTTGCTTCTTAGTTAGTTCCTTTGCTAGCGGACACTATCCAATCACTATGTTTAGCAAATCCAACATAAACACTAATGACCTTTGACTCCAAACTAACCTTGTAAAATGTGAAATGAAGTTAGAAGAGGCACACACGTCAAAGTGTACCTCAAAAAACAGGAAAAATAAAATTGATATCATGAGCTGTCATCTGTGTCAGTAGAAATATTCACATTTCAGCTAACAGGAATTTCACTTCCAAGTAGAGAAAACATTTAAACATTAAGTTGCAAATGTTTTAGCTGCACATAAGCTAACATTAGCGCTGTTAATGTCCTAAATCAGTGGTTCTCAACCCTTTTTCATTGATGTACCCCCTGTGCACATTTTTTTAATTCAAGCACCCCCTAATCAGAGCAAAGCATTTTTGGTTGAAAAAAAGAGATAAAGAAGTAAAATACAGCACTATGTCATCAGTTTCTGATTCATTAAATTGTATAACAGTGCAAAAATATTGCTCATTTGTTGTGGTCTTTCTTGAACTATTTGGTTACCCATGTCTTGGGCACTACACCCCCATACCATCACAGATGCTGGCTTTTCAACTTTGCGCCTATAACAATGCGGATGGTTCTTTTCCTCTTTGGTCCGGAGGACACAACGTCCACAGTTTCCAAAAACAATTTGAAATGTGGACTCGTCAGACCACAGAACACTTTTCCACTTTGTATCAGTCCATCTTAGATGAGCTCAGGCCCAACGAAGCCGACGGCGTTTCTGGGTGTTGTTGATAAACGGTTTTCGCCTTGCATAGGAGAGTTTTAACTTGCACACACAGATGTAGCGACCAACTGTAGTTACTGATAGTGGGTTTCTGAAGTGTTCCTGAGCCCATGTGGTGATATCCTTTACACACTGATGTCGCTTGTTGATGCAGTACAGCCTGAGGGATCGAAGGTCACGGGCTTAGCTGCTTACGTGCAGTGATTTCTCCAGATTCTCTGAACCCTTTGATGATATTACGGACCGTAGATGGTGAAATCCCTAAATTTCTTGCAATAGCTGGTTGAGAAAGGTTTTTCTTAAACTGTTCAACAATTTGCTCACGCATTTGTTGACAAAGTGGTAACCCTCACCCCATCCTTGTTTGTGAATGATTGAGCATTTCATGGAATCTACTTGTATACCCAATCATGGCACCCACCTGTTCCCAATTTGCCTGTTCACCTGTGGGATGTTCCAATTAAGAGTTTGATGAGCATTCCTCAACTTTATCAGTATTTTTTGCCACCTTTCCCAACTTCTTTGTCACGTGTTGCTGGCATCAAATTCTAAAGTTAATGATTATTTGCAAAAAAAACTAATGTTTATCAGTTTGAACATCAAATATGTTGTCTTTGTAGCATATTCAACTGAATATGGGTTGAAACGATTTGCAAATAATTGTATTCCGTTTATATTTACATCTAACACAATTTCCCAACTCATATGGAAACGGGGGAGTGCGGGTACTAGACTGGCCTGCCTGTAGTCAGACCTGTCTCCCGTTGAAAATGTGTGGCGCATTATGAAGCCTAAAATACCACAACGGTGATCCCCAGACTGTTGAACAACTTAAGCTGTACATCAAGCAAGAATGGGAAAGAATTTCACCTGAGAAGCTTAAAAAATGTGTCTCCTCAGTTCCCAAACGTTTACTGAGTGTTGTTAAAAGGAAAGGCCATGTAACACAGTGGTGAACATGCCCTTTCCCAACTACTTTGGCACGTGTTGCAGCCATGAAATTCTAAGTTAATTGTTAGTTGCAAAAAATAAATAACGTTTATGAGTTTGAACATCAAATATCTTGTCTTTGTAGTGCATTCAATTGAATATGGGTTGAAAAGGATTTGCAAATCATTGTATTCAGTTTATATTTACATCTTACACAATTTCCCAACTCATATGGAAACAGGGTTTGTAGAAATTACTCACAATAAACAGTATTAATGATGCAAGGTAACAAAAATGCTAACATCCATCCATCCATCCATTTTCTACCGCTTGTCCCTTATGGGGTCACGGGAGGTACTGGAGCCTATCCCAGCTGCCCGTGGGCAGAAGGCGGGGTACACCCTGGACAAGTCACCACCTCATCACAGGGCCAACACAGATAGACAGACAACATTCACACTCACATTCACAGACTAGGGACCATTAGTGTTGCCAATCAACCTATCCCCAGGTGCATGTCTTTGGAGGTGGGAGGGGCCTATCCCCAGGTGCATGTCTTTGGAGGTGGGAGGGGCCTATCCCCAGGTGCATGTCTTTGGAGGTGGGACCCAGGTGCATGTCTTTGAAGGTGGGAGGGGCCTATCATCAGGTGCATGTCTTTGGAGGTGGGAGGGGCCTATCCCCAGGTGCATGTCTTTGAAGGTGGGAGGGGCCTATCATCAGGTGCATGTCTTTGGAGGTGGGAGGGGCCTATCCCCAGGTGCATGTCTTTGAAGGTGGGAGGGGCCTATCATCAGGTGCATGTCTTTGGAGGTGGGAGGGGCCTATCCCCAGGTGCATGTCTTTGGAGGTGGGAGGAAGCCGGAGTACCCGGAGGGAACCCACGCAGTCACGGGGAGAACATGCACACTCCATACAGAAAAACTCAGAGGCCGGGGATCGTACCCGGGACCTTCATATTGTGAGGCACACGCAATAACCCCTGTTTCACCGTGCTGCCCTAAATGCTAACATGAATACATTCAAACACTCAATATTTTTTCGACCAAAAAATGTCCGTTGTATGTTGTTATATTTTACAAAAAAAACTAAAATTTGGTTAATTCAGTGTTGTGTATAAGAAGTTTTGTGAACACATACAACTATATCGCCATAGTAACGATAACATGATGATGATAACGTTGCATCTCTACTTCAGTACAATTTTTGGCTACTCTACCCACATCGTAAATATGCTAAGCTAGCGACATCCCAGCTTTGTGTTACATAGAAAAGTAGTGATGTGAAACAGATAATATTTTTAAATCAGATTAATCAAAAAGGTATGAGGTAGATTATTTTTGATTGATCAGGATTACCCAAATATATTTATTCTATATTAATCATGTCTCATTTTGCATGGGCAACGAAAATCAAGACAGAAAGTAAGTGTGCGCTTTAATGTGTTTATCAAACTAAATCCTATAACTTAGAGCAGACCTGGGCATTCGGCGGCCGTGGGCCACAACCGGCCCTTTGTGCGTCCCACATCCGGCCCGCGTGAGGCCAATCATAAATTACAAAATACATTTAAAAAAGTATTATCTATGTCGAGTGTGCAATACAACGGTGCTGCTTTTGTTTTGAAAAGCGTTATTTGTATTACTTCTGTGTGGACGTATGCGTGTGTGTGATTGTGAGTGAATGTGAACAGCGGCAATCACAAATTACAAAATACATTTTAAAAAACATCTATGTCGTGCGTGTAATACAACTGCGCTGCTTTTATTTTTGAAAATTGTTATTTACGGACGTATGTCCGGGTGTAACTTGTGAGTGAAGGTGCACAGCGACAAGTGATGCCCAGTTACCACCGAGATGTCAGCTCACGCTAAAAAAAGAAAAGTTGATGACGAATGGCATGTTTCCAACAAGACATGGACTGCCAAGTATTTCTTAACAGAAATTAAAGGTAAAGCCGTGTGCTTAATTTGTGGTACACAGGTTGCTGTGTTTAAAGAATATAATTTGAATCGCCACTACACGACGAAGCAGGAGAAAAAATACCGCAATCTGTCCGATGAAGAGCGCGCAAGGGAGGCTGAGGCTTTGATGGTAAAACTGCAAACCCAGCAAGGACTTTTTTGCCATATTTCACACCCCCAGAGATGCAGCTGTCAGGACAAGTTTCGTCATTTCTCACAAAATCGCCAGAATAAGTAAAGCGTTTTCTGACGGAGAGTTTATTAAGGAGTGCTTATTGGTCTCTGCTGCGCTGATATGCCCCGAAACTTGGAGCTTCAGCTGAAGAACAGAACGGCCGACTTTGACTGTTTTTCGCTGGCTTTGGATGAGAGCTGCTATGTACGTGACACCGCCCAGCTACTCATCTTCTTATGTGGGATGTGGGAATAATTGACAATGTCAAATAAATCATTATTTTATTTTTAACAACATCTACCATGTTGCTCAGGTTGAAATTCAAATCTATTACTAGCTTCTCAACCAGATTTGTTGTAGTGAATTAAGTTAAAGCGTGGTGGGGGTCAATGATCACATGGCTAATTTTACTCAGCTCAAGGGTAATATCTTCATCACAGATCGATCCTCTGTGCTTTGAAACAAAGTGTAAACATTATTTTTCAATGTTTGTATTAAGAATCCTGCTCACTGGTAATAGTAGCAAATATGAAAGCTCAAAATCATACTTGATCCTCTTTGAAGTCATCCAGTTTAATTCATGAAAGGTCAAATGTCGAGAAATATCATTCAAATGTTTTTTTAATGATAACTAATGATAGCTTAAATCAAAGGTCAAGTCATGATGTCTCATGTCTGCATTCATTATTGACAATTATCACCCATTTTTGGAATGTGTGGTTCTATTCTATTATATGCCAAAGCAAGAATCCAACTGATTAAAAAATGCTTTTGACTTCAGATGGCAGATGTCAACCATGTAATGACCTGTCATGACAGGTTGGAATTTGTTTAATGTTTTCCCGAATGTATATTTATTTCTGTCATCAGCACTTCTTCCTCTTTTTTTTTCTTTTCAAAATTCTTGTTTGAGTACTGCGCCTACAACTGACAATCAGCAGCCACATCTGTCACTGATTGTCAATCAGGAGACTTTTCATGCCCAGTGTCATCCCCGAATGACTTCTGATTCTCGTTGCTTCTGTGGGTTTTGCCTGTGTTGGTTGTATGCAGCCATGTGCACGCAGCACACTATTGCACTTGCATATCTTCGTTCTCCATTCAGCTTTTGCCTTCTGCCTTGTTTGATTCACCTGTTGTCCACTACCTTGACCACGGTGGTGCTCCCTCAATGTTCCTAATAAAACGACTTAACCTGCCCATCATCTACATGCAGTTACACAAAACAAAAACCTCAGTTTTTGTTGTTTTATGAAAACCAACACAATATTGCAAATTTGTCTTAAGTACAAAAATGTATCTAAGGTACAAAGCGATGTCAACGAGCTCCATGAACAGATTATCAAGGGTGTACAAAAATATGTCAAAAATCTCAGAGAACAGATTGTCAGAGAGAGAAAAAATATGGTGATAAAATGACAGAAATTGAGAAGAAATGGAGATTCTCAGTGAAGACAACACAGCATCAAGACAAGAGATGGAGAAGCTGGAAGAGGAGAATGCAACAATGCACCAACGGTTGAATGCCAAGCAGCAAGACAACACCCATTGGGACAACAGCAGTGTTGTGGAGAACATTAAAAATGAGATAGCAGCATTGAGATAGCTACTGTTGGTGTGCATGCCAGGCAACAAGATAACACTGGTTTGCAGAACTTGAAAGAGGAGATGGCTGAATTGAGCCAACAATGGGAGTTTTCTTCGAGGGCAGTGTAAGAGCAGAGTTCATTCATGCCAATAAAATCCCGGAGGACACACCAAGGGCTCCTGGCTCTCCTTGGAACATCATCCCATATGCCTCCACTTGTATGGTTCTTGAGCCTCATGCAAGAGTAGCGGGTAACAGAATGTCTGGGTTTTCATCATCTTGGGGAAAAGAAGTATGGCTCACCAGGATCCCCTCAACTGGTGAGCCTGATCTTTTGGTTTCGCCGGACAGTTACGGAGGATATGCCCGGCTAGACCACAGTAGAGACATAGGCGGTTCCTGTACCTCCTCTCCCTTTCCTCCATGGTCAACCGGGTCCTTCCCAACTGCATGGGTTCGGGAGCAGTCATCGTGGTGGGTGGAGGCCGGAATAGTTCGGCTGAGGTCTTGAAGGCGGGTTGGAGTTGAACCCTGGGAGTGACGTTCGCGGCTCCCTGAGCACGCTCGGCTGCACGTTCAGACAGTGTCTGGGTCGAATAGGAGTGCCAATTCGATGAGACTTTGGCAGGATTTGGGTCCGTCCCTTAGTAGTCCATCCTTAATCTCCACGGAGAGCCCCCGACAGAACGCGCTCTGGAGCGCCCGGTCATCCCAACCACTGTCAGCTGCCAGGGTGTAGACCCTCCAGGGTGTAGGCCGCCACGGAGCAAAGTCCCTGCTGGATGGAGTGTAGACGTCCCGCGGCGTCTCCCCCATCCTTGTGGTGGTCGAATACAGCCCGAAATTTGGCACGGAAGGCAGCGTAGCCCTAGCTCAAGTTCACGGTCCTGTCCACGGTGGCCGTAGCCCATTTGAGTGCTGGTCCGGTAAGCAGAGCGAAAATTAAGGCGATCCTAGCCCCATCAGTGGAATAGCGTGAGGGATGGTGTCGAAAAATGATCGCACTGCACTAGAAATCCCCTACACAGTTCAAAGTCACCCTCAAAGTGTCTAGGGCTGGCAATCTTGGGTTCCCGTTCCAGACTGCTGTGCTCAGGTTCCTGGACTGGGGAAACAAGCTGGTGAGCTGCGGGTTCTGAACTCGTGCCAGGACAAAGGCTGTCCAACCTTGAATGCAGTCGGGTGAATGCTCTCTCCAAGTTGTCTTCTAGTGCAGAAAAACGAACCTGATTGTGAAAATGGAGCTAAAGATAGGCAGGTCAGAAGTTCTGGGGGATTGGGTCTGGAACGTGCCGGTGTCGCCTGGTTCCGACATGTTTTGGCCAGAACGTACTGTTATGTACAGGGAAAGGGAAGGAGGCGACCCCAAGGCAGAACTGCAGTTTACCAGGTTTATTGAAACCTTTGATGAGTGTGTGGAGTGTGTATGCAACTGTAAGTGAATGGGTGCAGACAATGTGTAGAATTAACCGTGTAAGTTGGTTGTCTGTGAGTGTTGGATGGATCTGTCGTCGAATCAAGGGGGCAAGGCAAAGAGGCAGTCCGTAAAGAGGTAAGCAGTCGAAGGTAGGAGAGAGGCAGCGATGTCCGTGTCCGAGCAGGGGTTGAGGATCGAGGAAGGCAGTCAGAGATTCGGATGGATGTCGTGAGGCAAAACACAATCACAGACGACGGGCAAGACACACTGTGGGAGACACAAGGGACATGAACTAGGGAACAAGAAAAACCACAGAGAAGGCGAGAAAAGCACAAGGGAGGGAATGCCAGACATGATGCTCACTGGGTGGATAGGTTACGTTCTGGCAAAGGTTCCTTGGGTCCGCTGGTCTTTATGCAGCTCCCTCTCGTTAGACCCAGGTGCGCGGATTCTTGATTGCCTGCAGCTTTGTTGCTGCGTGGGCGTGCTACGCTCAGCGCAAGCAGGGGCGTCTCTGGGCGCGCTGCCAGCGGAGATGCTGGCAGACCCAGCTGCCAGGAAAAAGCGGGTTCGAGCCTGCGCCGTGACAGTTTTTACTATTTTACAAGTTTTATTATTTTTATTTTCCAACGTTCCGCAGATGAGCCATCTGCCTCAGGGGTTATCGGCCGTGCTTGTGGGGGCGCTTTTGTGTCAGCGTCCTGGTGGTCATGGTCTGATGACCTCCTGGTGCAGATGGCTCCTGTGATAGTGTTTATTCACAAGTCCCCTCTGTACTCAGCCATGCAATCATTGGTCCATATAGTTGCATAAGTGTGTATGTTGTGTGTGTGTGTTTGTGTTTGATATCTGTCCGTGTGTACGTATGTATGTGATAATGGGGGATATGGGTCACCGGGGTATTGTTTTTAACTTTGTAAAGCATTTTGCGTTGCATTTTTCATGTATGAAAAGCGCTTTATAAATAAAGCTTGATTTGATGAGAGACAAGAAGGGAATTTGTTGGGTTCTCCCTGCACTGTCCTTCGGGAGAATCTCCAAGCCAGGGAAACAATCCAAGTTAGAATTTTTTGTATGCCAGTGAAAATAAAATTTGCTTCTCACTCTAAATTGTCTATGACTGATCCTCAAATTTCATCCTGCAAGGCAGACAGTCCGATGTTATCCAAATCACAAGAGTGTCCACAGTTCTTCCCGCATCCTCCAATCATTTGTGGCAGCTTTGGGGTACTTTGAAGGCTGCCAGCAACTTCCAATTTGTCGACAAACTAGAGCAGCGCTTACTCCAATTAGCAGATGTCCTGTTGTCATAATTCCCAATAGGTGGATATCTTCACGTCCTCCACTGAAAGGGTTGCCAGGCACTCCTTCTCCCAAGAGTACATGGTGTGTCCAGCAACAACCGCTCCATCACGACAAGCAGGTTCCCCTAAACCCAAGATCTTGTCAATTTCGTTGAAGCCAGTTAAGCAGTTCCAATGTTTAGATTTGGAGAGCAGTGCAAAGAGGCAACAAGAAAGTTAAGACAAAACAAAGAAGCAAGCTGGAGAGATAAGGGAGCAGGAAGAGGAGCGTCCGCCCTCCATGAGTGCCAGAGAGAAATGCCAAGGAGGTGGAGTCTGTTTTTACGTCAACAGCTGGTGTACTAACACAATTAAAGTTAAAGTTAAAGTACCAATGATTGTCACACACACACTAGGTGTGATGAAATGTGTCCTCTGCATTTGACCCATCCCCTTGTTCACCCCCTGGGAGGTGAGGAGAGCAGTGGGCAGCAGCGGTGGTAGCTTAAACTCTTCTTTACCCGTTTTGATGTGGCATTCAATCAATCAATCAAGTTTATTCACAATACCATATTACAAATTACAACAGTAGTGACTTTCCATTTAAGGATGGTGGTAAATGGAAGGGTCCCCCAGATAAGCTAGAAGAAGCTTTTGGCAGGGGGCCCAGAGGTCAGTATATGCATGGAATGCTGAGACATGGTGGCAAGCACAAAAATGTGATATGACAAACACAAAATAGTAGCAAAGCAAGCATACACATACATATATACATTCAACCAAGCACAACCCAACAGTAGTCTACCCCGAAGCCACATGTGACAATGCCAATCCTCTAAGGAGCACTAGCCATTCACATGAGGCATTAGAGATAGGTGATTAATAGGTATGCTTTCAGTTTCTTTTTGAAGTCCTGGAGGCAACCATACCAGATCTCACAGCCCACAGTAAGACAATCCTCACTTTTCAATCAAAGTTTATTCATATAGTTCTTAATCACTAGTGTCTCAAAGGGCTGCACAAGCCATAATGACATCCTCGGCTCAGATCCCACATCAGGGCAAGAAAAAACTCAACCCAATTAGCACAATTAGAAACCTCGGGGGGCACCGCAGATATTTCCAACTGATGCACAGAGGAGTGGTCCACCCCACTTCCCAACTTTGAACAGCTAGCGCACCATCTGTGGTCACCTGATAACCTTTTCACGCAGGAGAGGGGGGCAGAGCAGAAAAGAAAAGAGACGGCAGATCAACTGGTCTATTTAAAGGCTAGAGTATACAAATGAGTTTTAAGATGGGACTTAAATGTTTCTACTGAGGTAGCATCTCTAACTGTTACCGGTAGAACATTCCAGAGTACTGGAGCCCCAATTGAAAATGCTCTAAAGCCTGCAGACTTTTTTGGGGGTCTGGGAATCACTAATAAGCCAGAGTTCTTAGAACGCAGATTTCTTGCCGAGACATGTGGTACAAAACAATCAGCAAGATAGGATGGAGCTGGACCCTTTAGTATGTTATACCTAAGTAGTAAAACCTTAAAGTCAAAACCACTGGTTTTTGATATATTAACTTCAGCACTTTATACGGACATGATGTTTAAAACATCAATTGACTTTAAAAAGACACTTTTTTGTTTACATACCTAATTTAGTACTAATGTAATGGATTTAAATGAAAATATCTCAAGTTGAGGGATTTCTCAGCATTTTATAAATTAGATTAAAAAACAAGCTCAACTAGATTAATTCATTATGGATCATAATGAATCAATAATAGTTAATTACTTGTAATGTGTAACCTATTAAATATCACAGAAATTCAATACAACATATTGGATAATTTAGGAATTCCAAAGAGCCTTGTTGCAAATAGTTTTGGGAGATTTTGGTAGTTATTATTTAAAAAGTATAAAACCAGTGTTATTCATCCCATGATAACATTTCAAAGTCTTAAAATGACTGTGATTACAAGTCTAGGGAAAGATGCAGTTTAGCTCACTTCTTTCTTCATCTGATGAAGACAAGAACCAACGAAAGCCCATCCGAATTCTTGCCAGTAAAGGTAAAATTAGACCTAATTATCTTCCCCCTCTGTGGATAAATTAAGATTTGACATGACAACAATAAATCACAGGTGAGACTTCCCTCTCTGAACAGCATGAAAAGATGAATCCTCCTAATAGGCCTGACTGCTATGATGTGTGAGGGAGTTAAATATGAATGCACTTCAGACTGCAGCGCCATGCCACTGAGAGCTTTTTGCCTTGAGTATAATAATGTAACAGTATACTTCCACACTTTGCTTTGCAAAGCGTGGATTCAATCACAAACAAGCTGGTCAATCAAATCCCCACTGCACATGTGTGATGTAACCACTGTAAGCTTTTAAATCAACCAATCAATCAATGTTTATTTATATAGCCCTAAATCACAAGTGTCTCAAATGGCTGCACAAGCCACAAGGACATCCTCGGTTCAGAGTCCACAAAAGTATTAACGTGTTTTTACTCTATATTGGATTGCTTCTCTTGGCTCATCACAAAGAAATCATTTGCATTTGTAACACAGTAAAGTACACTACCAATAAAACTGTTAGTTAATACAATGAGCTAAGATTATTTTTTTGAACTTTTTGTATTGTGTTTATTACAAGCAGATAGTCTCATGCAATAGTATTTTCAAAACTGCTTTTACAAAGGTTTTTAAAGCACATTTTTAATTGACTTTGAAATATAATATATCAAATGTTTCTAATAGTGCTGTCAAATAATTAATTATTTTAAATAGATCAAACGCAGTGTTGCTGTCAATTCATTTAATTTCTAAGGATTCCCAATGTATACAATTTTTCACCGAACCTGATGCGCTTGCAAAATTTGGGGAGTTTTTTCATGCATGTTAAGGGCACAAAAACTATAATAATAATAATGATAAAAAAAATCATGTAATTTCAATAGGGCCCTTGCAGTGCTCTGAATCGCAGCTGCAGTGCTTGCTCCACTGCTCAGGCTCAAATTAAAGCTGTGAGCAGTGTTGAACGGGCCCTTGCCCCCTTGCACCAAGGGGTTGACGCTTGCAATCAAGTCCCACTCGAAGCCACGACCTAACATCAAAACTTTCAGGAAGATCTGAGCATGTGTAAGGAGGTTATGATCATTTTCACCACAAAGCGGCAAAAAATTTGTTTAAAGCCGTTAGGTCCCACCAGCACCCCGACCCACCATAAAAAAATTGTGAAGATTGAAGTATGTGGACAGCAGTTATGAAAGTTATAATTTTTCAACACTAGGGGGCAAGAATCGCGCCTTAGTAGCTATGCGGTTGCGTCACACCCAACACCTCAAACAACCAAAAACATTTTAAGGAACATTAGAGAATGTGGAAAGAAGTTTTGACAGTTACAATTTCTCACCACAAGGGGGCGATAAAGGTGCTGAAATATTCATGCCGTTAGGTCTCACCCAACACCCGGACCCACCATAAAAATTTCCAGGAAGATTGGGGCGTGTGGATGGAACTTATATTTTTTCCACCACAAAAGGGCAATAAAGGTGCAGCTGTGTCCAACTCAACACCCCGACCCAGCATTGGAAATTTCAGGAAGATCGGAGCATGTGTAAGGAAGGGGGCGACAATTGCGCCACAGTTTTTAAGCAATTAAGTCATACCCTACACCACAACCCACTATAAGTTCCATCAGAACTATCAGAAAAATTGGAGCATGTTGAAATAAGTTATGGCTGTTATAATTTTACGATGGTAGGGTCAATATTCAAATCTAGGCATGGCTGGACCTCAACCCTAAAGCCTAATGTGAGTTTGGAAGAAAATCCGATCATCTAAAGTGATGTAATGACAGTTTGATTGGTAAATTAGTGAAGATTGGAGCATTTAGAACAGATCTGGGCATTCTGCGGCCCGCGGGCCACATCCGGCCCTTTGTACGTCCATGTCCGGCCCGCGTGAGGCCAATTATAAATTACAAAAGACATTTTAAAAAGTATCTCGAGTGTGCAATACAACGGTGCTGCTTTTGTTTTGAAAAGCGTTATTTGTATTACTTCCGTGTGGACGTATGCTTGTGCGCGATTGTGAGTGAATGTGAACAGAGGCAATCACAAATTACAAAATAAATTTAAAAAAACATCTATGTCGTGCGTGCAATACAACTGTGCTGCTTTTATTTTGAAAAGTGTAACTTATGGGCGTATGTCCGTGTGTAACCTGTGAGTGAAGGTGCACAGCGACAAGTGATGCCCGGTTATCCCCGAGACGCTAAAAAAAGAAAAGTTGATGACGAATGGCGTGTTTTCAACAAGACATGGACTGCCAAGTATTTCTTTACAAAATTAAAGATATAGCCGTGTGCGTAATTTGTGGTACACAGGTTGCTGTGTTTAAAGAATACAGTGTAACGACCTGCTGAAGTTGATGTTGTGTTCTTGAGTTGCGGAAATGAGAAGTGAGGATAGACGTGCGTGTGGAAGGAACGAGATAAGTTGAGCTGTGTTAGTATAGGTTGCTCAATAAAAGTTTAAAAAGAGCGTCAGACTTGGTGTGCACTTCTTCTGGACGCTACCATTAGTGTGTCAGAAGTAAAAATTTGCGCATACTGCGATGCTTGTGGGCTCAGCCTGCTACGTCATCGGGAGGTACGTGCCACGATGTTTCCTGGCGAATTTTTCAAGATGGAACGGGAGGGGAAGGACATTGAGTGGGGAGTTAAGGTGCCGGCAGCGACTGCAGATGTTTGTGTGACGTGAGGAGCTTGTCGCAAAGAGAGAGAGAGAGAGGGAGGAATGAGAGAGGCAGTGTCTACAGGTGCAGCGCAAGCTGCTTGTCATGGGGGAATTCCGCCCTCAATGAAGACTCCCAGGTTTGATGGCAAGGCAAACAGGGAGGCATTTCATCCCGCTTCTGACACCAATTGTAGCGTCCAGAAGAAGTGCACACCAAGTCTGACGCTCTTTTTAAACTTTTATTGAGCAACCTATACTAACACAGCTCAACGTATCTCGTTCTTTCCACACGCACGTCTATCCTCACTCCTCATTTCCGCAACAGCAACGCTTCCTCCTTCTTTGCCAATCACCTTACAGGCGTGCTACGTTCACAACAAAGAGGATGCAGGATAAAGTGACAGAAATTGAAATTTTCGCATTGTATTATACATCAGTTGTTGTGTAAGAAAGTGTTAAAAATAAAACCATCAAAAGCCATCTGCTTTTGTATAAAGACAAGTTAGGTTAAATGAAATTATTATTATAATTATTATTTATCTTACGGTATATCAAAAATAATTTGAGCAAAATTTAATTGAAATATTGTCGGTGTGGCCCTCCAGCAGTGCTCGGGTTGCTCATGCGGCCCCCGGTAAAAATTAATTGCCCACCCCTGATTTAGAAGGAAGTTGTGATAGTTACAATTTTTCACCACAAGGGGGCGAATATAGGCGCTGCAGTAGGTGTAAGGTGCCACCCACCATAAAACATTTCGGGAAGATTGGCGCTTGTGGGAGGAAGTTATGACTATTATCATTTTCCACCACAAGGGGGCGATAAAGGTGCAACATCCATACATCCATCCATTTCCTACCGCCTGTCCCTTTCGGGGTCGCGGGGGCTGGGGTGCACTGGAGCAGCTGCATTCGGGCGGAAGTCGGGGTACACCCTGGACAAGTCGCCACCTCATCACAGGGCCAACACAGATGGACAGACAACATTCACACTCACATTCACACACTAGGGACCATTTAGTGTTGCATTACTAATGCAATTTTGTCCCAGCCAACACCTTGACCCACCATTAAACATTTCAGGAAGATTGGACATGCACCTGGGGATAGGTTGATTGGCAACACTAAATGGTCCCTAGTGTGTGAATGTGAGTATGAATGTTGTCTGTCTATCTGTGTTGGCCCTGCAATGAGGTGGCGCCTTGTCCAGGGTGTACCCCGCCTTCCGCCCGATTGTAGCTGAGATAGGCTCCAGCGCCCCCCGCGACCCCGAAGGGAATAAGCGGTAGAAAATGGATGGATGGAGCCTGTGTAAGGAAGTTCTGACTGTTATAGTATTTCACCAGCAGGGGGCAATCATTGCAGTTAAGTGAGACCCTACAACACAAACATCCATCAAAAAGCTCAGGAAAATTGGAGCATGTTGAAAGAAGTTTTGGCTGTCATAATTTTCCACCACATGGAGGCAATATTGGCACCAGTGCAGCCATGCAGTTGTTTCTATTTTGAAAGGTGGTGATAGAGAGACAATTGTTTCTAGTTTGAAAGGTGGTGATAGAGAGACAATTGTTTCTAGTTTGAAAGGTGGTGATAGAGAGACAATTGTTTCTAGTTTGAAAGGTGGTGGTAGAGAGACAATTGTTTCTAGTTTGAAAGGTGGTGATAGAGAGACAATTGTTTCTAGTTTGAAAGGTGGTGATAGAGAGACAATTGTTTCTAGTTTGAAAGGTGGTGATAGGGAGACAATTTTTCCTAGTTTGAAAGGTGGTGATAGAGAGACAATTGTTTCTAGTTTGAAAGGTGGTGATAGGGAGAAAATAGTTTCTAGTTTGAAAGGTGGTGATAGAGAGACAATTGTTTCTAGTTTGAAAGGTGGTGATAGAGAGACAATTGTTTCTAGTTTGAAAGGTGGTGATAGAGAGACAATTGTTTCTAGTTTGAAAGGTGGTGATAGGGAGACAATTGTTTCTAGTTTGAAAGGTGGTGATAGGGAGACAATTGTTTCTAGTTTGAAAGGTGGTGATAGAGAGACAATTGTTTCTAGTTTGAAAGGTGGGGATAGAGAGACAATTGTTTCTAGTATGAAAGGTGGTGATAGAGAGACAATTGTTTCTAGTTTGAAAGGTGGTGATAGAGAGACAATTGTTTCTAGTTTGAAAGGTGGTGATAGAGAGACAATTGTTTCTAATTTGAAAGGTGGTGATGGACAGACAATTTTCAAATGTCATTTTCAGGATTCCCATTTTTGAACCATGCGCTTGCAAAATGTTGGGAGTTTTTCCCCATGTTAAGGGCCCTTAAAAAAGGTGTTTAAACAGGGAGAATGATATAAATAATAATAGCAATAATGAACATTGCAATTTCAATAGGTCCCTTGTCTCTCCCTCTCTCACACTCGCTCGCACACACAGGCTATCAAAATGAAGAAGTTAACTCATGTGATTAATCACAAAAAATAGAGGTCTTTTACCTTAAAGGCCTACTGAAAGCCACTACTACCGACCACGCAGTCTGATAGTTTATATATCAATGATGAAATCTTAACATTGCAACACATGCCAATACGGCCGGGTTAACTTATAAAGTGCCATTTTAAAATTCCCGCCACACTTCCGTTGGAAAAACTCATTTGCATATGACGTATGCGCGTGACGTCACAAGAGCTACGGAAGAGGTTGGACCCTATCGGACCCGACATAAAAACCTGTGTTTTCGACAAAATTCCACAGTATTCTGGACATCTGTTGGTGAATCTTTTGCAATTTGTTCAATTTACAATGGAGACTACAAAAAAGAAAGCTGTAAGTGGAAAGCGGTGTGTTGCTGCGGGATGTAGCAACACAAAGACAAACACAACTGGTGTTGCATTGTTTTTATTCCCAAAAGATGGCGGCCAAGCCTTACTATGGAACAAAGAAGTCAAGCGAACACGGTTGGATTGGACCACACACACAAAGTACAGTGTATTATGCAGCGAACATTTCGAACAATCATGTTTCGAAGAGGGTCCCTTGCAAAGGGCAGCGATGGGCATCGCCACCACCCGTCGACTTGTGCTGAAGAAAGGTGCGAAGCCAACTATTTTCAACAGACCACGGCCATGCTTAAGTGCAAGTTCGACAAGTTCAGAGCACCCCACACCCTCCACAAGTGGACAGACTGTGCACATGAGGTCTGCATTTGCCAAAAGGGAAAGGAAGAGGGTAAGTCTCTTGATTTCCAGTTTCCATAGTCAGACTACACTGTTCCAATATCCATTTCTTTGTTCTCAATTGTTGATGACTGATGATAACAACCAAACCTAACCCCTCCACACCCCGGATTGTAAATAATGTAAATAATGCAATGTAATTATCTTGTGTGATGACTGTTTTATGATGATAGTATATATCTGATAGTATATATCTGTATCATGAATCAATTTAAGTGGACCCCGACTTAAACAAGTTGAAAAACTTATTGGGGTGTTACCATTTAGTGGTCAATTGTACAGAATATATACTTCACTGTGCAACCTACTAATAAAAGTCTCAATCAATCAATCAATCAATCAATCAAAACTCACACACACAGTCATAGACTACTCCAGTGGTTCTCAACCTTTTTTCAGTGATGTACCCCCTGTGAACATTTTTTTAACTCAAGGAATCCCCTAATCAGAGCAAAGCATTTTTGTTTGAAAAAAAGAGAAAAAAAAGTAAAATACAGCACTATGTCATCAGTTTCTAATTTATTAAATTGTATAACAGTGCAAAATATTGCTTATTTGTAGTGGTCTTTCTTGAACTATTTGGAAAAAAAGATATAAAAATAACAAAAAACTTGTTGAAAATAAACAAGTGATTCAATTATAAATAAAGATTTCTACACATAGAAGTAATCATCAACTTAAAGTGCCCTCTTTGGGGATTGTAATAGAGATCCATCTGGATTCATGAACTTAATTCTAAACATTTATTTTGTTGAAGTATTATTCAATAAATATATTTATAAAGGATTTTTGAATTGTTGATATTTTTAGAATATTTTAAAAAATTCTCACGTACTCCTTGGCATACCTTCAAGTACCCCCAGGGGTACACATACCCCCATTTGAGAACCACTGGTCTACTCCATGAACAATGAAATAAATTAACAATAAAATAGTCTACATATAATTATTTCTTCAAGTTCTAGTCAAGTTCTTCTGCAGTATAAAGTATCGTACATTTACTGACATTACTGTCAATAGTGTCAATACTGTCAATAGATTACAATAGACAATAATATAAAGTATTGTACATTTACAGACAATAGATCAGATCATGGCCAGTACGACTACGGCATCAGTGGCGGATGCGGTGGATGAACCAATGGCAATGGCACTAGATTTGCCTGATGAGGAGGGCGATCAAGATCATGTTCGATTTGTTTTCCTAATCAATGTTCAAATGCATTACAGTTCAAGCCCAATACAAAAGTATTCATAATTTATGTAAAGGAGGTATCCATATTACATGTAGCTGTTTCTCCATTTCCAGGGAAATACAAGAGAACAAGGATGCCAGACAGACTGGGTACCGATTGGGAGAGCACCAACAGCATTGACCAGTAGCAAGAGCACCCAAACAGGGAAAATACATCATAGATAAAAGGGTATGTCTATTTCGGTGATGAACATGATTCTGCACATCACAGTACACATTTCACAGCTGCCTGTGCAGAGTAGAGTAGACAGATAAATTAGGTGATTCAAAGACAATAATTAGTATGTGATTGTAGTTTAATTTTAACAGATTATATAAAACAACTTACCGATTCTGTTCACAACTTTTATGGACAGAATTTCTAGGCGCAGTCAAGGCGTTGAGGGGATCCGGTTTGGTGGCTGCAGGATTAGGTCTCTGCTTTTTGCAGATGATGTGGTCCTGATGGCTTCATCTGGCCAGGGTCTTCAGCTCTCACTGGATCGGTTCGCAGCTGAGTGTGAAGCGACTGGGATGAGAATCAGCACCTCCAAGTCCGACCGAGTCCATGGTTCTCGCCCGGAAAAGGGTGGAGTGCCATCTCCGGGTTGGGGAGGAGATCTTGCCCCAAGTGGAAGAGTTCAAGTACCTCGGAGTCTTGTTCACGAGTGAGGGAAGAGTGGATCGTGAGATCGACAGGCGGATCGGTGCGGCGTCTTCAGTAATGCGGACGCTGTATCGGTCTGTTGTGGTGAAGAAGGAGCTGAGCCACAAGGCAAAGCTCTCAATCTACCGGTCGATCTACGTTCCCATCCTCACCTATGGTCATGAGCTTTGGGTTATGACCGAAAGGACAAGATCACGGGTACAAGCGGCCGAAATGAGTTTCCTCCGCCGGGTGGCGGGTCTCTCCCTTAGAGATAGGGTGAGAAGCTCTGTCATCCGGGGGGAGCTCAAAGTAAAGCCACTGCTCCTCCACATCGAGAGGAGCCAGATGAGGTGGTTCGGGCATCTGGTCAGGATGCCACCCGAACGCCTCCCTAGGGAGGTGTTTAGGGCACGTCCGACCGGTAAGAGGCCACGGGGTAGACCCAGGACACGTTGGGAAGACTATGTCTCCCGGCTGGCCTGGGAACGCCTCGGGATCCCCCGGGAAGAGCTGGACGAAGTGGCTGGGGAGAGGGAAGTCTGGGCTTCCCTGCTTAGGCTGCTGCCCCCGCGACCCGACCTCGGATAAGCGGAGGAAGATGGATGGATGGATGGATATAAAACAACTTGTGTTTGATTTTATTGCTAGGACACCAGGTGACCCCAGAGATCCTCGAGAGGGTTAGAGCTCAGCTGGCCAGGGTTAGTGAAGTCCCATCGTCAAGTGTAGCAGCTCCATCTGACAGCCCCGAGATGCAGACTAACATAGCAACTCCAGGTGCTCCTGCATTGTTTGATGTAGGACCAGCATCAAGTCCCACTGCGCCTTTTGTTAGTGGTTCTTCCGATGACAGCTATGTGCCGAGTGAGTCATCGACATCGGATCCGTGTCAATCTGACGGGTCGCCAGATCGCCCACGTACTCACCAGATGCGTGAAGAGGGCTGCCACAAGGAACCGAAGTACATCATCTTTGAGTCGTGCCTCCAGAGTCTCGTCAAGTGGTGTCACTGTCCAGTCTGTGGCAGCCAGGACATAAGCCCTTCTTGGGATTCAAACGGTACACAGCTGACCATGACTCTTCAATGTGCATCATGTGACCAGAGGAGTAGTTGGAGCAGCCAGCCAAACATTGGCCGTTATGCCGCGGGCAACATCCTGCTATCTGCTGGCATCCTCTTCGCTGGCGCATCTTCTGGCAAGGTGTTGCACTTGCATCGGAGTGGTCACGTATGTGAAGAGGACATTTTTCAACCACCAGGAGCTCATCCTGCAGCCAGCCATCAAAAAGGTGTGGGAGGAACAGCAACGGACACACCTCACCATGCTGCAGGTGGAAGGCCGACCCCTCGAACTTGGTGGTGATGGGCGAGCAGACAGTGCCAAGTTTGGTACCTACACCACAATAGAGCTTGTGGCCAATGTGGTTCTCGACCTTCAGGTTGTACAGGTACGACCATATAATCTCACTAAAACACCAGTAACATAATAAGCAGAGAAGGGATTTTCCAGAATGATCCTAGTAAATTTGTCTAATAACATTAACCATTTCAATGTATACTAAGCCCCTTTTTCATTTTTTTCTTTGCTCATTCCTTTTCTGTTTTATATATTTCAGAGCAACGAATGTCTTGGCAGCTACCATATGGAGATGGAAGGACTGAAGAGGATGGTGGAGCTGTTGATCAGCTGGGACCTGGATGTCGGGGTGCTGGTGACAGACAGACACAGACAGATCGCTAAATGGATTCGCGAAAACATGCCCAATACACGGCACTGCTATGACATCTGGCATGTTGCAAAATGTTAGTTGGATTATTTGTATGCATGACAAGTTGTGAAGTAGTGTGTACATACTAGTGATCAGATGAATGCCATATTGTATTTAATCCACAAATTTCTGCTTTTTTCTGTTTGTAGCCATCGGAAAGAAACTGAAGGCCATCTACAAGCATAAGGACTGTGAAGAACTGAAGCCCTGGGTGCAAAGTATAATCAACCACCTCTACTGGGCAGCAGTGTCTACACCGCCTGGAGAGGGGGAACTTCTGGTTGCCAAGTGGAAGTCTGTGGAGCGACACATTCAGAACATCCACAAGGACTATGGCGACCTCTTCCCAATTTGTACTCATGGACAACTGCAACGGCAAAAGAAATGGCTCAAACAAAGTGAGTTGGCAAATAAGTTGCCCGAAAGCAGTGAGGGACTAGCAGTATTTTCCTGCACATCTTTTGAAAGTCAAAAAATTCAGATAAACTTGTAAGTAAATAACCAGTTTAAGTTGACTGGAACATTTTTGTTGAAACATTGTTCTATTTTAAATTTATGTTTAGGTTCACGCTCAGCAGGGAAACTGGAGGAGGTGGTCAACAACAAGTCCCTGCTGAAAGATATCGCCATGCTGTCGGGTGAACACCAGACTTCCAAGGTGGAGGCGTTCCATAGCCTTATCATACAGGTGAGAATTAGGCTGATCGCCTGTAGGTGGCGTCGGTGGTTACCACCTGCCACTAGGACTTTGGTGGCCAGGGAGCAAAATACTAGAGCATACTAAATGTAGCCTTGATACAGTCAGTGTAAGCAAGAGAATGTTAGAGGTCCAACATAGTGGCTAGGCAGTTAGAGGTCCAACATAGTGGCTAGGCATCTTGGTGAGAAAGATTGCAAACAATTCTGGCGTGGTGTTAAAATTAAAAACAAAACAGCTTCATTATTGCAGGAGATCAAGCTTTAATAGCTGACTATAAACAGTTTAATACACAAACATTTGTATTCAAATTTACAAACTATTTATAAATTTACACACACATTGTATGGACGCATGACTGAATAAAGTGTCTTTTATCTTATACAGTTTGCACCGAAAATGTATGTCTTCTCATACATCGGAATGCTGTGCAGGTATGTTTCCACACTAATCTAAGTGTCACTAGTGTGTGCCATACTTTAGTACTAATTATTACATTATTCTGTTACCACACCTAGGAACCTGCTTGCTGGGCTGCACTGGAATGAAAACTCGAGCCGCCCTATAGCCACTACACAAGCGGGTTCTGAGCGCTATGCAGTACGCTACCCGAAGTATAAAGCAGGGGGCCATGTGGTCAAGAAAATCGCGACACAGCCAACATACCGTAAGTGTAGAGGACACAAAACATGTAAACACTTGACACTTTGTATCATGATAATAATACTGTCAAGTTTCACTCTCCATGAGTATATTATGTGGTGAGCAGGAACATGTACAATTGTATTTTGCAGGCTACGTAGATGACTTGATCAGGGAGGTTGTTGCTGGCTGCAGACAGACCCCTGACCAGAGAACACCAGTCAGCGTCACTGTGGATGTGCCTCCCTTCCTCTACGATGAACTGGAGAAGCCAGACAAGGAGGAAGCCATCGCCAAGCACAGGAGTCGCTTCGGTAAGTGTTAACTGCCCTCCCAGTAACAGTTGGAGATGCTACCTCAGTAGAAGCATTTAAGTCCCATCTTAAAACTCATTTGTATACTCTAGCCTTTGAATAGACCCCCATTTTTAGACCAGTTGATCTGCCGTTTCTTTTCTTTTGTCCTCTGCCCCCCACCCCACACCCTCTCCCCCTTGTGGAGGGGTTATTCCGGTGACCATGGATGAAGTGCTGGCTGTCCAGTCCAGCACTTCGCCTGTGCATCGGTTGGGGACATCTCTGCGCTGCTGACCCGTCTCCGCTCGGGATGGCCTCCTGCTGGCCCCACTATGGACTGGACTCTTACTATTATGTTAGATCCACTAAGGACTGGACTTTCACAATATTATGTCAGACCCACTCGACATACATTGCTTTCGGTCTCTCCTAGAGGGGGGGGGGGGGGGTACCCACATATGCGGTCCTCTCCAAGGTTTCTCATAGTCATTCACCGACGTCCCACTGGGGTGAGTTTTTCCTTGCCCGTATGTGGGCTCTGTACCGAGGATGTCGTTGTGGCTTGTGCAGCCCTTTGAGACACTTGTGATTTAGGGCTATATAAATAAACATTGATTGATTGATTGATTTCTTTTATTGACGTCACTGCACGTCTTGGAACCCCGTGTAGTCCATCGATGGGAATGTTGTCCTAATCTTATGTACTACACAAGCTGGTAGTACCACCCTTATCTCCTTTCCCAGATATCCCCAGCAGAACCGGACAAACTGTTGATAGGCTGTGTGTCGTCTCCGCCTGCAAGTACAAAATAGTTGTTAGCAAATGATGGCAGCTGTTATTATCCGGACATGGATACACAGTGACTCACTGTTCTCTGAGATGCAAAAGACATTGTCATGCATTCTATTCATTTGTCATTTACTGTTGCAGTAAATTGTAAATATTGTTGACATCTACGGTTTTATGTATGTAATACTTCTATGATATATAATGTCATGTACATTGTAGCACAGTACATTTCACAGAATAAGAATACGACAAGAAAGTGCTCATTCTGACTTATCTTCCAAAGGTTGATAGAATTATTTAAACTTATTAGTGCCTCACTCATTTTGCTGTTGCTGCAGCACGCCATATTGCTGTTTGTAGGCGTTATACGCTGTCTGCAGCACCCATTCATCCAGACACACAGATGGAAAGCCAGGGTGGTCTATGATGCACGTCTTCACCCCCTCCTCCTCCATCGTTCTGGCCACTGCATATAGCTCACGACAGCAGACACACTCAGCCACTGCCTCCATGTTCACACAGTTGTGACATGTACACCTGGAAATAGAAATATTCATAATATTTGTAAATCAATTCTTATTATGGACACCTGCAATCTGCAAACATGTGGAATAATTAATATTATCCTTGTCTTGTTGTGGATCTTATTAATCTACATGCATATTTTTAGTATTGCCGGTATATGGAGCTGTGGCCCGTAGAAATAATGGGTAATTAATTAGGTTTGACATTGTGTCAATGATAGATACTTAGTCTATAGATAGGCCTGGGGTGTAATTTGTAACACTAACAGTAACAGTGCAAGACTAGGCCACAAGCTAAAACTAGTCTATAAATAAATAACATTTTACCATTCTGTATTCTGAAGGCGATCTATGTCGTGTGCTACTCCAGCATTGTGTCAATGATAGATACTTGGTCTATAGATAGGCCTGGGGTGTAAGTTGTAACACTAACAGTAACAGTGCAAGACTAGGCCACAAGCTAAAACTAGTCTATAAATAAATAAAATTTTACCATTCTGTATTCTGAAGGCGATCTATGTCGTGTGCTCCTCCAGCATCAATAGCAGCAGCGTCCTCCTGACAGTCTTCGTCAGCTTCGGGTTCAAAGCGGTATGGCTCTATCCCTCTCACAGCTTCTGAATCGCTTCCAATCCCCACTAGTTCTTCACTTGCACTTTCCTCATCCAAAAATCTTTCATCCTCGCTCAAATTAATGGGGAAATCGTCGCTATCTCGGTCGGAATCGCTCTCACTTCTGGCGGCCATCATTGAAAATAATAGGAAAGACTCAGCAGCCCCAGCTCTTGTGACGTCACGCTACTTCCGGTAGGGGCAAGGCTTTTTTTTTATCAGAGACCAAAAGTTGCGAACTTTATCGACTTTGTTCTATACTAAATCCTTTCAACAAAAATATGGCAATATCGCAAAATGATCAAGTATGACACATAGAATGGATCTGCTATTCCCGTTTAAATAAAAACATTTCATTTCAGTAGGCCTTTAATCGCTCTAAGGTGAGTGATCAGATCATTCATCATCACTGCAAAATGTAGCCTGAAAGAACTTTAGATAAAACTGTTGCCATGTTTTGTGCAAAAGAAAGTCACATATTCAAGTCAAACATATGAAATAGATTCTGACAGTAAAATTGCATTTGTGTACAAATATTTGTCTTTTTTTTAAGCAAATTGGAATTATACATGCGAGAAATCACCTGTGATTAAACAACCCTAACCCTAACCAGTGTTGGGTTGATTACTGAAAAACAGTAACTAGTTAGTTACTAGTTACTTTATTTCAAAAGTAACTGTTACTAACTCAGTTACTTACACCAAAAAGTAATGAGTTACTGTGAAAAGTAACTATTTAGTTACTTCTTTTTTTTTCCCTTTTTTTTTTTTTTAAAGCTCCCATTAATGCCCTTTTAGCCTTCATTTCTGTACTGTTATTGCACTGGAGAATAATACAATCTGTTGATCAATTTAACATGCATTTGCTCACTGAACTCAGAAAGCAATGTGGTCTACATACAACACACAAAGACAAAGATATGTTTCAAAGGGCCAATTTATTTCAGGCCAGAACAAATTGACAAAACTATTTTAAATAGCTGCAACATAATGGCACTTTAACTTTAACTTTAAGTAGATAGGATCTTTGATCCAAGACACAACTTACATTTAACTAAAATGTTATTTTCTTTGTGCTCGACAAAAGAAAAGTAGTGAGAATGTTAAGACACTCGACTTCTGGCTTCACCATGATGTCTTGTTAGTTGTTATGAGAGTAGCGTGTGTGTGTGTGTGTGTGTGCGTGTGTGTGTGTGTGTGTGTGTGTGTGTGTGTGTGTGTGTGTGTGTGTGTGTGTGTGTGTGTGTGTGTGTGTGTGTGTGTGTGTGTGTGTGTGTGTGCGTGTGTGTGGCCCTTTAAGATATGACAGCATGTGAGGTGAGTGACGTCAGTAAGTGAGTGGGCGAGAGAGGTGAGGGAACGGCGACAGTGAGTGAGTGCAGGTGCTCTAGCTTGGTGGATGGCTGCGTCCAATAAAGTCACAAAGTTGCAGCAAACCGCCGGCCTCGTCATTCACCCTCAGCTGTAAAGACCCACTTCCGGGTAAAGTGAAGGTTGTTAGCCCCGAAGTACATAGGCCCTGGAGGAACGTCTCCCCTGCGCCCCTCGACTACGGTCTGGGAGTCCCCGGTCTGGGAGTCCCCCCCCCCACAAAGCACGCCTCTTCTTTCCCACCGTGGTCCGCAGCGCTGCAATAAAACACATTCATATCTTCTGTTTCTAGCCGATACTACATAAAAAATAACGTAAAATAACGCAGTAACGCATCATGTAGTAACGGTAACTGAGTTACTGAATATAAAAAATAACGAGTTAGATAACTCGTTACCACCAAAACTAACGGCGTTACAGTAACGCGTTACTTTGTAACGCGTTAGTCCCAACACTGACCCTAACCCATATATATACACTACCGTTCAAAAGTTTGGGGTCACCCAAACAATTTTGTAAAAATAGCCTTCATTTCTACGAACAAGAATAGACTGTCGAGTTTCAGATGAAAGTTCTCTTTTTCTGGCCATTTTTAGCGTTTAATTGACCCCACAAATGTGATGCTCCAGAAACTCAATCTGCTCAAAGGAAGGTCAGTTTTTAGCTTCTGTAACGAGCTAAACTGTTTTCAGATGTGTGAACATGATTGCACAAGGGTTTTCTAATCATCAATTAGCCTTCTGAGCCAATGAGCAAACACATTGTATCATTAGAACACTGGAGTGATAGTTTCTGGAAATGGGCCTCTATACACCTATGTAGATATTGCACCAAAAACCAGACATTTGCAGCTAAAATAGTCATTTACCACATTAGCAATGTATAGAGTGTATTTCTTTAAAGTTAAGACTAGTTTAAAGTTATCTTCATTGAAAAGTACAGTGCTTTTCCTTCAAAAATAAGGACATTTCAATGTGACCCCAAACTTTTGAACGGTAGTGTATATATATATATATATATATCAATCAATCAATCAATCAATGTTTATTTATATAGCCCTAAATCACAAGTGTCTCAAAGGGCTGCACAAGCCACAACGACATCCTCGGTACAGAGCCCACATGCGGGCAAGGAAAACTCACCCCAGTGGGACGTCAATGTGAATGACTATGAGAAACCTTGGAGAGGACCGCATATGTGGGTAACCTCCCCCCCCCCCCCCCCCCCCCTCTAGGGGAGACCGAAAGCAATGGATGTCGAGTGGGTCTGACATAATATTGTGAAAGTCCAACACATCAGCGAAAGTCCAGTCCATAGTGGGGCCAGCAGGAACCATCCCGAGTGGAGACGGGTCAGCAGCGTAGAGATGTCCCCATCTGATGGACAGGCTAGCGGTCCACCCCGGGTTGGGAGCAGAGTAGAAAAGAAAAGAAAAGAAACTGCAGATCAACTAGTCTAAAAAGGGAGTCTATTTAAAGACTAGTGTATACAAATGAGTTTTAAGATGGGACTTAAATGCTTCTACTGAGGTAGCATCTCTAACTTTTACCGGGAGTATTGGAGCCCGAATAGAAAACGCTCTATAGCCCGCAGACTTTTTTTGGGCTCTGTGAATCACTAATAAGCCGGAGTTCTTTGAACGCAGATTTCTTGCCGGCACATATGGTACAATACAATCGTCAAGATAGGCAGGAGCTTGACCGTGTAGTATTTTATACGTAAGTAGTAAAACCTTAAAGTCGCATCTTAGGTGCACAGGAAGCCAGTGCAAGTGAGCCAGTATAGGCGTAATATGATCAAACTTTCTTGTTTTTGTCAAAAGTCTAGCAGCCGCATTTTGTACAATCTGTAATCTTTTAATGCTAGACATAGGGAGGCCCGAAAATAAAACGTTACAGTAATCGAGACGAGATGTAACGAACGCATGGATAATGATCTCAGCATCGCTTGTGGACAAAATGGGATGAATTTTAGCGATATTACGGAGATGAAAGAAGGCCGTTTTAGTAACACTCTTAATGTGCGACTCAAACGAGAGAGTTGGGTCGAAGATAATACCCAGATTCTTTACCGAGTCGCCTTGTTTAATTGTTTGGTTGTCAAATGTTAAGGTGGTATTATTAAATAGATGTCGGTGTTGAGCAGGACCGATAATCAGCATTTCCGTTTTCCTAGCGTTGAGTTGCAAAAAGTTAGCGGACATCCATTGTTTAATTTCATTAAGACACGCCTCCAGCTGACTACAATCCGGCGTGTTGGTCAGCTTTAGGGGCATGTAGAGTTGGGTGTCATCAGCATTACAGTGAAAGCTAACACCGTATTTGCGTATGATGTCACCTAGCGGCAGCAAGTAAATACTAAAGAGTGCAGGGCCAAGAACCGAACCCTGGGGAACTCCACACGTTACCTTAACATAGTCCGAGGTCACATTGTTATGGGAGACACACTGCATCCTGTCAGTAAGATAAGAGTTAAACCAAGACAAGGCTAAGTCTGTCATCCCAATACGCGTTTTGATACGCTCTAATAAAATATTATGATCAACAGTATCAAAAGCGGCGCTAAGATCAAGAAGCAGCAACATAGATGACGCATCAGAATCCATCGTTAGCAATAGATCATTAGTCATTTTTGCGAGGGCTGTCTCCGTAGAGTGATTTGCCCTGAAACCGGACTGAAAAGGTTCACAGAGATTTTTAGACGCTAAGTGTTCATTTAGCTGCTGTGCTACAATTTTTTCGAGGGTCAAGTAAACATGTTGTTTGTTTTGTCCCATTTACACATTTTGACAATTCCTCCAATGTTATTTCATCAAAGAGAGACAAACTATTTTGGAGGGCGGTATCCGTCGTATATACAGTCGTATCTGTGTTAATAGAACCCAGTTGTAGCTGAGATGCATTGTCTTTAATCTCTTTTCTAATGACTTCAATTTTCTTATTAAAGAAATTCATAAAGTCATCTGCTGAGTGGGTGGAGCTACTGGGAGGAGTCCCTTGTTGGGTTAGCGATGCTACTGTACTGAACAGAAATTTAGGATCATTTTTGTTGAGGTGGATGAGATTTGAGTAATATTTAGCTTTAGCTGAGGTAAGCATGCGTTTATAAGTTATTAAACTATCACACCATGCTTGATGGAAAACCTCAAGTTTAGTCGCATGCCATTTGCGTTCCAGCTTTCTACATGATAATTTCTGGGCTTTAGTTTCTTCTGTAAACCATGGGGTACGCCTTTTAGGGGCCCTTTTTAGCTTTAGCGGTGCTACAATATCAATGGTGTCGCGCAGGGCATCATTAAAGTTGTTAGTGAGGTTTGAGTTTGAGTTTGAGTTTGAGTTTATTTCGAACATTCAAGCATACAACATGATACATCACAATTTCCAGTTTCTTTTCAACATGTTCGAAAAGGAGTAGGAAGAAGCAGAGCTTATTTAATCCTACCCCTTTTCTTTACATAACAGTTGCAAAACTTTTTGTTCACTTCCTGTTCACAATTTTTTCACAATAAACTCCATAAGTAATCACAATAAAAATAAATAAATAAATAATAGTAAGAATTTAATAATAATAATTGGTGAAGTAAGTCATATTTCATATGATGAGATAAATAAGATTACTTTAAGAATGAATGAATGGATGGATGAAATAAATTGAGAATGTTTGTCATGGTTCTTCTTCTTTGTACTTTGTAAACACTTTAAGTTTGAAGAGTTTCTTGAAGTGTATCATATTAGTACATTGTTTGATTGCTTTGCTTAATCCATTCCATAATTTAATTCCACATACTGATATACTGAAGGTCTTAAGTGTTGTACGTGCAAACAAATGTTTTAAATTACGTTTTTCTCTAAGATTATATTTCTCCTCTTTTTTTGAGAAGAATTGTTGTATATTCTTGGGTAGCAGGTTATAGTTTGCTTTGTGCATAATTTTAGCTGTTTGCAAATTCACTATGTCGTGGAATTTCAGTATTTTTGATTCAATAAATAAAGGGTTTGTATGTTCTCTACATCCAACATTATGTATTATTCTAACTGATCTTTTTTGTAACACCGTTAATGAATGAAGTGTACTTTTGTAATTATTTCCCCATATTTCTACACAGTAGCTCAGATATGGTAACACTAGTGAGCAGTAGAGAATATGAAGGGATTTTTGGTCTAGAACATGTTTTGCTTTATTCATTATTGACGTGTTTCTTGCAACTTTATGTTGTATATTTTTTACGTGAGATTTCCAGTTCAATTTAACATCAATCATTATACCTAGAAATTTGGTTTCGTTTACTCTTTCAATTTCTATTCCGTCTATTTGTATTTGTGTTTGACTTTCTCTTCTACTGTTACCAAATAGCATTATTTTAGTTTTACTAAGATTCAACGATAGTCTGTTTATGTCAAACCATCTTTTTCATTTGTTAATTTCTTCTGTTATTATTTGTATTATCTCCTGTGTGTTCTCTCCTGAACAAAACGCTGTTGTATCATCCGCAAATAATACTAACTTTAAATCTTTTGTAACTTTACAAATGTCATTTATATAGAGATTGAATAATTTAGGTCCTAGTATTGATCCCTGAGGTACACCACAGGATATATTTAGCGTTGTAGACGTGTGTTCGCCTAGCTTCACGTATTGTTTCCTGTTCGTTAGATAACTTCTTATCCAGTTTAAGACTAACCCTCTGATGCCATATCGTTCTAGTTTTTTGATTAAAATATTGTGATTAATTGTGTCAAATGCTTTAGTTAGATCCATAAAAACCGCTGCCGCACATTTTTTACTATCTATTGCATTGGTAATTTCTTCTGTAATTTCTATTAAAGCCATTGAAGTTGAAACATTAGCTCTATATCCATATTGGTTCTCTTCAAGTATTCTATTTTTATTTATGAAACTTTCTAATCTGTTATTGAACAGTTTTTCAATGATTTTAGAAAATTGTGGAAGTAGAGAAACAGGTCTATAATTTGTAAATTGATGTTTGTCTCCAGTCTTATAAATTGGTGCAACTTTAGCTATTTTCATTTTGTTTGGAAATGTACCTGTTTGAAATGATAGGTTACCAATATACATTAATGGTCCTGAGATCTCTTCAATAATCTTTTTTATCGTTTCCATATCAATTCCGTTACAATCAGTTGAAGTCTTAGATTTACATTTTTTCACGATTGTAACTATTTCCTCCTGTGTCACATTACTGAGGAACATGGAGTTGGGATTTCGCTCTATGGTATCATTATAGTCCTCAATTGGAACTGGGTCTGGAATCCTTTCTTCCAATTTTGGTCCAATATTTACAAAATAATTATTGAAGCTTTCAACTACTTCCTTTATGTTGTCATTTTTTTTAATTTTCATCCAAGAAGTATCGAGGGTAGTCCCTCTTAGTTCCATTTTTAATAATGCTATTGAGGATGCCCCATGTTGCTCTCATATTATTTTTGTTCCTGTCCAATAATTCACTGTATTCTTTTGTACATGATCGTAGTATGTCTGTTAACTTGTTTTTATACTTTTTGTACTTAATTTCTGCCTCTATAGTTCTTTGTGCTATAAATGTTCTATATAGTGTATTCTTCTTCTTACAAGCATTTTTTAATCCTTTTGTCATCCATGGTTGATTATTCTTTCTCTGCTTGTTACTGAGTTGTATCCATGGACAATGTTTGTCATAAAGTATTATGAACTTGTTTAAGAAATGTTCATATGCTTCATCAACCTCTTTTTCATTATACACATTGTCCCAATCTTGCTTTTGTAGTTCAATTTTGAAGGCAGTCATCCTCTTCTCTGTGCATAGTCTTCGAAATGTCCTTTTGTCTTCCATGTTCTTCTTGTAGTTTCCATCATATATTGTAAAAACTGGCAGATGATCACTAACGTCAATAGACGTTATCAATAGAGCCCACATAATTTGGGAATGGTGCCATTACCGAAGGCAGTAGGTCAGTAAGAGTCGTCGTTGTGGCAGCATTAATGTTGCGGCTGCTATAGTAGTTATTATTATTATTATTAGTTTGTTGACAATGAGTCAGAACTTCGAATTTTATAAGGTAATGATCGGACATTACTTTAGTGTACGGGAGAATCGTAACTTTAGAGGTGGTGACACCCCTGACAAGCACTAGATCTATCGTATTACCGTTGCGATGCGTGGGTTCATTTATTATTTGTGTAAGACCACAGCTATCAATTATAGTCTGGAGCGCCACGCATGGAGGGTCCGATGGGGTATTCATATGGATATTAAAGTCCCCCATTATGATTATATTGTCGGCGTGCGTCACTAGATCAGCAACAAACTCTGAGAATTCACTGATGAAGTCCGAATAGGGCCCAGGGGGGCGGTAGATAACAGCCAGGTGGAGAGGCAGCGGTGTGACAAACCTCAAAGTGAGCACCTCAAACGAGTTATATTTATTATTTAGGTTAGGTGTAAGATTATAGTTTTCATTGTATATTAGTGCGACACCCTCTCCCCTTTTAAGAGGTCGGGCAACATGTGTATTGGTATAGTTAGGAGGAGATGCCTCATTTAGCGCACAAAAATCGTCTGGTTTGAGCCAGACCAACGACGTCAAGTTTGTTGTCTCTAATGACTTCATTAACTAGTAACGTTTTGGAAGATAATGATCTTATGTTTAAAAAGCCCATATTATAGGTAGTGGGCTGTTTTGAGGATTGTTTGTTGAAATTATCCGAAGTAGCAATATTAATAATGTTGCGTTTATTATGCGTATTGCACTTTAAATAGTTTCGACCATATCTAGAAATTGATACGACGGGGATATTCAGATTGTTTGCTTGATGTTGCGATAAACTGAACGCATCATAGTTAGCTACCTCGGTACAATGTATGTCTGCCTCTGACACGGTCACAAAAGAAAAAACATTATGTGAGTTGTGTTTTATTCTAAGAGAATTGCTATGTGTGCAGGGATTATCCAGCCTGACGCCGGCTAGTTCTAGTTTAAATGGCTTCTTACCCGGAGACTCCACGCTTCTTTGGTTAGCTTTTCTCTTTGTTGTTAGCCCAGCCATGAAATTGACAGAAATGACGGGTGTTTTTTGCCAAATCGCTCTACACTCCCAAGAGCGTTAGCATAGCCGCAGCATACCCATGCGCCGCCATCTTGGCAGATCATCTTCAAGCCGCTTTCTGCATATATACATATATATGTATATATACATATATATATATATATATATACATATATATATATATATATATATATATATATATATATATATATATATATATATATATATATATATATATATATATATATATATATATATATATATATATACATACATATATACACATACATATATACACATACATATATATATATATATATATATATATATACATACATATATACACATACATATATATATATATATATATATATATGTATGTGTGGGGAAAAATCACAAGACTATTTCATCTCTACAGGCCTGTTTCATGAGGGGTTTTCCTCAATCCTCAGGAGATTTTAATGGAAGCATTCACATACCATGGTTTATATAGGGCACAGAGCGGGTGGGTACAGGCAGGCGTGGGGGCGTGGTAATTGACTCATGTGTTACCTAGGAGGTGTTTCCTTCTGTGACGGCATGCTGATACAATTTCGCTGCGCTTGTTGAGGGATGACAAGTCTGGACGGTATATGATAAACAGTTTCTCTTTTAAGCATAGGTTGCATCTTTTGTTACCACTGTTGTAAGATGTGCTGGATGCAAGAATTTGCCATGTTATAGAGTATTCAACATTATTGTCTTTGAGATTCCAAATGTGTTTACTGAGTTCTGTAGTGTTCCGGAGTCTTTTGCATCTGAAAGAAGCCTTGTGATTGTTCCATCTGGTTTTGAATTCTCCCTCAGTTAATCCTACGTATGTGTCGGATGTGTTAATGTCCTTGCGTATTACCTTTGCTTGGTAAACAACCCCCCCGTACCAAAAAGCACTTGATGAATGCGGATACAACTTCACCCTCACCTACGAACCCACGCCAGGAAACCAACCAAAAAGGAGCAGAAAACGAAACAACATTATCTGGTACAACCCCCCATACAGCAAAAACGTCTCAACTAATATTGGCCACAAATTCCTCACCCTGATCGACAAACACTTCCCCAAAGGCAACACCCTAAGAAAAGTATTCAACAAGAACAACATTAAATTGAGCTACAGCTGCATGAACAACATGCGACAAATCATTTCAAACCACAATAAAGCAATTGAAAAGGAGCCGCCCACCACCAGGCAGAACGACTCCAAAATCGACAAAGACTGTAACTGCCGCAAGAAACCTGATTGCCCTCTCAACGGGGGGTGCTTACAATCATCAGTTGTTTACCAAGCAAAGGTAATACGCAAGGACATTAACACATCCGACACATACGTAGGATTAACTGAGGGAGAATTCAAAACCAGATGGAACAATCACAAGGCTTCTTTCAGATGCAAAAGACTCCGGAACACTACAAAACTCAGTAAACACATTTGGAATCTCAAAGACAATAATGTTGAATACTCTATAACATGGCAAATTCTTGCATCCAGCACATCTTACAACAGTGGTAACAAAAGATGCAACCTATGCTTAAAAGAGAAACTGTTTATCATATACCGTCCAGACTTGTCATCCCTCAACAAGCGCAGCGAAATTGTATCAGCATGCCGTCACAGAACGAAACACCTCCTAGGTAACACATGAATCAATCACCACGCCCCCACGCCTGCCTGTACCCACCCGCTCTGTGCCCTATATAAACCATGGTATGTGAATGCTTCCATTAAAATCTCCTGAGGATTGAGGAAAACCCCTCATGAAACAGACCTGTAGAGATGAAATAGTCTTGTGATTTTTTCCCCACACATACATATTACGCTCTACCACGGTATCGAGCACTATTTTTTGGATAATCTAATTAAGACATATATATATATATATATATATATATATATATATATATATATATATATATATATATATATATATATATATATATATATATATATATATATATATATATATATATAATGCATATATATAATGCATATATATATATATGCATGCATATATATATATATATATATATATATATATATATATATATATAAATGCATATATATATATGCATATATATAATGCATATATATATATATATATATATATATATGCATATATATATATATATGCATATATATATATATATATATATATATATATATATATATATATATATATATATGCATTATATATATGCATATATATATATATGCATATACATATATGCATATATATATATATATATATGCATATATATATATATATGCATATATATATATATATATATATATATATATATATATATATATATATATATATATATATATATATATATATATATATATATGCATTATATATATGCATATATATATATATATGCATTATATATATATATATATATATATATATATATATATATATATATATATATATATATATATATATATATATATGCATATATACAGTGTTGGGTTAGTTGCTGAAAACCAGTAATTAGTTATAGTTACTAGTTACTTCATTTAAAAAGTAACTCAGTTACTAACTCAGTTACTTACACCAAAAAGTAATGCGTTACTTTGAAAAGTAACTATTTAGTTACTTCTTTTTTTCTTCTTTTTTTTTTTAAAGCTCCCATTAATGCCCTTTAGCCTTCATTTCAGTACTGTTATTGCACTGGAGAATAATACAATGTGTTGATTAACTTGACATGCATTTGCATCACTGAACTCTGCTAAGCAATGTGTTCTACATACAACACACAAAGACAAAGATATGTTACAAAGGCCAATTTGTTTCTGGCCAGAACAAATTGACAAAACTATTTTAAATAGATGCAACATAACATACCGGTACATAAGTAACAAACAGCATAATAACAACATAGCTGTAAAGCAAGAAAGGCACACACTACATACACAAAGCCTAACCAGGCGTTTTTTCCTCAAAGAATTCTGACACAAAATTATGTCTGAAGAACACTTTACACATTTCCCCAGTTTTAGTTTAGAGATAAGGAAAGATTGGCCTGGCCCACTAGCATCCTTCTTTATGTTTGTGAACTTTATAGTCTATACATTTAGAGTGATGTGATAGTCAAACACTCTAGAAGTCTAGGATGAAAGAGTATATAAGAGAATTGGCAGCAACGTTCCCTCTAAGGTGCGCCACACCTGTGCAATTGCGCACTGCTCAAGCATCCTCTGCGCACGGCAAATCTATGCCACGCACAAAATCAAATAAAAAAATAAGTGCATAACAATTTTCGACACACGGACACGACAGAGAAAACAGTTTTCATCATCATCGTTCAAATATTGTAACGTCTGTCGAGACGCTTTGAGGACATGAATTCCATCCATCACTTTACTGAGCAAAACTCTTTATTGTCGGCCATAAACACATCACCAAAACATTAGTAAAAAAAATGATATCTAGCAAAAGTGGTCATTTTCTGCAGTACAAACCAGACCAAAAGCAACTTTGTTATATCAACAGCAGCCGCTCGCTCTTTCTCACTTGCGCCAACACATGCACATATGGCACTTAGCCAGTGATGCGTTCACAGCCACACAAAAAGTCGGACAACTCCAACACCACACATAAAGTGTCATTCCAGGTCGTTACACTATGATTTACCAATCAAATGTGTGCTTATTCTAGTGTCATTTATTAGGAATCTTAATTTATAAATATTAATCATGAAATGCTGTTAGTATATTAAATAAATACTAATAAAAAGATATTTTTTACAAACAGGAAGTTGCAGGAATGTACACATGATCCCCTGCTTACATCTCATTGTGCAACATGTGAATGTTTTAATGGGAACTAAATGCAATTTGTCTGAAAGGGGTACAAACTATTTCCAAAGCAGGACCTCCACCCAGACAAACAATACAAGTACACAGTTCATGAAAAACAATATTTGTTGTTATTGTCATTGTAAGTGGGCATAAACACTTATATTACAAATGGAAATGACTGCTGTCATTTGATTATAATAATAAGAGAATGTTGTCTGTCTATCTGTGTTGGCCCTGCGATGCGGTGGCGACTTGTCTGAATGCAGCTGAGATAGGCTCCAGCGACCCCGAAAGGGACAAGCGGTAGAAAATGGATGGATGGATGGAGATGGAATTTGTTATTTAGTCAGGTTTGGGACAGGTGTGCTGCTGGTGTAGCCACAGTGTGCACGTCTGATGTTGCTGACATGGGCTCCACTCAATGCTCAGGGACTTTTTGCATTTGCTCACACATGAACAATTAGAGGGAACATTGCTTGACAGAGTGTGTACCTTCAGTGCTGAATGATGAGCAGAGGCAGAGTTCATCCTTAAGTGGTGGTGGTGGAGGTGAAGTAGCATTGGAGTTGTCTCTATGAGGGGCCGTTAGGGACATTATTCAGAATTACCTCTTACATACACTACTGAAATGCTCTCACATAAACAACTGAAATCTTTTTCTTTTATACACACTACTGAAACACTCTTATAAACACTACTGAAATGCTCTTACATACACTACTGAAATGCTCTCACATAAACAACTGAAATCTTTTTCTCTCACACACCCTACTGAAACACTCTTATAAACACTACTGAAATGCTCTTACATATACTACTGAAACACTCGTATAAACACTACTGAAACACTCTTATAAACACTACTGAAATACTCTTACATACACTACTGAAACACTCTTATAAACACTACTGAAACACTCTTATAAACACTACTGAAATACTCTTATAAACACTACTGAAACACTCTTATAAACACTACTGAAATACTCTTACATACACTACTGGAACACTCTTATATACACTACTGAAACACTCTTATAAACACTACTGGAACACTCTTATAAACACTACTGGAACACTCTTACATACACTACTGGAACACTCATAAACACTACTGAAATGGTTTTGTCTCACGCACACACACACACACACCTGGAATTATTTTTCACTAGTATTTATAAACGGATTTCACCTGTGTGTGTGTGTGTGCTTTTTACACGTGTGTGTAAGGGACAACAATTTCAGTAGTATGTGTGCAAAGATTTCAGTTATGTGTATGAGCGCATCTTACCATTGTGTATACGAGCATTTTACCACTATGTGTAAGAGCATCTTACTAGTGTGTGTGAGCGATGTTGCATTCCGGTTCCGGTATAATCCCCGCCCCTTTTCAGACAAGTTTATTTTTATTTTTTTTAAAGCCAAGTTGTGGACAAAATGTCTGCCGACAAGTAGCTTAACCGCGGCGGGAGCTCCACTTCATAATTTGAGGGCTTCAGCGGAGAATATAATAACACTTTCAATGCAACAAGGGTCGGGCTGCCGCCATGGGTCTCCCCCGCAGGACGCAGCACCTGAGCGGCCACACAGCGGTGCCTTTCTCCTCCCGACAGCCGCAGCCTGGAGCACTCGTTCCATTGCGAGTTTGCACCGCACACATGCAACGTTTCAGTTCATGGACATCGGGGCAAAAGGAGGAAAAGGTAATTAGACATTATTTATTTCTAAATGATTGTTGAATCACACAAAATGTAAGACAACATGGCATTGTAGTGAGCTACAATGGTAACATGTCGAAATGTGAGTCACGTCGTGTTACGTCAGTAGCTAATCATATACTAATGATAATGGATTGCATTTATTTAGCGCTTATCATCGACTAGATAAGGGGTCCCCAAACTACGGCCCGCGGGCTGGTTACGGCCCTCCAAAGTCCAACATCCGGCCCGCTGGGAAAAACCATTTTTTTGTATTATTATTTTCAATCTGTCTTTTCTAATCTAATCCATTTTTTGGTGTTCCCTAGCCGCTCAGGCAAATCATATTGTCTACAAATGCATTTCCCTGTATGACTTATATTGTCTTAGCTGTTTTCATGTGATCTGATTGTTACATTCTTATTTCAGAGTCACCACACAGCTGCATGACCATTTCAACAAGGACGGAATAAACAACCTCTGGATTCATGGAACTTCTTTGCACACAAATATATTAATTGGAATATTCAATACATATCTCATAAACATATATATATATATATATATATATATATATATATATATATATACACATATATACATATATATATACATATATATATACACACATATATATATATATATATATATATATATATATATATATATATATATATATATAGTGATGGAACGAGATATTTTCCATATATCCATATTTAAGTGTTACTTCTTTCTAAACTCCTATAGTCATATAAATAATAGCTAGTATTCTTCCTCTTTTGAGTCTCATAGTAAGGTGTTGGCCTTCTAGATTGGAATGTGTCAGAGTAGAGATAACTCGGAGTAGTCTAAACAAAGCGAGTGAGGGCGAGGGACAGACGGAAGATCACGGGACCTCCGGGAGACTGGGCTAGACCGATCTGGACCGGGCTAGGGAACGCTTGGGTGCTGGATTGGTCTCATTATTACCAAAGCTTTGACAATAAACAACGAAATACCAACTACTGCTTTTGGTGGTCAATTTAATATCAGCTTATTTGCCATTAAAAGAACTTGGGAGTGGACAGCAGACTTTGACTTCCTTGGGAGGAAGAGCTGTCGGCGCAACAATTTGGGGGCTCGTCCGGGATGGCACGCTGTTGATCGATGACTTCTTGCAATCTTCTGGACAGACTCAATTGGCCAATTCAAGGTGAGCAGAACCTTTCTTTTTAGATAAAATCTGCGTTAGGAGTCTGTCCTGAAGTCTGTAAGTCAAACACTATATTGTACCCCAGACGCAGAGTTGTGATTTCGATAGATTGATTGCATTTTTGCCGAGCCTGCCATTGCATTTAAATTGTAAATAAGTGGTCAACTCACGGCATTGTGTCTCGATTACCGTGACGGGCAGTTTCATTGACGAGTGAACTAATAGTTGGGTGTGGCTCACCCTGGGTAGTTGGTCGCCGCCTAACAGAGCAACGGGGTGATAGATCCCAGTGTGATAAGACACTAAAACTAAGGAAGCGGGTTGATAGATCCCAGTGTGATAAGACACTAAAACTAAAGAAGCGGGTTGATAGATCCCAGTGTGATAAGACACTAAAACTAAGGAAGCGGGTTGATAGATCCCAGTGTGATAAGACACTAAAACTAAGGAAGCGGGTTGGAAGATCCCTTTGCGTTGAGGGCACTAGAATTAAGAAAATATAGACACAATGGCCTTGGAGTGTGACAAACAGAAATGTGATGGCGGCGGGGCAAAATGTGATGATTGGCTACCGTTCAATGATCAATTGAATGGACGGTTGTCGACAATGGAACTAGCAGGTAGAGAGAAAAAAAAAAAGGAGAACGTTCCTTGAAAGGGTTAAGAGGGAGTTTACAATACTCAAAAAGTCGTGAACTCAAACGTCTGGTAAAATAAAATAAAAAATAAATAAAAAAAAGTAACTGGAAGTTTTATGGTAAAGTGAAACGCAGAGAGTGTGCTGCTGAGTGTGTGTGTGTGTGTGTGTGTGTGTGTGTGTGTGTGTGTGTGTGTGTGTGTGTGTGTGTGTGTGTGTGTGTGTGTGTGTGTGTGTGTGTGTGCGCGCTGGTGAAAATGGAACAGGGTTGGTGCTCGAGAATTTAAGAGTTTGGCGTATGATAAAAGTAAACGGGGATTACGTGGAAAAACGAAATGCAGCAAAAGAACCGATGATTAATGAGACAAATAGGACAGACTAGACTGATTGGTGTTTTGCCTGCCGCGCATGCGCAAGACAATTCAAACGACCCGCCCAGACTTTGACTAGGCCACCGCCCCCTACTCCAGGATACAGGATGTTGTTTGTAAAGGAAAACGAAAGTGAAGAAAAGATGAGAAAGTGACAAATGAAGGTATTCGTAAATGGTATGCTGTTGATTGTGGTTAGCTGCAAGTTTGTTTATTTGTTTGTTTGTTTAGTTGTTTGAGTGAAATGGGAAGAAATCAATAGGAATAATTAGATGCAAAATAGGGCTAATGACAGAGCAACAAGGAAACGACTACTTGAAATACAGATCGCTGAAGATAAAAGGTTAAAAGAACCAAAAGGTCAAAGATCAGCTAGGGTATATTCAGCAGTGGGTGACCTTGCTTTTGAGTTCCAACAGGTGGAGGAAAGAATCCTCAACAGACGTGCGGTTGGACTCGGGTGGTGGACAACACGATGCTTCAAAGCCGGTCTGGGGTGGACACTGTTTCGGCTGTGACCAGCCTGGTCACTGGAGTAGTGACTGTCCGAACATTTCCGAACAGGAAAGGTTCCGTCGTGCCAACAAACGAACACGAAGGCGTGTAAGAGGACGCCCACATCAGGAGCCGCAGCAGGAAGTACCGACAGGACCCCTGCTGGACATGAGTGTCAACGGACAATTTTATCAGCCACCCATTCGATTCTGAATGCAGAGGTACCAAAAAAACTGTGTGCTTCCTCTTTAAAGGTCGAAGGCTTCGCTGGGGTCACAAGAAGGTTAACTGTCACCAAACCACTTCCGGTTCAGATTGCTGGACCTCCTTTACAGACTGTACCCTGACATTCAAATCGCAAAGAAGGAACATTCCTGGTGTTACCTGACGGCTGAACCACCCAGCTGCGACACCACTACCAAGCATACCACAGCCTGAAACAACAGGAATGGCTCTAACGGTGAAAACCCTGACTGACTGAGATGCTTCCGTGTGTTCTGCCACCCGACTCGCCATATGTTATGATTATTTATATATGTTGGAACTCAAGGTGTGGCTGCTCATGTTGACCTATCTTTGCAACAGCTAGCATGGTATAAGATGGACACAATAGTGTCCCACATTGTTCCCTTGCTCTCTGTCTCGCCTACAAAACCAAAGAACTTAGTGCAATGATAAGACACGGCGTAGCTGCCAAACATTACACCGACACCCAAATACCACATTTTCAATTGTTTAGGTTTAGCCCATGGTTATGTTAAACACATAACTATGGGCTGCACTTTGGACACCTGTAGGCTCTGAGGAGCTAGCAGCTACACAACAGCTGAGCTAAAACGACACATTACACATTTAAGCATATCAAATAATTATAGTTGCTCATTACATACACATAGTCGTCAAGACAGAAGTCTGATAGAAAGTATTCAGTAACAAACGTGTCCGCATCATTCAACTTTCTACAACATGAGCTTGACTTAATGAATTATTGGGGCTACCAGGTGTGGTACAATTTCAAAATACTATTGCTAAAGCATCCGCCATAAGGGTAGTATTTTTCTAGTATTGGTGACAATATAAATATAAGCATATTTTGTTACTTTCACCATATTGAATAAGTTACATAAAAGTTAGGGTTTAGTTGAGTTTGAGTTATTTGTGATATCGCTAAGGGGTCCCCTACCCTAACACCACCCCCCAGTGGACCATAGAGGCTAAAGAGACTTTCATTGACCTCAAACATGACCTGTCCTCCGCTACTTGACTATTAGCTGACCTTTTTCTTAGATGTTTCTGAAAGTGATAGTATGACTAACACAGTCCTTTTTTCAGAAACAGAAGGGGGTGAGTGAGGGTGGATACAGACTCCTTGGAACAAAATCGACAATCATCCGACTCTGACACATTCCATAGTTTTAACGTTTTTCCCGTGGGTAAGAAGTTATAACTAATTTTAATTTGAAAATAACGATTTTACACATCGATAGTAGTTTAATAGATCAAATTTAGAAAATGGAGGAGGTGAGGGTGAACCATGTATAGTCTTTGACTTCACTGATATGATCAATACGGTGCAAGGGAAAAGGTACGTACTGACTTGTGTTGACAATCACAGTGGTTGGCCGGAAGCAACAACAACCTCAAAAGAGGATGCAATATCAGTAATTAAATGACTTGTGAATGACCTAGTACCCCGACATGGTTTCCCCAAAAAGATTAGGTCAGACAACGGCAACCATTTAAAAAAATACTCACTTAGACTTGGTCGAAAAGGCTTTCGGACTAGAACACAGGTTTGGGGTACCATCCTGAGTCCCAAGGCAAGGTTGAAAGGATGGACCAGAACATTAAAAACTAATTGGCTAAAATCTGTGCACAGACCAAATTTAATTGGATTGACATGTTGCAATTAGCGTTAATGATCATTCGAAGGTCCGTGAATAAAACTGTTTTACAGCCCTTTGAGTTTTTCACCCTATGAGCTGCATACAGGTCAGCCATTCACAGGACCAGCAGCCCCCCATGGAAGGAGGACTCAGCGTAAAACCAAAATGGTATTTTACACAAACAATTGCAGAATTTGTGTGCCAGTTCTTCTGTACAGATTCCCTTCCGCCCGCTGAGAGGGTCAAGATCAAGGTCATCAAACGCAAGTGGACGGAGCTCAGGTGGACTGGTCCCTTCAAGGTCGTGGAACGGACGTCCCACACCCTTCGACTGGCTGGTGGAGGGGACACCTGGTACCACCTCTCCCTCTGCACTACAGCTGAAGAACCTGACAGATCACCAGGGGATGTCATTGCTGACATCGCCACATCATCTGCCCCTCAGCCCAGGAGACGAGAGAGATTTTCTACCTACATTACTCTTTTCAACTTCTATATTGTATATCCTTGTGTGAGACCAATCCAGTATGCTAAATGTTTCTTAGTTTTTCTTGCTTGTTTGCAGCATAACTATCTGTGTCGTTACATTAAGTGAAAAGTTTGATGTTTATCCCCGTTTATCCCTTGGGCGTGTTCTACTGTCTTTGTGTCTCAGTTCATCCTTCCTGACGACAGTGACTGACAAGTGTCTAAGAACATACAGCGGACTTTAAATAGACTGGGTCAAAGGGGATAGCAAGACTTATTTTTTGACCTGTGCAGTGTGATTAATTACGGGGGACACAATAGCTATTACCGTGGTAATAACCTCTATATTTGTTACGACTCAACCCTGAACCATTGGTGTCGGATGCAGACAACATACTCTGGTAAGTTGTGCCCATCTTCCCTTTTATGTTGTTTTGGGGCTTGACCTGACTGATATAGACGCTAAAGGAATTATTAAAATTAATGTCCTTGAGAGGGCGTTAAGTACCTCTACACCCTCTGTAGCACCTAAAGTACCACCCCACCTCGGTGGTGTTTCAAAGGCTCACATCCGTGCGTGCTAATGACATCACCACCGAAGGCCTGGTAACTTTCACCTTTGACCTTAGGAGCGGGTGCAGACAACCTGTGGCTCAGGTGGATGCCAAAACCTGGGTGACTGTGTTGCTTCTTCCGCTGGACGTCCCTTTTCCCACACTTACCCCGCCCCTTTTAAGTTGACTGACATGTGTACCCTTCTGTTGACAATGCCACCCGAATTCTTCCCTTTGTGGCCCAAAAGCTGAATTACACGCGTTTTCAAATTACAGGACCCTCTCCGTCCCCCAACAAATTGGGTGACATCAACCATTACTGGTGCACCACACTGATAGATGGCTCTAGGATAGGCCCTTAGGCACGAGCTGACTTATTCTGGTGTTGTGGGAAGCACAGATTGTACATTAGAATCCCGACGTCAGCCGTTGGGCTTTGTGCTATGGTTAGACTGGTGACCCCACTCACCAAATTAACACCCCTTGGAACTCCTGTTTCAGCGGCCTCTCTAACTCCCCGCCGCCGTTGAGACTAACCAACCTGACTCGTGACGCCGTTGAGGGACTTGCTGAACAACTTGCCCCGACCTCCCTCAGGGCCGTTCAGATCCGCATAGCCCTTGACCGCATCCTAGCCAAGGAAGAAGGAGTGTGTGCAATGTTTGGTGACCAATGCTGTACCTTCATTCCTAACAACACTACCCCCGATGGCTCAGTTCAGAGGGCCTTAAAGGGCCTCCAGGCCCTGTCTAGGGACACATTAGGCAGGTGGACTGACCTAATTAAGTCTGTCTTGGTCTCCATTCGGAGTTTTTTTTTTTTTGGCCATCATAGCCTCATGCGGTTGCTTTATCGCCCCTTGGGCTAAGTGTCACTAAAGGGGGTCTAGCAAAGTGGTAACTTTAAGACTTTCGAGAATTGTTGGTTTACTTCCCTGACCATGACGACATTGACGTGGACTCCCTCCATCTATCTCCCATGTAAATAAGCTGTTGTTTTATTGCTAGCTTGCTCAAAGAAAAAAAACAGCACCTACTTTAATGTGGGGCGTGCTTTAAAGTGTTTAACTAGTAGTAAAAGATCTTATAAGAAGATCTTAAAGGGGGAGTGATGGAACGAGATATTTTCCATATATCCATATTTAAGTGTTAGCTAGTATTCTTCCTCTGTTGAGTCTCATAGTAAGGTGTTGGCCTTCTAGATTGGAATGTGTCAGAGTAGAGATAACTCGGAGTAGTCTAAACAAAGCGAGTGAGGGCGAGGGACAGACGGAAGATCACGGGACCTCCGGGAGACTGGGCTAGACCGATCTGGACCGGGCTAGGGAACGCTTGGGTGCTGGATTGGTCTCATTATTGCCAAAGCTTTGACAATAAACAACGAAATACCAACTACTGCTTTTGGTGGTCAATTTAATATCAGCTTATTTGCCATTAAAAGAACTTGGGAGTGGACAGCAGACTTTGACTTCCTTGGGAGGAAGAGCTGTCGGCGCAACAATATATATATATATATATATATATATATATATATATATATATATATATATATATATATATATATATATATATATATATATATATGCATATATGTGGGCTGTTAAGCCATATAGGTTAACCTTGACTCCATGTTGACCCTATGAAGATGACCTGGACCACCCTAGGAAGACGTGTGCACCATCGGTCTGCTCGCTGATCATTACACTCTACTTGAGATATGAGCTGGCCCTTTGAAGCTTCAAATAGATCAACTCCAAACTTCAAATAGATCAACTCCACTTTATCTGCAACTTGTCGGCATGACCAACTTGACTGCAGCTATGGTGCATTCAACATACTCAAGGTTTACGCACAAAGTATGTCCTTCAATTGACACTTTTTGCTTGGAACTCAGTTGTGAAGTTACAAAGTCTTTGAAAGGAACACTCTGTTCTTTATGGACTTCCTGTTTAAGATCATTTTATTACAACATGCCTACTTTTTAAATATTATCCTTAAGAAAGTACTATATATTTTCTTAATGTATTTATATTTGATTTATACACCTATGCTAAGCACCGTGTGCTCTATCTATTTTGCCTGTAATTGCTTCATATAATTAAATACCCCACGCTGCGAGACTATGAAACAACTCTGGATGTGTTGAACATTTAACTGTCACGGCGTGGGCTCGATCCCGCTTGTCAACAAGGACTGCCAGCACCTCCGTGGACAGCCCGCCAGGACACGCCCTGCTCGCGCTGGCCGCATCACGGCCACATACCGGCAAGGCTGTGGGCGATCAGCAATCCGCACACCTGGGACTGATGAGGACGAGCGGTATAAGGACCAGTGGACTCAAGGATCCTTGCCGGAACTTAATCATTTGTTAGCAAGCACCCCAGTGTGGATTATATATATATATATATATATATATATATATATATATATATATATATATATATATATATATATATATATATATATATATATATATATATATATATATATATATATATATATATATATATATATATATAAATAATAAAATATCCAAAGATATACCGCCCCCTGGTGTCTGTGCCGTCTCAACTCTTCCTGAAACACAACATTAACAAAATAATTCATTTGAATCCAGAATTGACAATGAAATGGGTGATTCAATTTCTTCGGATTCCAAGTTTTTAAAAATAAAATGTGTTATGAATACTGCACCACTGACGTTGACAGGAAACATTGATTAACTTTAATGACATTTTAAAGGACCTATGATGATTTTAATTGATGCTTTAGGTGTAAATTTTGCGCACATGTTGGTCCACAGTCACTTGTATAGCCTGTCTTTTGAGTCCAACTGCAAGTTTGTAAAGGTGTTCCCAGATTGCAAATGAAACCATGCCCTAACCCAGGCCTGGGCAAATTAAGGCCCGTTAAGCTTTTCAATCTGGCCCGTCGGACATTCCCAAATAATTGTTTTAGATTGTTAAGTTGGAAAGTGTAGCTGCCATTATGATGTGCAGTGATGTTTTCTAATGACCGTAAGTCTTGATCAATACAAAGTATTTCAATGTTTGGAATATGCACTTTTGCATGATATAGCAGTTACTATGGTAATCTAATTAGTTACTATGGTCAATCTAATTAGTTATTATGTTAATCGAATTAGTTACTATGGTCATCGAATTAGTTACTATGGTCAATCTAATTAGTTATGTTAATCTAATTAGTTACTATGGTCATCTAATTAGTTACTATTATCATCTAATTAGTTACCATGGTCATCTAATGAGTTACTATGGTCATCTAATGAGTTACTATGGTAATCTAATTAGTTACTATGGTCATCTAATTAGTTATTATGTTAATATAATTAGTTACTATGGTCATCTAATTAGTTACTATAATCATCTAATTAGTTACCATGGTCATCTAATGAGTTACTATGGTCATCTAATGAGTTACTATGGTAATATAATTAGTTACTATGGTCATCTATTTAGTAACTATCATCATCTAATTAGTTACCATGGTAACCTAAGTCACAGCAGCTTAGACGAGGTACCAAGCAGTGTGGGTGGGGAGTGTTTCCACAGAGTGTTTCCAGAGCCTGAAATGTGGGTGTCAGGGACAGACATGGAAGGAGATTTTTACAACACAGTACTAAAGCTTAGTGATATATCACATATATCAGATTGTAGGTGGGGTTTTTTTACCCTTCGTGTTCATATTTTGCTTTGTTTGTTGCATTTTTGTTGCGTTTCGCATGATTGTAAAATATGTTGATTGAGACGGTGTGTGACGTTCATATGTTGTCAATATTCAGTGTTTTATCCTTCATAGTTAATATTGTAAATCCCACAGTCTTTGTTTTCATGTACATTTTGGGTGTCTCTTTCAGTCAAAAAATGTAAAATTCCATTCCGTTTAAGGCGATCTGTCATAACATTTTTAGCTTTCAATCAAACATTATTGTGAGGTTTTGTATTAGTGTTACTGAAAATAGATATACCGACCCCCAGAAAAAAATGTTTCTCTAAATTTGGCACCCGAGTCAAAATAATTGCCCAGGCCTGCCCTCACCTTACCAAAAGTATCATAATGTATACTTTAAAAATTTACACTGTTTAAAAATGTATTTTGAAGTCGTCACTGATATTTTTTTCCAGTCACGATCGAAAACAAACTTCATAATCATTACATAGATTCGCCAACTCAAAACATTACATAAACTTGCCGATCGATTCAGACCTGTATTAAACAGATGTTTTACAGCATTTATGTCACTGCTTGTTGCAAGACTGTTATTATGCACATTCCAAGATTGGATGAAATAATATTTTCCTACGTTTTTTGTATTTCCTCCTACCCTGAGAGTTTGACTTAATATCCAGAAAATCTGACAAATTCATGTAGTTCAACTCTTAAGTATTTATTGACTCCACCAATGAATTATTGGTTTGCTCCAAATAGACAAGTTTAAGAATTTAAGGACAACTTTGATAAGATGTTGATAAGATCAAATTCTAGGTTTCCAAAATCTCACATTGGAGAGAGTGATGTGCACAATTTTTGATGGACTTGTTTCACTGGAAGCTAAAGCTGAATATTTAGAAAAACAGTGGAGAAGGAATAATCTAGTTCTTGATAAAGTTACAGAAGTCTACAGAGAAATGGGAGGACACCAAAATTCACCTTTAACATTTTGTTAATTAAGTTAAACATTGATGCAGAAACCATTAACATTTAAAGGGCTCAACTTGCTTGAAAGATGGAAAATAGAGAAGATTGAGGTCGTCCAAAGTTATTGTAAAGTTCTCAAATGACAAAGATAGGGAGCTGATATGGAAAACAAGAAAAGTGCTGAGAAATGCGGCTCCAGGAATGTAAATTCAAGATGACTATAAGGATAAAATGAAAAGATTGGTTACCCAAAATGAAAGAAACTCTTGAAAGTTGGCAAGTTGCCGATCGGTTCCCAGGGAACAAAGAGGGCAAAATTGAAATACTGTACCAGCATCATCGACCCCCAAAGGTTCCACCAGAAAGTAGCATGAGTCTCGTGTGTCCTTGTTTTTAAAATGAGTATTTTCCATAAAGTCCTCAATTGATCAAACATATATGGAACTGAAAACCTTTTGCAATATAAACCATAAAGGTGTATAACAATGTGACCTCGGACTATGTTAAGGTAACGTGTGGAGTTCCCCAGAGTTCGGTTCTTGGCCCTGCACTCTTCAGCATCTACATGCTACCGCTAGGTGACATCATACGCAAATACGATGTTAGCTTTCACTGTTATGCTGATACACCCAACTCTACATGCCCCTAAAAATGACCAACACGCCAGGTTGTAGTCAGCTGGAGGCGTGTCTTAATGAAATTAAACAATGGATGTCCGCTAACTTTTTGCAACTCAACGCTAAGAAAACGTAAATGCTGATTATCGGTCCTGCAAGACACCAACACCTATTTATTAGGTTCGGTGGCCACGGATGAAGCGCTGGCCGGGACCCGGGGTGGACCGCTCGCCTGTGCATCGGTTGGGGACGTCTCTGCGCTGCTGACCCGTCTCCGCTCGGGATGGTCTCCTGCTGGCCCCACTATGGACTGAACTCTCACTATTATGTTAGATCCACTATGGACTGGACTTTCACAGTATTATGTTAGTACCCTAGCACTTCCAAAACCCTCAAATCTAAACTCCAAACATCCCAGAACAAGCTAGTCAGATTACTTTTAGACCTCCACCCCAGATCACACCTCACTCCTACCCACTTCTCCAAAGTGGGCTGGCTCAGGGTGGAGGACAGAGTAAAACAACTTGCACTGAGCCTAGTTTATAAAATCCGCTACACCTCCCTGATACCGAAGTACATGTCAAACTACTTAACGTAAATGACCGCCATAACCACAACACCAGGGGGGAGCACCACTAACCACGTTAAACCCAGATTCCGATCTAACAAAGGTCTTAACTCATTCTCTTTTTATGCCACATCAATGTGGAATGCGCTCCCAACAGGTGTAAAAGAAAGGGCATCTCTATCCTCCTTCAAAACCGCAATAAAAGTACACCTCCAGGCAGAGTGTCCGCCCTGAGATCGGTAGGTTGGAGTTCAAATCCCAGCCGAGTCATACCAAAGACTATAAAAATAGGACCCATAACCTCCCTGCTTGGCACTCAGCAACAAAGGGTTGGAGTTGGGGGTTAAATCACCAAAATGGTTCCCGGGCGCGGCACCGCTGCTGCCCACTGCTCCCCAAGGGGATGGGACAAATGCAGAGGACAAATTTCACCACATCTAGTGTGTGTGTGACAATCATTGGTACTTTAATCTTTAATCTTAATCTTTAACTTCAACCCTAAACTAACACCCTCCCCGGATTGTAAATAATTAAATGTAAATAGTCAAATGTAGATACTTTTTCTTATGCTTACTGATCTCTCTCTATGTCCACTACTTGCTGTACATATCCTACCAAGTCAGACCTACACTGTTTCAATGTCCATTTCTCTGTTCTCAATTGTTGATGACTGAAGTGATGATAACAACCAAACCTACCCCCCCCCCCTCCACATCCCACACCCCGGATTGTAAATAATGTAAATAATTCAATGTATATACTCTGATGATTATCTTGTGTGATGACTGTATTATGATGATAGTATATATCTGATCGTATATATCTGTATCATGAATCAATTTAAGTTCATGTTCGTTTATGATTGATGTTTATTGTTCCCATGACCATGTGCCTAAAAGGGTATTGGCGGAGAATTAGGAATTGTTGTTGTGTGTCCGGGAGTAAGACGTGTGTGCATGGGAGGAGATATGTGCTGGAATCGGGCAGGTTGTCAGCATAAGATAGGCAATAAAAGTTATGTTAAGAGTGTCAAACGTTGTGTGACTTATTCTGGAGGCTACTGTACATTATATAACTTTAATTTGTTCATGTAAAAAAAAAAAAGAAAACTAATTTTTAAGGGGTAGCAGTATTTATCTTATTGCGCCACATCAGTTACATTGAGGGGAAACCATGACATTAAAGCAGACAAATTGTCAATTGTTTATTTTACATTTGTAATAGCAGAAGGTTGTATGTAAAAAAGGATGAATCATTTTTTGGAACAATTCAACAAACCCTTTAAGGTGATTGCTATCTCAGTGACATGGTGTGATGGTAAAAAAGAAATAGATTCAGAATTTGAAGGAAGCGAACTGACCTACATTAACAGAAACAGTAAGTGAGTTCAATCCCGGGCTCGGGATCTTTCTGTGTTGAGTTTGCATGTTCTCCTCGTGACTGCGTGGGTTCCCTCCGGGTACTCCGGCTTCCTCCCACCTCCAAAGACATGCACCTGGGGATAGGCCCCTCCCACCTCCAAAGACATGCACCTGGGGATAGGCCCCTCCCACCTCCAAAGACATGCACCTGGGGATAGGTTGATTGGCAACACTAAATGGTCCCTAGTGTGTGAATGTGAGTGTGAATGTTGTCTGTCTATCTGTGTTGGCCCTGTGATGAGGTGGTGACTTGTCCAGGGTGTACCCTGCCTACCGCCCGATTGTAGCTGAGATAGGCTCCAGCGACCCCAAAAGGGACCAGCGGTAGAAAATGGATGGATGGATAAATCCCATTGTGAACTTCCTCACAAATGTAAAAGAAGAGTAAATAATTAAAATTGTTAAAACAAATTTAAATCCAAGACATCAACTGGTTGTGATGGAATTAACATGGAAACGATAAAAAAATAAATAAAGATATTTCGGAACTTTTGACGTCCATCAGAAACCTACTGTTTCAAACTGGTAAATTTCCAAACGAACTGAATATTATAAAAGTTGTAACTATTTATAAGGCTCAACCAAACAACAGTTTACCAGCTGTATACCTGTAGGCCTACTTCCACAATTTTCTATCATCATTAAACAATTATTCAACAACATATTGGACACAATTCTGAATAAAAGTGGAATACTTGTCGATAACCAATAAGGATACAGATAATATTGTTTGTCCTGATTAGCTACTCAGGCAAATTATATTGTTGATGTAGAAGCCCATATCTGCTGTACACATTTATTTTAACACATACATGACAATGAACATTAGTGCACTACTAATGGAGCAATAAAAAAACCCAATAGAAATAGCACTATTGATAATGAATAAAAACATGAACATACAAAAATAGATAAAAATGCTCTCTTATCAACAATACAATTGTTTCAAATGCAACAATACATAAATGTGATGATAACTTGAATTACAAAGGAAAGCAGATAAATGGAGAAGCGAACTGTATTAACCTTGTAGATTGTTATAGTAACATTAAGTTAAACGTTGTCAGTGTTTTAACCAGTTTCTTCTAGGGGAACAACATTAATATATGTTCGATGAAACGTGATTGTATGCATGAGTGTATGTGGATGTATGTAACGTGAGTGTCTATGTATGTACTGTATTTGTGTATGTATTTTGGAGCGTATGTACCTATGTATGTGGGTAAGTACCAATGTGTGCGTGTATGTATGAATAAATGTATGAATGTATGTTATGTATGAATGAATGAATGAATATACATATGAGTGTACAGGTATATGTATGAATAATTGTTTGTATGTCAGTGTATTTGTATGTACAAAATATTTGTCTCCCATGTGTGCCAAGCCACCCAGAGAGCCCAACCTAAAAGAGCAGGTGCGGTGCCCAGGGAACAAGGGACCACCGGCCCCAGGCAGCCATGCCAGCCAGGGACAGAAATACCACTGTGCCGCCCGGCAGGACCAGCAGCAGGCCATAGACAGACACGCCCAGCAGAAGACAAAGCACGGGAGAAGCAGGGGACAGCCAGCCCTCATGCTAGAGAGAGACCACACCCCACGCGGGCAGAAAGACGAGACGCCCCGCCCAGAGGGGCCCTGACACTCCCCGCAGCCGGACGGGAAGACCGCCCCGCCCCACCAGCAAGCTGGCCTCCACGAGCCCAACTCTATCAACTTCGCCACGCCGTTCATCTGACATCACATGGACAAAGATAAGACTTTCTGAGGGAAAGTTCTGTGGTCAGATGAAACAAAAAATGGAGCTGTTTGGCCACAATACTCA
>NC_084744.1:38132165-38222165 GCF_033978785.1 Entelurus aequoreus | reverse complement strand
ATATATATATATATATATATATATATATATATATATATATATATATATATATATATATATATATATATATATATATATATATATATATATATATATATGTTGCATGTATATATATAAATATATATATATATATATATATATATATATATATATATATATATATATATATATTTATTTATAAAAGCATGTCAAATCATGCAACACAGCAAAAACAATATTTAACAAAATACATGACATAATGAAATATGACCGACAGACAGATAGATAGACATTATAAAGCAACTTAAAATCACATGAAGTTGTACTCACCATTAGTTTCCCATTTTTCCCGGATGACCAACACGCCACAAACTGTCTTAATTGTCACTTCAGAGAGCAAAAAAATCAATCAATCAATTGCCAAAGAAATATGTCCGCATTTGCAGTGTCGCTATCCGAGAGGAATGAAAATCATTTTAGAAAGAGAGCTTGCCTGAGAGAGCCTCCCATCCGCCCTGTGTGAGTCTATCTGAGATGTAGACCACAGCTTCCTGGGTACCAAAAGAGGGCAGAGACTCAGCACGGCTCCTTGCTGTTGATTCTGGCGGACCACTATGTGAAATTGATAGTAGTAGTATGTGTTCAGACATAGGAGTGGGCATCACAAATGCAGACGTGACAAAACTGTCAAGTAAAGTTTTTATTTGTATATATGTTTGTCTGGTCAGATAAGGCAACAAGTGGAAAGGGAAGTAACACTTTCACAAAAAGGTGACCAATAGAAGACAATGCATGGAAAGTTCTAAAAAAAAAAGGGTTTGTTGCATAACAAACACTTTTGCAGTGCTTTTCTTTCTTTGTTTTTCTATTTATTTTTATTTGGTGGAGGGCTACTTCTCTGCAGGGCGACTTTGAGTGATCTACTGCCTTCTGGTGGTGATCTCTGGTGATAACTGTTAAGTTCAAACAAAAATCAAGTAAAGCAATGCAAATATGAAGTTTGAAAGAAAAGAAGTGATGGTACAAATTAAAAATTAAAGTTGGCTCTAATAATAATAAATAGACTTGCACCCATTTTTGCAGAATTGTAATTTCAATTGAATTGGTGCCAGACCTCATGGTGTTAAATTGGAATTGAATGAAGTGAATTTAATCCATTTCAAATCAGATACATTTCTTAAAAGCAAAGTAATGTTTTACAAGGTTTTGGTTCTGAATTGCAAACATAGTTTACATTTGCATACTTTACATTTTCAATACTTGCACTGTTAAAAAAATCATTGTATTTTCACAGCAAATTAATGGGTAATAATTGTATTATTTTCATAGTAATGACTACGGTAATTTACTGTAAAATATCTTTACAGCAATTTACTGTAACTGCAGAGCAGTTACAACTAATTGCTGTAATGTCACAATTGTAATTGTATATGTCATTGCACTAAAATTACAATTGTATGCTGGATTTAAAATTAAAATAAATTAAGTGAATTACTCTTTCGGTTTAATTGCATACCGCCACTTACTGTGTGTCGCATTGCCTACGGAACCCCTTAAGAGAAATCATGTGACGATCGGTCACTTCCTTTCTGTTTGTCTCCTTGGTTTTTGTATTACTTCCGGTCAGTGCTCTTATTTTGTTAAATTTCCTGTTCCGCGGAGCACTGTTTTCTCTTCACCTGCCGTTGATTGGCAGCCGGTCCACACCTGCTGCCAATCAGCATATGTCTATTTATGTTTTCTCTCGAGCACTCTTCAGTGCTCGATGATAAAGACTTCTATGTTTGGAACAATTCTGCAAGACTGCCTTATTTTCTGTTTATGTTAATTAAAATCATCTTACCTGCACATCCTCCTCCTGGTTCTTGCATCTTGGGGACACACAAACTGCAGCCATGCGAGTTCCTAACAGTATCATCGAGCCAGAATGCTGTGTCCTCGCGAGAACCCCTGTCGGCGACGCACAGCCGACGTTCTGGACCGCACAATTCATAGAGGACTTGAAAGCCAGGTTTGTGTGGTCCCAGCCCACAGCAGGCTCGGACCTTCTCCCTCCGCCTCGACCGCCGGTTCCGGCTCTCCGACCGGCGCGGCCACCGCCGCCTTCCCTCCTCCCGGCTAGGCCGCCGGCTCCGGCTCTCTGACCGGCGCGGCCACCGCCGCCTTCCCTCCTCCCGGCTAGGCCGCCGGCTCCGGCTCTCTGACCGGCGCGGCCACCGCCGCCTTCCCTCCTCCCGGCTACCGCCGCCATCTTCCCCGTCGCCTGCTGTGCGTCCTGTCCCGGCTCCACGGCAATCGCCTGTGCCGGCGCGTCGACCTCCGGTTCCCACACCGCGTCGCACGCCGGTCGCAGCCCCGCGTCTTACGCCGGTCGCGGCGCCACGACGACCAACACCGGCTGAGCGCCCAGCACCCGTTCCTGCTCCTAGGCAGCTTCCAGCAGCTGCACCACGGCTGCTATCCATTCCAGCACCCGCTCGTCCTGCCAGTCCGGCGAAGGCTCCAGTGGAGCCCACCATGATGTCCCTCCTGGCCTCCTGCTGGGACTCGGCTAGGGACGTGTCTTTTTCCCTCCTCCTGGCCCCCTACCGCCCGTCCCTGGTTTTCGCACCGGGGGACATCAACAACCCGGAACTCCTTCTCCCAGTGGTGAACGGCGTCTGGCATCCGCCTACTGGAGGGGGGGCTACTACCAGCAGCGGTGCAGCCAAGCACACGCCGCTGTCATCCCCGCCATCGTCTCCTCCCACGGAGACATCATCGTCTCTGGCGGGCTTTCGCACGGCGCCGCCATCTCCATCATTGGTGGGACTCCGCACGACACCGCTATCTTCCTGGTCGGCAGCGGATCCACCCACGACCACATCTCTGGCGGGCTTTTGCAGGGCGCCGCCATCTTCATTGTCATCATTGTCGACAACTCCGCCCATGACACCAGCTTCATCGTCGACGACTCCGCCCACGATGACATCTTTTCTGGCGCGCCTTCTCACGGCGCGGAGGTCTTCCGCGTCACCGGCGGGACTCTGCACGGTGCCGCCATCTTCTTCGTCGGCAGCGGATCCACCGACGACGCTGTCATCATCATCGTCGCCGCCAGCTGCGCGACCTCCTCCTTGTCGGCCACTAATGTGGCCGTTCCGCGGTCGCCCACCTCGCCAGTGGCAGCGGCGTTCAACGCGTCGCCGCCACCTGACGCTCCCTCGCTGGCTGCGAGGACATTTGGCCTGGCGACCCTCCACCAACTCCTCCCTCCACCCTCCCGTAATTTTTGGACTTTTTACATTATTGTTTCCAGGGAACATCTGGAATCTGTTCCTTGAGGGGGGGGTCCTGTGACGATCGGTCACTTCCTTTCTGTTTGTCTCCTTGGTTTTTGTATTACTTCCGGTCAGTGCTCTTATTTTGTTAAATTTCCTGTTCCGCGGAGCACTGTTTTCTCTTCACCTGCCGTTGATTGGCAGCCGGTCCACACCTGCTGCCAATCAGCATATGTCTATTTATGTTTTCTCTCGAGCACTCTTCAGTGCTCGATGATAAAGACTTCTATGTTTGGAACAATTCTGCAAGACTGCCTTATTTTCTGTTTATGTTAATTAAAATCATCTTACCTGCACATCCTCCTCCTGGTTCTTGCATCTTGGGGACACACAAACTGCAGCCATGCGAGTTCCTAACAAATCAGTTTGAAATTACAGCAATGTGTTGTGATACAAAGGACTATGGTTACAGTATTTTACCGTGAAATAATGAATTGTTGTGTAATATAAAGGGATTTTAACTTTTTTGTTTTAATATTGCGGTACATTTTGATTAGTGTTTTACTGTGGAAAAGAAAACTAACTAGTAAATTGTGAACCATACATTTTCCATAATTTGATAATACATCCGATTCAATTATTTGCTTTATTTAAGATGCTTGTATTCTTAAGTTTGAATTTAAAATATTTGCTGTAATTGAAATAGAATATGTACCGGAAACATTTTTAAAAAAAGGTTAGGTGGGGGGTACTCAATCCATAAGACCTAAAACTGATATGGATACAGAAACACATTAACTGTTAATTGGTTTTGGACATGACCGCGATAAATGGATTTCCGCGAACTAGGATTCATGAATTATATATTGAATATTTTTATAGCAAGAGCCAAAAAGAAACTGGTATCAATGTAGTGTTTTCTACACTTGTTCGCACTTCGAGAAGACAGGATGTCGCTTCACTGATTCTTTATGTTCAAAAGGTCAATTTAACAGGATATCTTATCACACCATGTATTATATCTCAAATACACTCGGCATCTAAGCATGCAATGGCTTCTGTGTTCTCCAACATTAGTGCTTTTTCAACTTCCTGCTTTTCAGTCCATAAGCACACATTAAAATAAATGAGCTATGCTGTAATTATATAAACATGCAATTTGAGTTAACTGTTTAACAGTATACTTCACAACAGAAGTTACAACATCCTCCTCCAGCCCCCGCTGAACTACAGTTCAGTTAAATCTCTTGGGTGGCAGAGGCATCGGGCGCCTTCCTATCAGAAAGCGAGCTGGACTCAGTGGCTGTGGTTCATGTACTTCATTGTGTACGAAGGTCCATACTTTATTGATGTTTGATTTGAAGCAATAAAATAAAGTGGGTTATCGGTGTAAATTAATGGATGAACAGAATGAATGTCGAATAGGTTGATAACCTTAACCAAACAGAAAACAAAACACATTAGTGTTTCATAAACATACATCATAATACATGCTTTGCTTTCCTTTAAATCAATCCACTGCTCAAAAAAATTAAAGGAACACTTTAAAAATACATCCGATTTCAATGGTGAAAAAAAAAAGTGGGATATCTATACTGATATGGACAGTTTAATGTCTCAGGAACAAAAGGATACCACATTTTTTGATGGAAATAAAAGTTTTCAGCCTGCAGAGGGCTCAGTATATAGACACCCCAAAAATCAAAGTGAAAAAATGATGTGGCAGGCTCGTCCATTTTGCCTAAATTCCATTTCTGCAACTCAAAATTATTTTCAATATCTTGTGTGGCCCCCACGTGCTTGTATGCATGCTTGACAACATCGCGGCATGCTCCTAATGAGACCACGGATGGTGTCTTGTGGGATGTCCTACCAGATCTGTCTAAGGGCATCAGTGAGCTCCTGTAAAGTCTGAGGAGCAACCTGGCGGCGTCTGATGGAGCGAAACATTATGTCCCAGAAGTGTTCTATCGGGTTTGGATCAGGTGATCGTGAGGGCCATTCAATTGTGTCAATTCCTTCATCCTCCAGATACTGTCTGCACACTTTTGCCACATGAGGCCGGGCATTGTCGTGGACCAGGAGGAACCCAGGACCTACTGCACCAGCGTAGGGTCTGACCATGGGTGCAAGGATTTCATCCCGATACCTAATGGCAGTCAGACTGCCGTTCTCTAGCCTGTAGAGGTCTGTTGGTCCCTCCATGGAAATGCCTCCCCAGACCATCACTGACCCACCACCGAACGGGTCATGCTGAATGATGTTGCAGGCAGCATAGCGCTCTCCTTGGCTTCTCCAGACCCTTTCACGTCTGTAGAGGCAGGGATTTGTTTCTCACTTGTCACCTGGGTAAGTGGGTGTGGCTATGTGTGTGGGCGGAGTGTGTGTGGGGCTGATTGCTGAATATATAACACCTGCACCTCTCTGTGAATGGTTTTGGCTTGTATGGAGAGAGTGTGAACCTGGGTGCCGTTACTTCTGTTGACCGCAAAGGGGTCGCAAAGAGGTCGCAAAGGGATCGCAAAGAGAACGCAAAAGGACAGCAAAAGGACCACAAAGGGACCACAGACCATCTGAATGTAATGTATTGTATTTTTACTCAAAGGGAAAATAAATCACCCTCAAAACAGCAGTAATGACTTCATGTTGCATCCTTGGACCCAGCGTGTCAGACAGAACCCTGCTTTCCACTCTCAGTGACTAATTACTTTCTGATAGTCACACTACAACATCTATCACAGGTGCTCAGGGTAAACCTGCTCTCATCTGTGAAAAGCATAGGGCTCCAGTGGCGGACTTGCCAATTCTGGTGTTCTATGGCAAATGCCAATCGAGCTCCACGGTTCTGAGCAGTGATCATAGGGCACACTACAGGACGTCGTGCCCTGAGGCCACCCTCGTGAAGTCTGTTTCTGACTGTTTGGGCAGAGACATTCACACCAGTAGCCTGCTGGAGGTCATTTTTTAGGGCTCGGGCAGTGCTCAACCTGTTCCTCCTTGCACAAAGCAGCAGATATTGGTCCTGCTGCTGGGATGAGTACCGTCTACGGCCCTGTCCAGCTCTCCCAGAGTAACTGCCTGTCTCCTGGAATCTCCTCCATGCTCTGGAGATTGTACTGGGAGACACATCAAATCTTTTTGCAACAGCACGCATGGATGTGCCATCCTGGAGGAGTAGGACAATCTGCGCAACTTCAGGAGGGTTAAGAAATCACCTCATGCTCCCAGTCGTGATAATGACTCTAGCTAAAGCCAACACTTGTGGAAAAACAGTTAAAAAAGATCAAGAGGGAGGAACTTGAAATGGCCTCCACCTGCAAAACCAGTCCTGTTTTGGGGGTCATCTCGTTGTTGCCCCTCTAGTGCACCTGTTGTAAATTCCATCAACACCAATGCAGCTGAAACTGATTAACAACCCCCTCTGCCACGTACCTGACCAAAACCTTATCAGAAAAGTGCAATTGAATTCATGCCATACCCTGATAAAAAACTGTTCCTTTAATTTTTTTGAGCAGTATATATATATATATATATATAATATATATATATATATATATATATATATATATATATATATATATATATATATATATATATATATATATATATATATATATATATATCATTCTTCTTAGTTGCTTTATTGAGTTTACAAACCCCCTGGCGCTGTTTTGTACAGTTTTTGTACTTGTTTTGATTTCTATTTATTTATTTTTTGATTGTATGTAAATGTGGAATGTTATAAAGTTTAAAAAAAAAAGAAACTTGCCGTCAGGGTGCGCAATACAACGTAAACCGTTGGCCAACCAAAAAGTAACCACAGAACACTATCTGTGGTTACTTTTTGGTTGGCCAAGTGGACAGGCTGTCCTCACTCAGGTCCGCAAGGACCTGTAGGGGGCGTGCCTTAAGTCCGCCTGGAAATCGAGAGAAATTCAGGAGAATGGTTGTCCCGGGAGATTTTCGGGAGAGGCACTGAAATTCGGGAGTCTCCCGGAAAATTCGGGAGGGTTGGCAAGTATGCAAAGGTCAGAGATCTTGAGTTCACCGTAGCTTCAACTACGGTTCGGACAGTGCACATCTCCATCCATCCATGTATCCATTTTTACCGCTTGTGCCTTTCTGAGTCGCGGGGGATGCTGGAACCTATCCCAGCTGTATTCGGGCGAAAAGCGGGGTACACCCTGGACAAATGTCCACCTCATCAGATAGACAACATTCACACTCACATTCGCACACTAGGGCCTATTTAGTGTTGCCAATCAGGGTTAGGGTTAGGGTTGGGGTAGGGCTAAAGAATAAAAAGGGTTAGGGTTAGAAGGGTTAGGGTTGAGGTTAGGGTTAGGGGTGGGAGAGTGCACGGTCCATCTACAGCCCGTGAAGGTGACGCCCACGCCAAACGCAGAACCCCCGAGCACCCCGACAGAGGCCCGGCTGGACATGGAGTTTTTGTACAGCTGTTTTTTTGTTTTGTTTGTTTTTTTACATCCCTGACAGGAATTTATTAATGTTGTTTAAAGAAAGAAAAAAAACAAAAACAAAAAAAAAACACACACACAGGCAGAGGGCACTTTTTAAGACGAGGCAAAAAAGGGCAGGGGCTCAGGCACCCATAGGGCCCTATGTGTGCACGTGCCTGGGTGTGGCAGGTGTTACTGGTGGGAGCGAGCTGAAGTCAGGAGGCTCCATGCGTTCAGCACTCGGTTGTACATCCTCCTCGCTCCAAGTGGCCTGCAGGTGGGAGGGGGTTCACAGAAAGTCCTTGCCTGCATTTGAGACACCTGGAGTGTGACGTTCCACAGCCTCAAGTCATTCACGGGCCTTCTGCATTTTTTTTCTCCTTCCTCTGCCGTCTTGCGTCACAGGGGCAGAGCAGGTCGCCTCTACGTGTCTGCTGGACCGTTGTGGAATCATCTGGGTAGCAGGTGTCGGACAGGTAGGAGGAGGGAACTCACCGCAGATCTCCGCCTGGGCCTGCAGTCTCCGGGATCGAACGAGGGGAGTGTGGTACTGCTCGTCTTCTTGCGCTCTTGTGACCTCTGGGTGTTGTGGCCATGTGGGGGTCGGACACCACAAGCGAGGCTATTTTGAGTCTCAGCTAGTTGTAGGGTGTCAAAAGTCCATTTTGTCCCCAATTTTTTCCTGGCCCAGTGGGAGGCAACACAAAAAGAGGACCTCCAGTTTGTGCCAATTATCTAAGTTAGCTTGTCCTTCTCAATTTGTAGGGATTTTAGATAATGATTCCTCAAGATGTCAATTGTAGTGCACGCCCAAGTTTTGGCATTACCCGAGATCTAAACCTACGTGTCGACGTTGATAAGTGCAGGTTTGATCATATTAGTCAGACATGGTATTAATAAAAAATTTTAAAAGGCAGGCTATAGAAACCTTTTTACCATTTACAATGGTAAATCAAATAATACCAGTTGCAGCGGCCAGGAGCTCCTACAGCCGGCATAGTTTTTACACACTGTTGATACTGCTCTGTGTTTTCTGGCATATTGTTGGAACTGTGGCGATAAAATACAGCCACGAGGATCTGGTGCAACTCAATACGGGAGTTTTTCACAAACTGTCAGCCGAGTTTATTTTCCCGGCTGAGATCATCAGACCACCTCCCGGGCCCCCTACAGCAGACGGCCGAAGAAGGAGGCGTTGCCAGCGGAAGCGCAAGAGAGGCAAGCGGGCGGGCGTTTGGGCTAGGCTAAAGGCTAGCCCGTTCAAACCGCCACTTCCTACCATCTTCTTGTCGAATGCCCGGTCAAACCGCTATAAACTGGATGAAATCCGCCTTCAGATGGCGACGAGAAGGAATATACGTGACTGCTGCTGCCTGATTTTCACGGAAACTTGGCTGGACAGAACCATCCCAGATGCGGCTACTGAATTCACCGCCCACCGAGCTGACAGAAACGCAAACTCCGTTAGAAGATTGGCGGAGGATTGTGTGTCTATATAAACAGCAAATGGTGCACACAGACTGTGAGGGTGGATGAACTGTGCAACACAGATGTAGAGTTTATGTTGCTAAAATGAAGACCATTCTATCTCCCTAGGGAGTTTGCCGCTGTTTACATCTGTGCAGTGTATATTCCCCCAGATGCTAATGCGAAGCTTGCGCTAGCACACATACATGACAGCATTAACAATTGCCTTGTCACACACCCCGACAGCGCTCTCATTGCAGCGGGAGATTTCAACCATGCAGACTTAAAAAGTGTCTTTCCTAAATACCATCGGAATGTTATATGTGCAACCAGGGGAGAGAAAACGCTGGATCAAGTGTATACAAACATCGCAAATGCATACAGAGCCCATGCATATCCCCATCTAGACATGTCAGACCACCTTTCTCTTCTGTTGCACCCACGTTACACACCCAAAATCAGAACTGCTGGAATTACCAACAAAACTATAAGAACATGGCCAGAAGATGCTATCCATCAGCTCCAAGATTGTTTTCATCACACTCTCTGGGACATATTTAGAGACGAGCGTGCAATTTTGCGTGAGTCTCTGGACGAATACACCTCAACTGTGCTGAACTATATTACCTTCTGCGTAGATTGTGTTACATCATTTAAAACAATCCGTGTGTTACCAAATAAAAAACCCTGGATGACACACAAAGTGTCACAGCTACTCAAACAGAGGGACATGGCATTTAGATCAGGCGATCCAAATGCCTACCGTTCAGCCAGGACTGCTTTAAAGAAGGGGATCAATGCTGCCAAATCAGACCATTATAATAAACTCCAGGATTGCTTAAATAACTCAGACCCTAGGCAGGTGTGGGAAGGTGTCAAAGCAATTACAAACTTTAAAAAAACAACTTCTTCCTCAGTGAAAGGCAGCACCATCTTAGCTGAGGAATTGAATAATTTTTATGTCCGCTTTGACAAGGAAAACACAGACTCAGCACTGCCCCCCCTGCCCCCCCTCTCCTCCGACAACACGGCCATAGTCCTCAGCCCGCACGAAGTAAGACTCACCTTGCGTAACATCAACCCAAGGAAAGCAGCTGGACCTGACGGCGTTCTGGGCCGTGCGCTTAAGCACTGCGCGGACGAACTGACGGATGTATTTGTTTCCATTTTTAATCTGTCACTGTCTACATCCTGGGTCCCTGCCTGTTTTAAAACCGCTACAATAATTCCCATCCCCAAACAGGCCATCATCTCATGCCTAAACGACTACAGACCTGTAGCACTCACCTCCATACCTGCCAAATGCATGGAGAGACTGATATTGAAACAGATTAAAAAGGCTATACCACCATCCCTTGACCCAAATCAGTTTGCGTAACGGAAGAACCGATCAACCGAAGACACCATCGCTATTGTAATCCATAGACTCTTGGAACATCTTGAGCTTAAGGACACTTATGCAAGACTGCTCTTTGTCGATTTCAGCTCAGCATTTAACACAATAAGGCCAAACAGACTCAGATTTAAGCTTCACAACCTTGGTCTGAACACCTTCCTCTGCAACTGGATTTTGGACTTTTTAACAAATCGCACACAGTATGTGAAAATAGGCGAGCACATTTCTGCCACGCTTACCATCAACACCGGTTTCTTCACAGGGTTGTGTGCTAAGCCTTGTGCTCTTCACCCTCTTCACACATGACTGTATAGCCTCTTCAACATCCAATCTCACTGTCAAATATGCCGACTACACCACAGTACTTGGGCTCATCAGCAACAATGATGAGACAGCATACAATGCAGAGGTCCAACAGCTGGCTTCATGGTGTGCTAACAACAACTTGGTTCTTAACACTAACAAAACCAAAGAACTAATTGTAGACTTCCGCAGGAAAGGGCAGAGCAAACACCCTCCACTTTTAATTAATAACAATCTAGTAGAAAGGGTCAAGCATTTCAAATTCCTAGGGGTGAACATAACAGAAGATCTATGCTGGGACATTAACACTGCTTCTACAGTCGGAAAGGCCCAACAACGTCTTTTTTTTTTTGAGGAAACTAAAATGCGCAAACATTCCGCAGAAATCAATGGTTAACTTTTACAACTGTGCCATCAGCAGTGTCCTCACTTACGGCTTTTTAGTGTGGTTTGCTAGCTGCACTAAAGCGAACCAACAGGCCCTCCAGCGAGTGGTTAAAGCGGCGGGGAAAATTACAAGGACGATACTCCCAGAGATGAGTGTGGGGTCCCCGGGATCAAGCCTGAGTGGAGGCCTAAATGTATATTTATTATACATATATTGTATTGGTTTTTGACATAGAAAATATCAAAATGGCCCCGCTTGCTTTGAATTTTCAGTGTGCGGCCCTCAGTGGAAAAAGTTTGGACACCCCTGATTTAAACCATAAAATCATGGATTTTAATACTTGGCACCATCTTAGAAGTATGTTAACTTTTTTGTATTAGCATATTAGCGTACTACACCGTAGGAGGATCCAATTAGCCATGCTAAATGCTAAGCTAAAACTTTTGATTGTAAAAAGAATACATCACATTTTTCCAAAACTCATACTCTGCAAATAATTTCTATAATATTAACTTTGGTTTCCTTTTGGAATACATTAGAGTGGTACCTGAGTTTTTGTGCTAAAAGGTCAGACAAAAACCGAAATGTATTCAAATTGAAGCATATTTTTTACCAAACAAAAAATCTAATGTATCATTATAGATACCTGAAGATTGGATGTTTTAGTGCAGGGGTCCCCAAACTTTTTGACGCATTGGGTTAAAACAATTTGGCCGGGGGCTGGGCTGTATATGTATGTATGTATGTGTGTATCTATATTCCTCGCGCACTAATTGACTGAAAGAGCACGCACTTTGCCGATGTCACGTTATGGATGGGAAAATGCATTTTTAGACCATATGATTTGCCTGAGCGGCTAGGAGACACCGAGAGTAACAAGCGCTAGAAAATGGATTACAAAGAACAGATAAAAAATGTAACTTGGGACTTCCCGCGGGCCATATTTTGGAAGCTGGCGGGCCGTAATTTGGGGACCGCTATTTTAATGGAATGTCTTGGAGTTAGACAGAGGTTTTCGATTCAATATTAATGCAGATTATATCGGCCTGCATCTAACACAAACTCCCATACAAGTGGTCTGCTCCTGCTAACGTCTCCTCTTGCTAGCTTACAGATTGTCTTCTTTTTGAGAGCCTTTGAAGGGTCGTTGTACTTCAAAACACTAACAGTGAACACAAATAAATCAAATATATAACTCCAACATGTGAGAAATGCATTGAAAGAAATTGTGCTAGCTCGATGCTAATTTACATTGTTGACTTGTCCAGGGTGTACCCCGCCTTCCGCCCATGTGCAGCTGAGATAGGCTCCAGCAACCCCCGTGACCCCGAACGGGACAAGCGGTAGAAAATAGATTGATGGAAGTTAAAGTTAAAGTACCAATGATTGTCACACACACACACTAGGTGTAGTGAAATTATTCTCTGCATTTGACCCATCACCCTTGATCACCCCCTGGGAGGTGAGGGGAGCAGTGTGCCCTTGATGTTGAGTGCCGCATATGCCTTATACATGCTACTGATTAGCATTAGCGATTTGAACACCTCCAACTCTGGTAATAAAAACTACAACTAGAATGTGTGTTACAATCAAACAGCTGGTGTGTAATAAGTACACAACTTACAGTATAAACATGTTGTAGGACTCCACAAAAGACGAGACTGGCACATTCAACTTAAGGGCAAAGACTACTTCCTGGCTACAGCATAACACTTAGGACAAACTGAAATGAATGCTTACTTGCAATTGATATGTAGAAGTGTAAGAAAAGTTCATAATATTCTGAAGTCCATTACAACAACATATCACTTAACCACAGCATGGGTGTTGTGCAGGTGGCCCGCAAGCGTCCAAAATCCAGCCCACGGGAAGTCTCAAGTTAAAAAAAAGTCAAATTATTATTATTTTTTGGAAATGTGTCCTTTTTAATCAATTTTCTACCGCTTGTTACTCTCGGTGTCTCCTAGCCACTCAGGCAAATCATATGGTCTAAAAATGCATTTTCACATCCATAACGTGACATCATCGCGCTCAGAATATATATATTTATATACAGCCCGCCCCCGGCCAAACTTTTTTAACCAAATGCGGTCAAACAGTTTGGGGACCCCTGCTGTAGACTGTTAAATATGCTGCGCTGCACAGCACATATATATATATATATACATATAGTATATATATACACACACTTGTATTTATATACCGGTGTGTGTGTGTGTATGTATATACCTGTATATATATATATATATATGCCCACCGGAGTGCATGGTGGCGGCGCCCTCTGCTGGCCCACTGGAGTGCATGGTGGCGTCTGCAGGCCCACCGGAGATGATGGCGCCATAGGTTGCAGACCCACCGGAGATGATGGCGCCGTCTGTTGCCGGCCCACCAGAGATGATGGCACCATAGGTTGCAGACCCACCGGAGATGATGGCGCCGTCTGTTGCCGGCCCACCGGAGATGATGGCGGCGTCTGTTGCCGGCCCACCGGAGATGATGGCGCCGTCTGTTGCCGGCCCACCGGAGATGATGGCGGCGTCTGTTGCCGCCCCACCGGAGATGATGGCGGCGTCTGTTGCCGGCCCACCGGAGATGATGGCGGCGTCTGTTGCCGGCCCACCGGAGATGATGGTGACGTCTGTTGCAGACCCACTTGAGATTATGGCGCCGTCTGTTGCAGACCCACTTGAGATGATGGCGCCCCCCCCCCCCCCCCAAGGGACGGATCCCAGACGTTCCCCGAGAAGCCAACACAGGACAGGGATGGGTGGGAGGGATTACAAAACGAGGCAAAGCATTTCCTCGATTCGGTTTGTTAAGCCTCTCCGCCATAGAAATCACCACAAGGTTCGTGTTAGGAGGCTGGATTATTCTGTCATAGGGTGTAGGTGACGAACCCCAAGATGCAGAGATGGTGGCAGGCATTGAACAGGAAAACATGATTTAATTTAACACTATAACCAAAAAGAAACAAAAGGGTACAAACAAAAGGCACAAGGCGGAGAACAAACTTGGCTATGAACAAAAACTAGCACAAAGGCTAACTGTGGAAAAGAAACAAAAACACTTACTGTGACACAAAGGACTGTGACACTATGACATGAGCAGAGTGAACAGAAGTAGACACAGCTACAATGACAAGTATTAATGACAGGTAGTAGCGACAATCAACAGGTAGAAGCTACAATAATCCAGCGCAGAGTGGAGGACAAAGCAGGTCTAAATAGCAGCTGGCTGATTGACACCAGGTGTGGTCCGGTGCCAATCAGCCACAGCTGAGGGGAAAAAGCACTCAAGGAGACAATCAGGAAATAACCAAAATAAGAATTCTGACAGGAACTAAAAGACAGGAAACAAAGACAAACACAGAGGAAAAACCAAGACATAGCCAGACTGTCAGGGACAAGCCTGACAGTATGGCTTAAATTTAACAAAAATATTATAATGCCAGATTGTAGAATCTACGTTCCTTACATTTTAAGTTGTGATTTTCCATATCAGCTGCGAAAAGGTTTGTGTTAAATACTAAAGTCTCCTCTGTAGATTTCTTCTCAGCATAGATAGAGGCCTTTCTGCTCCTGTACTCAACGCAATTTATTTTGGCCTCCAGCTCCTCCCGTTGGCATGGCTCCAATTCCTGTTCAACACAAGTAAATACACACACCAATCATACTGTTGGAGCCTATCTATGTTATTTATTTATACGTATTTTGGACAATGGTAAATCAAATAATACCAATGATGATGTTGATTAATTTTATTGAATGTTTTAGATTCATTATGATTGACTCTGATCACGGTCCTCCTGGTGTGAGCGTCCTCCTCCTATGATGAAGGAGAGAAGACAGCTTGTGTCCGTCTATCATTTTGAAGGAGTGAAGAGTGAGACAGTTTATCTACCGCTAAATAAGTCTTATTTTGATCAACCACGGAGAATATTTTTGTTTGTGAAAATAAATTATGATCATTTGGAATCCAGAAATATCTCCACAAGTACTTATTAAGGAATTTAGTGAGTCATAGACCTCCTCCTCAGGACTACTCTGCTATCTTTATTTTTTTGAACTTTTTTGAACGCAAGAGTAGCTGTAGAGGCAGGGAATTGTTTCTCACTTGTCACCTGGGATAGTGGGTGTGGCTAAGTGTGTGGGTGTGTGTGCGGAGTGTGTGTGGGGCTGATTGCTGAATATATAACACCTGCACCTGTCTGTGAATTTTTTGGCTTGTATGGAGAGAGTGTGAACCTGGGTGCCGTTACTTCTGTTGACCGCAAAGGGATCGCAAAAGTTCCGCAAAGGGATCGCAAAGGGAGCACAAACCATCTGAATGTAATGTATTGTATTTTTACTCAAAGGGAAAATAAATCACCCTCAAAACAGCAGTAATGACTTCATGTTGCATCCTTGGACCCAGCCTGTCAGACAGAGCCCTGCTTTCCACTCTGTGACTAATTAGTTTCTGATAGTCACACAAAATTGTCAACAGAAAAGGCTGACCTTCTGATATTTCGCTGGAATTGTGCACTTTGGACCACTCGACCCCTCCAGCAACTGAATGAAACGAAGGAGCGCAGCACAACCCATGGTATGTGAAACTCAGTTCATTCCATACTTGCCAACCTTGAGACCTCCGATACCGGGAGGTGGGGGGTGGGAGTGGGGGGGTGGAAGGGGTGTGGTCGGGGTTGGGGCGGGGGACGTGGTTGGGGCTTGGTTAAGGGCGTGGTTAATAGGGGAGTGTGGAGGTCTTGCTCCTCCGGGTTCGTTGGACCATCAATCAACGACATCTCGGGCTCTTCCGAATGTTTGCAATACAGTTTTATTTTTCAATAAAAGTGCAAAGTCTCTTTCTCCAGTGAGCACACAAATGGTTTTCCTCCGGCGTTTTGTCTGGCTCTCGCTCGCGCTCGGCTTTGCTCTCCACCATCCATCCCCCTTCTCCTTCCCGACTGCTCCCTTTAACAGGGCGACAGGTGATCAGACAAATACTCTCAGCTGTGTCATCTACGCACCTGTCGCTAATCTCGAAGCCGGTCCTGGCACATCCCGCCTTGCTGCAGATCCGCAGGCCACGCCCCTCACATACCTCCACCGCCAGACTCAGGCCGGGACGCCGTCCGGCCGCGCCCACTCCCCTCCCCCCCCCCGTGAGGGAGCGGGAAAGGAAGTCGGCCACGGCCATCTGTACACCCGGTCTGTGAATCACTCTGAAGTTGTAGGGTTGCAACGCTAGATACCAACGGGTGATCCACGCGTTGGCATCTTTCATGCGGTGGAGCCACTGGAGGGGCTTGTGGTCCAAGCAGAGGCTGAATGAGCGCCCCAGGAGGTAGTATCGGAGGGCCCCGACCGCCCACCTGATGGCGAGACACTCCCTCTCCACTGTGCTGTACCTTGCCTCCCTTTCGGACAGTTTCCGGCTGATGTATAGGATGGGTCGGTCGACGCCCTCCACCTGCTGGGACAAAACCGCTCCCAGACCTCTGCCCGACGCGTCAGCCTGCAGACAAAACGGGAGAGAAAAATCAGGCATGTGCAGAACCGGCTCCTCGCAGAGGGCCTTCTTAATCCTCTCAAACGCCTGCTGACACAGCTCTGTCCACTGGACCAGATCTGGAGCACCCTTTCGGGTGAGGTCAGTTATTGGGCTGGTCAGGTCCTCAAACCGGGGGAATAAACCTCCGGTAGTAGCCCGCCAGACCCAAAAACTGCCTCACCTCTTTTTTCGTCTTGGGGTTTGGGCAGGCCGCAATTGCCGCTGTTTTATCTACCTGCGGCCTCACCTGTCCCCCGCCCGAGTGGTACCCCAGATACTGTACTTCCCTCCGGCTAACTGCACACTTCGCCGGGTTGGCGGTGAGCCCTGCCTGCCTCAGGGACTCGAGCACCGCCCCCCACCCGCTGCATGTGTTCTTCCCAGCCGCTACTCTGGATGATGACGTCATCCAGGTAGGCGGCCGCGTATGCAGCGTGGGGTCGCAGTACCCGGTCCATGAGACGCTGAAACGTGGCGGGCGCACCGAACAAGCCAAACGGAAGTGTCACAAATTGGTACAAATCTTCCGGAGTGGAAAAGGCCGTTTTTTCCTTGGACTCTGGTGACAAGGGAATCTGCCAGTAGCCCTTGGTTAAATCCAGCGTTGTGAAAAAACGAGCTGTGCCCAGCCGATCCAGGAGCTCGTCGACCCGAGGCATTGGGTACGCGTCAAACCGTGATACTTCGTTCACCTTGCGGTAATCCACACAGAACCGCACAGACCCATCCTTCTTCCCTACCAGAACAATGGGGCTGCACCACGCACTGTGGGATTCTTCTATTACCCCCAATTCCAGCATGGATTTTAATTCCTCCCGAACTACTTTGCGTTTGTGTTCGGGGAGCCTGTATGGCCGAGATCGCACCGTAACCCCCGGGATGGTCTCAATATGATGCTGGATGAGATTCGTGCGCCCGGGCCGAGAGGAGAACACATCAGAAAAGCGCCGCTGCAGCTTGGCAACATCTGCTTTCTGCGCTAACGTGACCTGATTGTCACAGGGTAGGGGAGGGGCCCTGACAGAGCGCGGGATCTCTGGTCCCAGCTCCTCCTCCTCCCGCACTACTGTCACCATGGAAACAGGTTCCGCCTCCCTCCATGATTTCAGTAGGTTTAGATGGTAGATTTGAGTGTCTCCGCCCCGGTCCGAGCGTCAAACCTCGTAATCCACATCACCCACTTGCCGTGTGACCTCGAAGGGTGCCTGCCACCTCGCAAGTAATTTTGAGCTGGATGTTGGGAGTAATACAAGTACTTTTTCTCCCGGTGAAAATTTCCTTAGCTGGGTCCCCCTGTTATACGTGCGTTGCTGCCGTTCCTGGGCGCGGAGCAAATTCTCCCGTGATAAGTGCCCCACCGTGTACACAGTACTGAATTTCGTTCTTGCTGGAGCTTGGACCCTCCTCCCAACTTTCCTTAATCACGTCCAACACCCCGCGCGGTTTCCTGCCGTATAACAACTCAAAAGGCGCAAAGACTGTGGTGGCTTGGGGTACCTCCCGCATCGCAAACTTTAGGGGATCCAGCCATTTATCCCAATTTGGTCTGTCCTTGTGCGTAAACTTACGGATCATGGTTTTTAGTGTCTTATTTAGCCGCTCCACCAGCCCATCTGTCTGTGGGTGGTACACGCTGGTGCGGATCGCTTTAATTCCCAATAACCCGTACAGTTCCTTTATCGTGCGTGACATAAAAGACGTGCCCTGGTCAGTCAGAATCTCTTTCGGGATTCCAACTCGGGAGATGACCTGAAACAGCGCTTGCGCCACACTCTTTGCAGAGATGGAGCGCAGGGGCACTGCTTCGGGATAGCGCGTTGCGTAATCCACCAGGACTAACACAAAGCGATATCCCCGTGTGCTCGGGTGGAATGGTCCGACGAGGTCCATCCCAATTCTCTCGAATGGTACCTCCATGAGCGGCAATGGGCGCAAAGGCGCCTTCGGTGTGGCAAGCGGATTCACCAGCTGGCAGTCCGGGCAGGCAGCGCACCATGCCTGGCCAATAGAATCGGACCATGACCCGATTGAGTGTTTTATTATACCCCATGTGGCCAGACATGGGATTGTAGTGCGCGGCCTGGAAAACCATTTCCCGGCGGCGTTTAGGCACCAACAACTGGGTGATTTCCTCTCCTGTTTGAGTGTCACGGCTCACTCTGTACAATCTATCTCTAATAATGGTGAAGTGAGGGAATACCCGCGGTGCTCCCGGGCGCACCAGCTGACCGTCGATGTAATCCACCTGGTCCCAGGCCGCACGCAAAGTTTCATCGCGAGACTGCTCGAGGGGAAAGTCCTCCGTAGGTCGCCAATAGGGAACCGGGGGGGCTTCCCGCGAAGCCCCCGCCGCTTCCCGCTCGGCAGTGTCGGATGGACCCGCGTCGCCACTGAGAACCGCGCGGATACTCCCCTTTCCTACGGTCTGTGAACGCACCCCCACGCATTGTGTCAGTAAACGTTTAAACCCCGGCCAATTTGTGCCCAAAATTACGGGGTACGAGAGGTGCGTACTTACAGCTACCTCGACCCTATGCTTTTGGCCCTCATACCAAATTTCTACTGGCACCATAGGGTACTCGTGCACATCCCCATGAACACACCTGATTTTTAGCCGTGTTATCTGCCTCAAAGCCCCGGGTTGAATCAGGTTCTGGTGGATCATGGTCTGCCCGCAGCCCGAATCCACCATCGCCTGGTATGTACTCCCTTGTATCGTTACCTTGATACCATACGTCTCACCCGAGCCGGGGGAGGGCACTGAAGGGCCGTCCGCCCGGGTCACGCGACCCACCTCCACCTGCGGAGGTCCATGACGCGCGCGACCGGGCAGCCCACGCCTCCAGCCCGCCTGCCCAAGCGTTTGAGGGGCCGTCTGCGCGGGAGATGTTCTGAGGGAAGCAGCCGGGACCTGCGGAGAAAGAGCATCAGAGTCACGCAGGTTATGATGTGGATTGTGCTCTACTCCCTCCTCCCGTCGCGCATTCTGCCCGTGCGCCGGGGTTGCCGGATGCGCCTCGGTGAGGGTCACCGCAGCTGCCAGGTCCCGTGGCCGGTGGTACCGGACCCACTCGGCCGTCTTCTTCGGGATCGCCTCCAAAAACTGCTCCCGGACGAACTGGTCCAGCAGCCTGCCATCTCCCTCTTCCGGCTGCAGCCAGCGCATCGCCGCCTCCTGGAGCCGCTGGCAAAAGGCGAATGGCCGGTCCTCCTCCCCCAGCCGCATGGACCTGAACTGGCGCCGGTATTCTTCAGCGGTACAGCCCGTCCGGTCCAGCACGGCCCTCCTCAGGTCCAAAAAGTGCACTCGGGACGCCGCCGGCAGGCTGAGCGCCGTTCTCTGCGCTTCACCCGTCAGGAGCGGCAAGAGCCGCATCCCCCACTCTTCTTCCGGCCACGCGCATGCTGTCGCCGTGGCCGCAAAAATGTCCAAAAAGGCATGGGGGTCCTCTTTATCCCCCATGCGGTGAATGGTGACGGTCGTCGGCCCTGGCCGTGCCCCGCCCATCTGTTCCGCCATCGCCCGCAGGACTTGGCACTGTTGGCGGGTGTTTGCTGCCACCTCCGCGAGCACGCCCGCGAGAGCCGTCATGGGATCTTCCTCCCCCGCCTCTGGTGGTCCTTCCCGGTTGGGCGCCAAATTGTGGAGGTCTTGCTCCTCCGGGTTCGTTGGACCATCAATCAACGACATCTCTTCCAAGTTTGCAAAACAGTTTTATTTTTCAATAAAAGTGCAAAGTCTCTTTCTCCAGTGGGCACACAAATGGTTTTCCTCCGGCGTTTTGTCCGGCTCTCGCTCGCGCTCGGCTTTGCTCTCCACCATCCAATCCCCCTTCTCCTTCCCGACTGCTCCCTTTAACAGGGCGACAGGTGATCAGACAAACACTCTCAGCTGTGTCATCTACGCACCTGTCGCTAATCTCGAAGCCGGTCCTGGCACAGATCCGCAGGCCACGCCCCTCACAGGGAGTATATTTACAGCTAGAATTCACCAATTCAAGTATTTCATATATATATATAGAAAAAGTATTTGTGTTTTGGTCCTGGCCGTGACACATGGGAAGCAGAATGCACTGTGTGCAAAGCAGGAACGTGTATATCTGTGGCAAATAAAGATCTACAAGCCCATATCGACACTACAAAGCACAAAACAGCTGTGCAGGGCGAGAGCTCGTTTATGACAACATTTTTCCAAAACACAACATAGAATGTGAGATATAACAGAATAATGCATACATTTGTCATTTGTTTTCAAAACGCTTACAAAAAAGTGGTACCCCAAAAATGTACTGTGGGACCCCATTTGTATGATTTGATGGGGTCCCTGGGACCCCATTTTGAAAATTCCTAGCGCCAACACTACTGTCAACATAGGAGAAAAAAATGCTTTATTTAAATACATATATTACTTATGAAGCAAGTTCGAGTATCATTGGCAAATTTTCACCTAGTGCTGCCCGCCTTGGCACACATATATGTCCTCTTTTTGGGATTTCAGAATATGGTCAGCCTAATTAAACTCAGGACTACTCAGGACCTTCGTATTGTGAGGCAGATGCACTAACCCCTCTTCCACCGTGCTACCCAAGAAATACCTCAGTTTCGTAAATATTATGATAAGCAAATTAACCTTTGGCTATTAAAATTTTATTTTGAAATTTCAGATCAACACTCGCATCCAAAATCGGTAGCAAATCAAGCCTAAATATTGCCCTTGTTAAAGGGCGTATATACAGTGATTAGTCGCCCTCTTGTGTTTATAATGAGAACAGCATATTAATATAAGTAACTACGTAATAAACGATAATACTATGAGCTTTATTGTCGTATAGCGTGGGCTATTACTGAAGTAATAATGATGAATATATCATATCATATTCGGGGCGGCATGGCGTAGTGGGTAGAGCGCCCGTGTCAGAAACCTGAGGGTTGCAGGTTCGCTCCCCGCCTCTTACCATGCCGTTGTGTCCTTGGGCAGGACACTTCACCCTTGCCCCCGGTGCCGCTCACACCGGTGAATGAATGATGAATGAATGATAGGTGGTGGTCGGAGGGGCCGTAGGCGCAAATTGGCAGCCACGCTTCCGTCAGTCTACCCCAGGGCAGCTGTGGCTACGAAAGTAGCTTACCACCACCAGGTGTGAACGAATGATGGGTTTTTAACATGTAAAGCGACTTTGGGTACTTAGAAAAGCGCTATATAAATCCCAGGTATTATTATTATTATTATATCAGGCAAATCCTCCATTTTGTAAATAAGCTCATCAACCATTTGACTATTTCAACTATTTTTTGTAAATATCAGATCTCAGCCAAAAATTAGAAGTAAATTCAAGCCCAAATCAGTGCCTTTTTGTAGAATGGCGTATTTGTCGCCCTCTTGTGTTTATGATGAGAACAGCATGTTGCAGTTTATTGTCGAACAACCGTGTGACACATGTGTGTTACACACATCACTGTCCGACAGTGCTTCAGTATGCGCCCATTCAGCTGCTGCATAGAATTGTATTATGACCCATTCAAGTTCTACTGAGTAAATTATCATTACTTAGTAATTATGAGACATTATTATTACAAATGAATAATAATAACAGTAACTGAATACAAATGATAAATTATAAGCGTCTGACGTAACTGACCTACGTCAGACGCTTATAATTTATAATTTGTATTCAGTTACTGTTATTATTATTCGTTTGTAATAATAATGTCTCATAATTACTAAGTAATGATAGTTTACTCAGTAGAACTGTGTAAAATTGTGATGTGTTTGAGTTTGAGTTTGAGTAAGCATACAACATGTTCTACAAAATTAACACACAAACACAATAATTATGATGTAGTGTGCAGTAGAGGCAAAATATAATGATCTCAGCTGAAAGATCTGCAAAATGTTCAGAAAATAGGAAAATAATGAGCCCATTCATATAAATAGGGACCACAGCTATGACTAGTCTCACGAACGCCCTAGTGGTAAGGACCACTGGTCTCTGTCAGATAGAAACCTGATTTGATCTGCAGTTCAATAATATTAACACATATGATGATGACAATGATGATGAGTGCTGATGTGCACTTCCAATAAGGCTTGCAGTATTGGAGTGGTGTGTTAAGCATCAAGCAAGGTGCACTTCCACTTTACGACAGCGGGTGGCAGCATTGCCCAATTTGGCAGAGTGATGGTACACCTGTTTATTTTTGTCTGACTGACTCCAGGAGCAATGAGTCACTCACTGAAGTGAATCGGGTCACTTGAGTCGCTCGTCACAAAGCGCACAAAGCGTACTGAATGAGCACTACATGCGTTACAAAGTATGAGAATGTGTGAGCTGCTGCCTGCTCTTCTTTACTTATAGAATAAGTTTGGATGAGATCATTTCCATTCCTTTTATAATGATACATACATTGAAATATATGTCATATATACATATGCATGTATACATTCTATTTACAATACTAATGCTGCCAATGTGTCAAAATGCCAATTATTGGTGTTGATAATAGCAGGATGTTGCTTTATTCTCTATTGTCTGATATTTGACATTATTCTGCTATCAAGAATAAAGGCATAGAAATGGGGTGTATATATTTTCAAGTATTTCTTATATATTGGGGACGGCGTGGCGCAGTTGGGAGAGTGGCGGTGCCAGCAACCTGAGGGTTCCTGGTTCAATCTCCACCTTCACCAACCTAGTCACGTCCGTTGTGTCCTTGAGCAAGACACTTCACCCTTGCTCCTGATGGGTGGTGGTTAGGGCCTTGCATGGCAGCTCCCACCATCAGTGTGTGAATGTGTGTGTGAATGGGTGAATGTGGAAATAGTGTCAAAGCGCTTTGAGTACCTTGAAGGTAGAAAAGCGCTATACAAGTATAACCCATTTACCATTTATCATTTATACATATAACAATTTAATACATTTTTTTTCTATATATATATATATATATATATATATATATATATATATATATATATATATATATATATATATATATATATATATATATATATATATATATATATATATATATATATATAAATAATCCGTTCATGAATGAGTACATCCGTTCGGCCACCGTGTTCAATGGAGAAGTCTGATCTACAAAATTTGCAGGCAGCATACCCCTTCCCCTTCGAGCTGGCCTGGATTAACTGAAATTATTTTTTCCAATCATTTTGGAATTTGCAAGCATACTTCTTCTTACTCGTCGTCCCCGTGTCTCTTCTTCGTTCTTCTGCTTCGTCTCTGTTATGTTTTTGGACATTACTACTTGCCATAGTTTTGAATGATGGGAATCCGGATGTTGTGTGTCAGTGTATTAACGTGCCGGCTTAAATAAACACACGCTGAGAAATAGCTCCGTGCCTGCCTACTGTATGGGTTATAGATAAACCTATGGATAACGGAGACATATGTAATAGTCTCTTTTTCAGGTGAGAGAGGACGCTAAAGGCAGTGCCTTTAAGGCACGCCCCCAATTTTGTTGTCCGGGTGGAAATCGGGAGAAATTCAGGAGAATGGTTGCCCCGGGAGATTTTCAGGAGGGGCACTGAAAATCGTGAGTCTCCCGGGAAAATCGGGAGGGTTGGCAAGTATGAGTAAATAACGCTGATATTTCTAGAAAGAACGCTAATGAGCCACCGGGGTGGATTGTGGTAAAGAAAATATAAAAGGGTTTTTTACAGAAGAAAAAAAGCGAGTTGTCGAAGTGACGCTTCGCCTTGTGAGCAGGCCAGCTGGCACGGTAAACAAAAACAAGAGTAGAAAAACATAGTTATTGAAAAAATAACTATCAGAATCAGAATCAGAAGAGTTTTTATTGCAATTGTTTGAGAACGGGTTCACAAATTAGGAATTTTACTTAGCGCAATCATGCAACATAAAACACATACTGTATAACACAGAATAGAATAACATGAGCTATAACTGAGCTATCCGATCAGTAATCAAATCTACAATAGATCCCACAGGTGAACAGGCTAATTGGGAACAGGTGGGTGCCATGATTGGGTATAAAGGAAGCTTCCATGAAATGCTCACTCATTCACCAACAAGGACGGGGCGAGGGTCACCACTTTGTCAGCAAATGCCTGAGCAAATTGTTTAAGAACAACATTTCTCAACTAGCTATTGCAAGGAATTTATGGATTTCACCATCTACGCTCCGTAATATCATCAAAAAGTTCAGAGAATCTGGAGAAATCACTGCACGTAAGCCATGATATTACACACCTTGGATCCCTCAGGCGATACTGCATCAAAAAGCGACATCAGTGTGTAAAGGATATCACCACATGGGCTCAGGAACACTTCAGAAAACCACTATCAGTAACTATTGTAAGCGCAACTTAAAACTCTACTGTGCAAAGCCAAAGCCATTTATCAACAACACCCAGAAAGGCTTCGCTGGGCCCGAGCTCATCTAAGATGGACTGATGCAAAGTGGAAAAGTGGTCTGACGAGTCCACATTTCAAATTGTTTTTGGAAACTGTTGACGTCGTGTCCTCCGGAACAAAGAGGAAAAGAACCATTCTGATTGTTCTAGGGTCAAAGTGTAAAAGGCAGCATGTTTGATGGTATGGGGGTGTATTAGTGCCCAAGGCATGGGTAACTTACACATATGTGAAGGCGCCATTAATGCTGAAAGGTACATACAGCTTTTGGAGCAACATATGTTGCCATCCAAGCAACGTTATCATGGACTTCCTGCTTATTTCAGCAAGACAATGCTAGGCCTATTCAATTGAATAGACTGCGAAGACAAGATATTTAATGTTCCAACTGAGAAACTTAATTTTTTATTTTTTTGCAAATAATCATGAACTTAGAATTTAATGGCAGCAACACATTGCAGAGAAGTTGCCACTTAGTGTTGTGTCGTTCGCGAACGATTCGTTCGAAAGAACTAATCTTTTGAGTGAACGTACTGAACCGAATCACTTCATGAACTGATTCGTTCCTTTCTCAGTTCAGTTGTAGTGTTGTGTCGTTCGTGAACGATTTGTTCAAAAGAACAAATCTTTTGAGTGAACGTACTGAACCGAATCACTTCATGAACTGATTCGTTCCTTTCTCAGTTCAGTTGTAGTGTTGTGTCGTTCGCGAACGATTCGTTCGAAAGAACGAATCTTTTGAGTGAACGTACTGAACCGAATCACTTCATGAACTGATTCGTTCCTTTCTCAGTTCAGTTGAGCTCCGCCGCGACCATGCCGGTATGAGTGGAACTGGCGCATTCTGTGACTCACTGAACCCTCGACGTCGACGAACGACGCAGCAATGAGAGGGCGGAGGGAGGGACTGAGTGAACGATTCGTTCACCGCGGATTAACGACATGAATCAGTCAGTGAACGACAACGCTCTCGCTCTCTGCTCTGCGGGGGCGGGGATAAAGTGTAGGGCAGGCTGTTTTGAGAAGATTTCAAATTAAAATAATAACTAATGTATGTACACATACATAGGCTATTATTTACACAGTTATTGTAACAAAAATAAATTCCTCCTTGGGGATCAATTCTGATTCATATTATTATTATTATTATTATCCATTCTACTGCAACTGTTGTTGTTGATGTTGTTTAGTAGCTATCATCATCATTATAATAATGCTGATTTGCAATTAAACTGTACTGCTGCTACAGAAGTGATTCGGTTCACGTACTGAACTGCGGCCACAGTGTGGCGCTGTGTAAGTCACTGATTCTAGTGATTCGTACAGTCAAAAGAACTGCAGAAGTGATTCGGTTCACCTACTGAACTGCGGCCACAGTGTGGCGCTGTGTCAGTCACTGATTCTAGTGATTCGTACAGTCAAAAGAACTGCAGAAGTGATTCGGTTCACGTACTGAACTGCGGCCACAGTGTGGCGCTGTGTCAGTCACTGATTCTGGTGATTCAGTACAGTCAAAAGAACTGCCGATCCCATGAAAACAAGCCGCATGAAAACAAACACACGTCCCCATTATCTCAACACATAAAGTTATGAGAGTAGACTACTAGTCTACTAGCAGTCTACTGGCGGGGAATAAAGTGTAGGGCAGGCTGTTTTGAGAAGATTTAAAATAAAAATAATAACTAATGTATTTACACATACATAGGCTATTATTTACACAGTTATTGTAACAAAAATAAATTTCTCCTTGGGGATCAATTCAGATTATTATTATTATTATTATTATTATTATTGTTACTATCCCTTCTACTGCAACTGTTGTTGTTGTTAGGTTAACACGAGTCCATATGCAGTGCGTGGGGACTCGCGTTCACCCTATTTGCTGCTTCTCCCGCGAATGTCTGAACTGTTAGTGTTGTGTCGATCACGAACGTGATTCAGGGAGGGGCGGTAGTGTTGTGTGGGCGCCTATTTGCTGCTTCTCCCGCGAATGTCTGCACTGTACTGTACTACGCACGCCCCCCCCCCCCCCCCCCGACCCCTCCTATTTTTTTTATTTTTTTTGGGGGGGGGGGGGATTCGGTGAACAAATTTTTTGAACGAATCATTTTAAGGAACTGATTCTAGTGATTCAGTACAGTCAAAAGAACTGCCGAGCCCATCACTATTGCCACTGTGTTACATGGCCTTTCCTTTTAACAACACTCAGTAAATGTTTGGGAACTGAGGAGACACATTTTTGAAGCTTTTCAGGTGGAATTATTTCCAATTCTTGCTTGATGTACAGCTTAAGTTGTTCAACAGTCCAGGGTCTTTGTTGTCTTATTTTAGGCTTCATATTGCACCACACATTTTTAATGTCTTGACTACAGGCAGGCCAGTCTAGTAGTACCCGGACTCTTTTACTACGTCGCCACGCTGTTGTAACATGTGGCTTGGCATTGTCTTGCTGAAATAAGCAGGGGCGTCCATGGTAACGTTGCTTGGATGGCAACATGTTGCTCCAAAAGCTGTATGTACCTTTCAGCATTAATGGTGCCTTCACAGATGTGTAAGTTACCCATGTCTTGGGCACTAATACACCCCCATACCACCACAGATGCTGCCTTTTGAACTGTGCACCTATAACAATCCAGGTGGTTCCTTACCTCTTTGTTCCAGACGACACAGCATCGACAGTTTCCAAAAACAATTTGAAATGTTCCACTTTGCATCAGTCCATCTGAGATGAGCTCGAGCCCAGCAAAGCCGGCGGTGTTTCTGGGTGTTGATAAATGGCTTTGCTTTGCATAGTAGTTTTAACTTGCACTTACAGATGTAGCAACCAACTGTAGTTACTGACAGTGGTTTTCTGAAGTGTTCCTGAGCCCATGTGGTGATATCCTTTACACACTGATGTGGCTTTTTGATGCAGTACCGCCTGAGGGATCCAAGGTGCGTAATATCATGGCTTAAGTGCAGTGATTTCTCCAGATTCTCTGAACCTTTTGATGATATTACAAAAGCGTAGATAGTAAAATCCCTAAATTCCTTGCAATATCTTGTTGAGAAATGTTGTTCTTAAACTGTTCAACAATTTGCTCATGCATTTGTTAACAAAGTGGTGACCCTCGCCCCATCCTTGTTTGTGAATGACTGAGCATTTCATGGAAGCTGCTTTTATACCCAATCATGGCACCCACCTGTTCCCAATTAGCCTGTTCACCTGTGGGATGTTCCAAATAAGTCTTTGATGAGCATTCCTCAACTTTCTCAGTCTTTTTTGCCACTTGTGCCAGCTTTTTTGAAACATGTTGCAGGCATCAAATTCCAAATGAGCTAATATTTGCAAAAAATAACATACCAGTTCCAACGTTAAAAATATTGTCTTTACAGTCTATTCAATATAGTTTGTAAAGAATTAGCAAATCATTGTATTCCATTTTTATTTACACAATGTGACAACTTCACTGCTTTTGTACTTTACTCAATTATTTCAGCACAAATTGTTAATCGTAGAACAATTGGCAATATAATCAATAGTCTTTATTTTATACTGTAAGAACAAACAAAAGACAAGGAAGAACATGATGAACAATAAAGTAAGTGAAGTCCTGTCAACCCTTCAGGATGTTGATGAGTTTGTCACTAAGTTGTCTGTCACATTAAAAACATAGATCTTGTTGTTTATATAGTCATAATAGTAATAATAAAAAGTTCATGCTGACCTTCAGGTCCAAGGTCTCCTTCAGCGACTGCTCCTTCAGCTGCTCACGCCGCAGCTGCATTTGCACGGCTGACACTTCCGCTTTGTGTTTCCAGCAAACCTCAGCCATTTCCTCATTGGCGCTGGCGACAAATGAAGTGGGTGAGGATGAATGTGTAATGGACCCGAGTGGTGGAAATTTAAAATCTAATAAAATGTTGCTAAAAACTACAAACCCCGTTTCCATGTGAGTTGGGAAATTGTTTTTAATGTAAATATAAACGGAATACAATGATTTGCAAATCATTTTCAACCCATATTCAGTTGAATATGCTACAAAGACAACATATTTGATGTTCAAACTGATAAACTTTTTTTTTTGCAAATAATCATTAACTTTAGAATTTGATGCCAGCAACACGTGACAAAGAGGTTGGGAAAGGTGGCAATAAAAACTGATAAAGTTGAGGAATGCTCATCAAACACTTATTTGGAACATCCCACAGGTGAACAGGCAAATTGGGAACAGGTGGGTGCCATGATTGGGTATAAAAGTAGATTCCATGAAATGCTCAGTCATTCACAAACAAGGATGGGGCGAGGGTCACCACTTTGTCAACAAATGCGTGAGCAAATTGTTGAACAGTTTAAGAAAAACCTTTCTCAACCAGCTATTGCAAGGAATGTAGGGATTTCACCATCTACGCTCCGTAATATCATCAAAGGGTTCAGAGAATCTGGAGAAATCACTGCACATAAGCAGCTAAGTCTGTGACCTTCGATCCCTCAGGCTGTACTGCATCAACAAGCGACATCAGTGTGTAAAGGATATCACCACATGGGCTCAGGAACACTTCAGAAACCCACTGTCAGTAACTACAGTTGGTCGCTACATCTGTAAGTGCAAGTTAAAACTCTTCTATGCAAGGTGAAAACCGTTTTTCAACAACACCCAGAAACGCCATCGGCTTCGCTGGGCCTGAGCTCATCTAAGATGGACTGATACAAAGTGGAAAAGTGTTCTGTGGTCTGACGAGTCCATATTTCAAATTGTTTTTGGAAACTGTGGACGTTGTATCCTCTGGACCAAAGAGGAAAAGAACCATCCGGATTGTTATAGGCGCAAAGTTGAAAAGCCAGCATCTGTGATGGTACGGGGGTGTATTAGTGCCCAAGACATGGGTAACTTACACATCTGTGAAGGCACCATTAATGCTGAAAGGTACATGCAGGTTTTGGAGCAACATATGTTGCCATCCAAGCAATGTTACCGTGGACGCCCCTGCTTATTTCAGCAAGACAATGCTAAGCCACGTGTTACATCAACATGGCTTCATAGTAAAAGAGTGCGGGTACTAGACTGGCCTGCCTGTAGTCCAGACCTGTCTCCCATTGAAAATGTGTGGCGCATTATGAAGCCTAAAATACTACAACGGAGACCCCCGGACTGTTGAACAACTTAAGCTGTACATCAAGCAAGAATGGGAAAGAATTCCACCTGAGAAGCTTAAAAAATGTGTCTCCTCAGTTCCCAAACGTTTACTGAGTGTTGTTAAAAGGAAAAGCCATGTAACTGTCAAGACTTGGACTGTGGGTTGTTTGTTTTCCCGAGATGCAAGTAAAGCTGGATCGGACATGGCTTGGGTGTGAGTACATATTTTTCAAACACTAACAAACTACAAAAAAGGAAGCAAACAAAAGGCGCGCACAATGGCGGAGGACAAACTTGACTAATGAAACCGAAAGACTAGCACAAAGGCAATTAACTATGAACATGAAACAAAAACACTTACTGTGGCATGGCATGAAGCATGAACTATAATAAACAGGAATATCATGGGTAGCAAAGGTAGTATGGATAATGTCACCAGGACGATCAACAGAAACAGACAGGCTTAAATAGCAGTGACATGATTAGTGACAGGTGCGCAAGTGCAAAGCGTGAGACAGGTGGGTGACATGAGGACGGGTGAAAACTAATGGGTAGTCATGGAAACAAAAACAATGAAGCGTAAACAGAAACTAAAGAGTCCAATAACTAAACAAAACAAACATGACTAAAACAAAACATGATCACACAGACATGACAGAGCCCCTCCCTTAAGGACAGATACTAGATGTCCAAACAAAACAAAACAATGAACAAGAGTCATGGGAGGCCGGGAGGGGGACATGGCGGTGGGTCGCCAGACCAAGTGGCCCCGAATCCACCGAGGCATAGTCATGAGGCGGCAGCGAGTGGAACGCCGCTGCAGCAGGCGAGGCGGGCGACCCGGGAACAGCCATATCCGTGGCCGACGAGGAGGTCGGCGCACTTGGCGTGGCGGACGACCAGATAGCGGCCACTTCCGTGGCCAACGAGGAGGCGGGCGTGTCGTTATTGTGGCAGGCGGCGAAGCTTGGCGTGGCGGGTCTTGGCATGGAGGGTCTTGGCTTGGGTCTTGGCGTCGTGGAGCTGCAACTGGCGGCACTTGGCGTCGTGGAGCTGCGACTGGCAGCACTTGGCGTCGTGAAGCTGCGACTGGCGGCACTTGGCGTCATGGAGGTGCTACTGGCGGCACTTGGCGTGGAGCTGCTACTGGTGGCACTTGGTGTGGAGCTGCTACTGGTGGCACTTGGTGTGGAGCTGCTACTGGAGGAACTTGGCGTGGTGGAGCTTGGCGTGGTGCGGCTAGGCATGTTGCTAGCCTTGGAGCAGGACGTGGAGCTAGCCGAGGCGTAGGTGCTAGCCTTGGTGCTGGCGCTAGCCGTGACGCTGGTGCTAGCCTTGGCGCTGGTGCTAGCCGTGGTGCAACGACAGGTGCTAGCCTTGGCGCTGGTGCTAGCCTTGGAGCTAGCCGTGATGCAGTTCGTGGTGCAGCGACAGGTGCTAGCCTTGGAGCAGCTAGCCGTGGTGCTAGCCGTGGTGCAGGTGGAGGTGGCCTAGCCGGTGGTTGCGGCCTGGCAGGCCGAAAGACCGGTGGCGGCGGCCGGGCCGGAGGTTGCGGCTTAGCAGGCCGAAAGACCGGTCGCGGCGGCCGGGCTGGAGGCTGTGGCTTGGCGTGACGATGCCGAGCCACCCCACCTGGGGGAAAAGCGCAGAGTTTCCGCCTCCATAGCGCGCAGGACCTCCCACGGCCCCTCGTCCAACTTGTCCACTTCGTCCAACTTTCTTGCGAGAAAACGTTTTTGCTGTCAAGACTTGGACTATGGGTTGTTTGTTTTCCCGAGATGCAAGTAAAGCTGGATCGGACATGGCTTGGGTGTGAGTACATATTTATTTAAACACTAACAAACTACAAAAAAGGAAGCAAACAAAAGGCGCGCACAATGGCGGAGAACAAACTTGACTAATGAAACCAAAAGACTAGCACAAAGGCAATTAACTATGAACATGAAACAAAAACGCTTACTGTGGCACGGCATGAACTATAATAAACAGGAATATCATGGGTAGCAGAGGTAGTATGGATAATGTCACCAGGACGATCAACAGAAACAGACAGGCTTAAATAGCAGTGACATGATTAGTGACAGGTGCGCCAGTGCAAAGCGTGAGACAGGTGCGTGACATGAGGACAGGTGAAAACTAATGGGTCATGGAAACAAAAACAATGGAGCGTAAACAGAAACTAAAGAGTCCAATAACTAAACAAAACAAAAATGACTAAAACAAAACAGGATCACACAGACTTGACAGTAACACAGTGGTGAACATGCCCTTTCCCAACTACTTTGGCACGTGTTGCAGGCATGAAATTCTAAGTTAATTATTATTTGAGTTTATGAGATTGAACATCAAATATCTTGTCTTTGTAGTGCATTCAATTGAATATGGGTTGAAAAGGATTTGCAAATCATTGTATTCCGTTTATATTTACATCTAACACAATTTCCCAACTCATATGGAAACGGGGTTTGTAGTTTTTCAAATATATTAGCAATATAATATAGTTTTTAGCATATATTTAGCAATATAAATATTAAGAACCCAATGTAGTGAGAGCAGCCGTCCAAAATAAGGAAAGATAATTATGCTTGTTCACAATTGATTATAATTCAAATTAGGGTACAGTCACGACAGGCGTAGTGGGTCAGTGTCCTGGCTCCACCCACTTCCACGGCGTCCTCCTGCACACAGAATTAAAACGGAGGCAGGCCACGGGGATAAAATCATTTAAAAACACAGAGACGCTTTCAGGGCTGATGTCACACTTACACGCAAGGCAGGGTTTCCCCTGCCTCTGCTGTAGTTCTGCGTAGAAGTATGGGGTACGCCCACTCTCCTCACCAGTCTCCGGTGGGACCTACGTGGCCGTACTTGTCCGTCTCGCTCCGCCTCTTGGTCGCTCCCGGGAGTCACTGCGGGTCTTTGGGTCCCGACCGCTCCTGCCCACAGGACCACACAGCCAGCGTACAAGGCATGAGCCCGCAAGCCCACAGCCCAAGGCAGTTGATCACCCCCACAGATCCACAATCCACGACACTTACCGGTACTTCAGAGGCAGAGTTTTCTCTGCCCCTGCGTGTTGTGGGCTTCTTGGGGTTCACTCCGGTAGCCTGCGGGGTCTGCAGTGTAGTCCTGGAGTCCTTCCCAGCCTGCGGGCGTCCACCCGGACACTCTTGGCAAAGCCTGTCGATACTCTCCGGTCGCTCTCCTGTCGCTCTCTCTCGGTCGCTCTCTCCGTTGAAGCCTGTCGATCCTTCCCTTTTAAATGTGTGCAGTCCTAATGCTCCACAGGTACGTCTGATTTCAGGTGCCGTCCGATTGGGCACTTTGGTTGTCAGGGGCAACGTCTTAAAATGCCAGCAAAGTCCACAAGGAGTAAAAACATGCAATCCAAAAATACAATCAAAGTCCACAAAGTGTAAAAACATGCAACTAAAAATACAATTAAATTCCACAGCAATAAAAACATGCAATTAAAATCCACAACAATAAAAACACTCTATGACATGCCTGGCAATGAAACATAAAAAAATAAAATCCCCTACTTGTGTCCCATCACAAATGCATGATTATGAATACTGACATCAGAAAGGGTGGCGTTTCTTACTGGTTGATTTTCTCGTCAGCATTAGCTTTGAGGGTGTGGTAACGCTGTACTTCCTTTTTGGCTCTCTCCAAATAATCCTGAGCACGAGCTTTCAGCGTCTCTTCGTTCTGCAGAAACTGGACATTATTAAAAGGGAGAAAGGTGCAGTGATGACTTTAAAATCCAAGATCTGACCTTTTGATAACCATCAAGGACCTCTTCGAACTTTATCAGTCGTTTAAAAACCTCAAAGTATGACTGTGGGGAGGCGTGGCCGGCAGACCGACAGCAAGGCAGGAGGAGGCGTGGCCGGCGGCGAGGCGGGGCGCGCCGGGATCGACGCCGAAACAATACCAGGTGCGTGGATCGCCCACCTGGGCACAATTATTTAATCTCCTCCCAGTGTGTAAAAGGTTGGCAGCCGAGAACGTCAGGGCAGAAGGAGTTGGAGAGTGAACAGTAGAAGAGAGCGAGAGGCAGATAAAGACGACGCGGCAGGCTGAAATGTGGACCGAAGAGCGAGCAGGAAGAGGTGCTGAAAAGCGACCCGAAGAGACTGAGTATTATTGAAAAATAAACGAAGTCAAAACTGCTCAAAGTCATGTCTGTGCTTGGTGGTCCCTGGAACCCGGACGACAGCGGAAGACTGTCACAATGACCTAAGTTGTTGAGGTCATGGGCGACCTGCTTCTTCTTCAGGTGGGCCTTGTTAAGTTTAGCCTGGGAAACTTCGCTTCAACAACACATACAGTACACTCCTTCAGGAACCCTTTTTTTTAAATACCCCCATTTTAAACTTACCCATCATTTCTGCAGTGATGAGCTCATGTTCAAGGATTATCCTGTTGGAAAGAGAAGACAAAATATACATCACATGAAAAGATCAGCTATTATGTAACATATACAGTACATCAAACTAGATGAGGCAATTCCTGAAGGAATTGCGTGTGAATGCTCCAATGCTGAAGTTGAACTGAAATCCTGGAATTTTTTTAGAATTGTTGATGTAGAGCACAATTTTCCAATCAGGTTGAATATTTTGAAGTTCCAATAATTTGAATCAGGTGAAAAATGTTGGAGTTATGGAACTTTGAAGAGTGCCCCATTGATTTCTACGGGAATTTCGGGAAAAGAGGGAATTTTTTGAACTTTGAAAAAAAGTAGTTTGAATTTCCAGAATGGTGAAATATTTTGAAGGTGGAATGGTTTGAAACGGTTGAAAAATGTGGAAGTTTGAAAAATGGCCAATTCATTTTTAATAGGAAAAATGTCCCAGAAAACCTGGAATTCTGGGAATTTGTCAAGGGAAAGCCCACAATTCAGGGGAAGAAAAAGTAGAGGAATAATAATAAATAGATTAATTTTGCTGTAGAAAAGCATATGTGTGAATACTTTGGAGCATTCACAACTAGTATGCAGCGGAACATGCTTCAAATGAAAAGATCAAAGAGTATACAAAACATATCCCGTCAAATATTGTTTGGATTAAATTTTCACCTCAATTCCTGTCTTTCATCATGCAGAGTCTTATACTTTGCGGCCACTTCTTCCATTTTTCCCGCCTCTTTTATTTCGGCCTGCAGCAAAAAGCACATTTTCTCTTCAAATAATGATACATTGCAGGGTTTTCCTTACATTGCAAACATACCCATGGCAGTGAGCGTGGTCAACATGACGCCATTATATCATTTGCATAATCTGCTGTAAATCATGTACTATAATAAATATACGCAAAATATTATCTATGAAAACATATTGCTATACGTAAATGTGTGGCAATAGATATACATGATATGGATGTACCGATACCAATATTTTGGTACCAGTACCAAAATATTGGTATCGGTACCGGTACCAAAATGTATTTCGATACTTTTCTAAATAAAAGGGCACCACAAAAAATGTCATTGTCTTTATTTGAACAAAAAATTTTAGGGTACATGAAACATATGTTGGTTATTATAATTTAGTCCCTAAATAAAATAGTGAACATACTAGACAACTTGTCTTTTAGTAGTAAGTAAACAAACAAAGACTCCTAATTAGTCTGCTGATGTATGCAGTAGCATATTGTGTCATGCGTCTACCTATTTTGTACACATTAAGGACAAGTGGTAGAAAAGTATTAATCTACTTGTTCATTTATTATATATATATATATATATATATATATATATATATATATATATATATATATATATATATATATATATATATATATATATATATATATATATATATATATATATATATATATGTGTGTGTGTGTGTGTGTGTATATGTATGTATATATATGTGTATATTTGTATATATTTATATATACATGTATATGTAATATTATATGTACCTGTATATATTTGTATATATGTATATACAGGCACGTGCACACATAGGGCCCTATGGGTGCCTGAGCCCCTGCCCTTTTTTGCCTCGTCTTAAAAAGTGCCCTCTGCCTGTGTGTGTGTGTTTTTTTCTTTTCTTTAAACAACATTAATAAATTCCTGTCAGGGATGTAAAAAAAAACAAACAAAAAAAACAGCGGTACAAAAACTCCACGTTTTCTTGTAATACCGGGTTGTTTGAGCCTGCCGCTTCCTTTAAACGTTTAGCCCCTCCTCGATCTGCGGGCTGCAGCCAGGGTAGGGATGGGCGATACCACACTTTTAGGATTCGATACGATACCGATACTTTTTCTTGCATTTTCATCGATACCGATACCGATACCAATAATTTCTTATTGGCAATTTTTTGTCAGTCAAAACTATTATTACTATTGTTATTATTTAAGACAAATCACAAGACAAATACAGACCATTTATACCACATTTACTATGGTCAATATATAATAAAAGTAAAATTAAAATAAATAACATAAATATGAAAAATAAATTAAATATTATATATAATAATAACTATATATTATATATAATAATAATTAAATATTAGGGCTTCCCAATTAACAGTCAAATCCGAATTGCAAGAAGCTGCAGTTATTTTTTAAAGTTTGTGATATAATTAGCAATTAATGAAATATGAAATAGGCTAATGTTTTCGAAATGTAAGAAATTATGTTACAGATTAAAACCAAAATCCCATTCAATCATATATTCAAGATTTTCTTGGAAAAAAATAAAACTGTAATGCAAAGATGAAGAATCTCCAAATTGTATCTCTTTCTTATCTTGTTTTAAATACTCAAGCAATTTTCAACAAACAGTAAATTCCCCTGTTTTAAGTCAACAATTGGACAACACTGGATATGCCTGGCTGCATCGCTGTCGGCTGGCTGTGTGTGTGTGTTGCACGTTGACGACGCTCATTCGCTGTCTCCTGTCACGTGACTGGGCCAGCTCTATACTCTGCCAGGTACAGGGGTGTCCCAGCACATAGTAAGTTAAGTAAGTCATCAAAAACATCTGAAAGTGATGCTTGCACCCCCCACACGCCGTTTTTTGGTTTATATCGATACTTTTTTCAGAAAAGTGCTGCCAAATGAGTAGCGTGTGAGTATCGATATATCGATACCACAGGATCGATACGCACATCCCTAAGCCAGGGTTACTCAGACGTGACAGTGGAGCAACTTGAACCTGTGAGTTATGGTCTAGTCGACGTCCACTTATTCAGCATCTAATATGGGTAATATTTCAGAAAAACGCTGTATTATTCTATTAGTCAATGTGTCAGCTTCTGTTTTTGCCGGACGTCGGAGCATGGCGCATCAATTGAGCACGGCACATCAAGTCCGCACAGAGCAGAGCGGATCGTGCGGGACAGGAAGTAATGTACAAAATAAAACACCGGGTTCATTTTCAAAATAAAATGCACGTTCACGGCGGATCACATTTCTCTCACAGTAGAGTTTTAGATATAAGGTTATTGTGACTTTGCTATTACTGTGTGGGTTAACAAAATAATAATAATAATAATGATAATAATAACAATAATAATAATAAGAACAATGATAATGATAATAATAATACTAATTATTATTATTATTATTATTAATAATAATAATAATTTCAGCATTCTGGGGATATAAGATGTAGGTTATCTGTTAGGAATATTGCCATCTGTATTTAAACTTGATTCATGTTGATTATGCCTGCAGCCCAAAGCCAAAAAAAGAAAGGATACAGCCCTCTACTGGCCCCTGGTCCATATTTTTGGCCCTGTATTGCGTTTCAGTTGTTTAGTCTGAGCATTAAGTGAGATAGACCATAAGTTACAACTTTATGGTGTTTTCATCAAGTTAAGGGAAGAAGGACAGATTGAAGTTTTTTCCATTTGGGTATTTATTTTTGTATTTTTTTTCAAAGTTCATGTTGCACTGTTCAATGTTCAATATTAAAGTGATTATCTTTAACAAAAAATAGCCAAATAACAAACCAGTGTTTTGTTGCTTTTCATGTCTTCCAAGCCTATGATAATGTAAATTAACTCATTATGACCATAATTTGTTGACACAAAAGAAATGGCAATCACTTTTACCTACAAAGGACACACAGCTAAGTAGTTAGCTTCCTATTAGCAAATTTAATTTTACATTAATTTCCATATTGTGTAAAGGACCAAAAAAAAAATTCCTGCCCTTTTCTGACTTTGAGCCCCTGCCCCTCTATAATCATGTGCACGTCCCTGTATGTGTATATATATATATATATATATATATATATATATATATATATATATATATATATATATATATATATATATATATATATGGATGTATATATATATATATATATGGATGTATGTGTGTATATATATGTATGTATATATGTATATACACACTACCGTTCAAAAGTTTGGGGTCACATTGAAATGTCCTTATTTTTGAAGGAAAAACACTGTACTTTTCAAAAAGTGTGGGACAAAGTACTTCTTCTCAGCAGCACACACACCTTTAAAAAAGATGACATGAATGAGTGAGATATACACAAATATGAACAAAAGTGTATGTGTCGTGTTAATCCCGCTGCTAGCTTATTTGAACTTTTTGTTTGGCTTTTTGGCTGCCAGATCCTGGCTGGTACCTTCACCAGCATCATCTTCCTCTCTCTCTCCGGGAACTTGAGCTGTGGAGAACAAAGTTATCACAAAATACTTCTCCAGGTTGAAGTATATGAAAACAAATACTCAAGGGGCGGCGGTGCGCCTTTTCCAAGCTATGTTTGGAGTTCAAGTTGTTGGCACTGTTTCGGCTAAGGTAAGATACAGAAATACAATTTACAAATGAAACATTTCATTATCAGCCCACTCAAGTAGTCATACCTTTTTATTGAGTTCTGTGATCTTAATTTGAAGCTCTCGCTCTGTCTGCAGCAACTTCACTACAAGAGATGGCTTAAATTTAACACAAATATTATAATGCCAGATTGTAGAATCTACGTTCCTTAAATTTTAAGTTGTGATTTTCCATATCAGCTGCGAAAAGGTTCGTGGTAAATACTAAAGTCTCCTCGGTATATTTCTTCTCAGCATAGATAGAGGCCTTTCTGCACCTGTACTCAACGCGATTTATTTTGGCCTCCATCTCCTCCCGTTGGCATGGCTCCAATTCCTATTCAACACAAGTAAATACACACACCAATCATACTGTTGGAGCCTATCTATGTTATTTTTTTATACATATTTTGGACAATGGTAAATCAAATAATACCAATGATGATGTTGATTAATTTTATTGAATGTTTTAGATGAATTATGATTGACTCTGATCACGGTCCTCCAGGTGAGAGTGTCCTCCTCCTATGATGAAGGAGAGAAGACAGCTTTTGTCTGTCTATCATGTTGAAGGAGTGAAGAGTGAGACAGTTTATCTACCGCTAAATAAGTCTTACTTTGATTAAACTGAAGTCAACCACGGAGAATATTTTTGTTTGTGAAAATAAATTATGATCATTTGGAATCTAGAAATATCTACGCAAGTGCTTATTAAGGAATTTAGTGAGTCATAGACCTCCTCCTCAGGACTACTCTGCTATCTTTATTTTTTCGAACTTTTTTGAACGCAAGAGTAGCCAGAACAATAGATACAGAAATACAAGTTACAAATGAAACAGTTCATTATCAGCCCATTTAAGTAGTCATACCTTTTTCTTGAGTTGTGTGAGCTCAAGTTGATGGTCTCGCTGTAGCCGCAGCAACACCACTGCAAGAGAGGGCTTAAACTTAACAACAATATTGTAATGTCAGATTGTAGAATCTACCTTCCTTACATCTTAAGTCGTGATTGTTCTTCTGAGCTGCGAGAATTTTCTTGATACATGCGAAAGACTCCTCGGTAGATTGCTTGGCAGCATGGAGAGTGGCCTCTTTGCTCCTGTACTCAACACCATTTATTTTGGCATGCACCACCTCCCGTTGGCATGGCTTCAATTGGTCCACGACACGTTGAAAGTCCTGTTCAACACAAGTAAATACACACAGCAATCATACTGTATATATGTCATGAGTTATCAGTAACAGAGGAGTGACTGACTGATGAGTGTGTGAAAATATGTTCTGGTCTTATTCTTTTATTTCTGATTTTGAACATGACACTGAGTTTGTGTGTTTTTTTGACACAATATTTTGTCTGTAAAAAATGCCACACATTCTGCTGTATGTGTGCCTGCTTCCCTTTCTAAAGGAATACTTTAAACATGTGTAAGTTGCAAATGCAGTAGAAAAGCCTAAAAGCTAAACACACAATACAAACAGTCACAATATGACTGATAAAAAGTAAAAAAAAAAAAAATGACAAGACCATCTCAAAAAACGGAATGGAATTTTACACTTTTCGCTGAATAAAAAAATGTACATAAAAATATATCATGTGAGTGAATGACTCATTTGACATTTGTTTTGAAAATAAAGTCAGCTTGGTTTTAAAAGTTTTGACAGTTGTGTAAATTTAATGTAAGAGAATATAGGATACACATTGAATCCGAAAACATAATACAAATGGGATCCAAGATGGCGCAGTGAACGGTCTTACTAAAAAAAGATTATAAATCTGCGAAAACGGCCAGTGTATGATTGCAAAGAAACCTAATATATAGTCTTTAGTTTATTTTGTGTTTCATTTGGTTGGACTTTGATGGCTGCTCCTTTGAACTATGTAGAAGCCTCCCGGCCTTGCCAATAGCCACTTTTTCTTTCTTTCTGTCTTGTCTTTCTCAGGAATATTCACCTTTAACTTAATGCACTTTTTAGCAACATTCATGTAAGCACTTTACTTTTCTTCATATTCTTATTATTATTATTATAGCAGCTTTAAGTTACTGTACTTTAAATGTTAATTGACCATTACTGAGAGCTTAACTTATATAACCATGTCTAAACACAATAAAATAGCATGTAAAACCTATTTCAGACCACACACATTATACAAAAATACATTATAAAATCAATAAGAAAACTGGAGCTGTAATTTGGGAGTCTGAATTGGGATCAGAAGTTCCTATATACACATTGCGCACTCACGTCGCCATTTGACTGGATTCATTCACAAACACTAACTACACCTTGCAAACACTTTAGAGTTAGGCTCCACCATCAGAACGTGTACTTAAAGTTATAATGACCACATGGATATCATTCAGTGCGTTGATTCACCAAAACTAACCTGTTTGACAGGAGGAAAAAGCACACAGAACGTTTCAGTCATTCACAGACTGGTCGCTCTCATCAGAATGACAAGAAGCTTCCGGTCTGCAGGTAATAGCATTCAATTAGGAAGAAACGCTCTATTGCCCCCTACTGACCAAGGTGAATACTGATAAATGTGGAATGACAGCTCCAAAAACGAATTCAAACCACAAAATAAAATAAATAAATCAACACAAACATGTGACACATTATGGGTGGGTCACATTAGTCGCATGTTGATGTGATAAAACCTCTTTCATGTTTGGAAGATACACACAATTGTAACTGTTGTTTCTTCTTGCACATAATAAATGTGTTTTTTGATTTATTGATTGAAACTTTTATTAGTAGATTGCACAGTACAGTACATATTCCGTACAATTGACCACTAAATGGTAACACTCGAATAAGTGTTTCAACTTGTTAAATCAAGTTAATCAATTCATGGTAAAAAAAAAAAAAAAAGCAAGTTCCGTGACCAGGAATCAAACCCAGGCCGCGGCGGTGAGAGTGCCGAATCCTAACCACTAAGCCACCAGTATACGTGTTTGGATGTATTTATTCATGTCAAATTGTCATTAAATGTAATACTGCCTGACAAAAAGTGATTTGACATAATAGTTGGATATTTACACATAGCATAACTCTTTGGTATAATTTTTTGTCACTGGCAAGTTGTTTGACAGCTATTCTTCATTGGTTGTCCCGCAATTTGATTGGATGAATGCTGTCTGATGAAAACAAGGTGGATGTAATTTGATTGGATGTTGTACTGACAGCACACTCGCTCTCCAGCTTGTACACAGTCACAGCATCTCTTTAATAACTTGTACACAGTCACAGTGTCTCTTTAATAACTTGTACACCAGGGGTCACCAACGCGGTGCCCGCGGGCACCAGGTCGCCCGTACAGACCAAATGAGTCGCCCGCGGGCCTGTTCTAAAAAAAATAAATAATAATAAATAAATAAAAATAACATTTTTTTTTAATTTTTTTTAAAATTAAATCTACATAGAAAAAACACAAGATACACTTTCAATCAGTGCATCAACCCAAACAACCTCCCCCATGCACACTCATCCACACCCACTCACACAAAAGGGGTTATTTCTTTCTGCTACCAATATTCTGGTTCCCACAACATAGACAACACATCTGCAAGGGACACAGTCCCTGAAGCACACATGATTGTATAGGCTGCTGGTCCACTAACATTTTCATTAATTACCATTTTTTATATAATTATTTTTATATTGTTTTACTTTCTTTTTTATCCAAGAAAATGTTTTTTTTTAATTTATCTTATTTTATTTTATTTTTTAAAAAAGGGCCTTATCTTCAACAGACCAGGTTGTCAATGAAATTAGATTTGTTTAAAGGGTTTTTTAAACCAGGCCCAGTCCAGATAATGTCCAAGTCGGACTCAGCAACACACACCTTCATTCATGTACACAGAAAAAAATTAGGGAACACAACAGATTGCATATAATTTATAAACAAAATTACATTTTCAAAATAAGCATTTATGTACAGTCCAGATTATGTCCAGGTCACTCAAATTAGGGAACACAACAACAGATATCATATAATCTATAAACATAATTATACTTTCAAAATAAGCCTTTGAGGACTTCTCATCTTTTTTTAAATGTTTTTTGGCATCATTATCGTTTTCAACCATGTAACTTTCTAAAATTAGAAAATACTGAATAAATGTTTTAAAGAAAGTAATACTAAGTGAATATCTGTTTTTGGCCTTAAAAATAAACATTTTACCGAGTACTATAATTAAATTGACTAAATCATGATTGTCAATGAACTCTCCTAAAATAACAGAAACCACATTAAGCTTCATAAACAAACCAATCCTTAAACACATTTTTTCAACTTCCACCCAAAACAAAGACACAATATGACAATACCAAAACAAATGCAGGGTGGATTCAGGCTCCTCACAACAAAATCGGCAATCATCTGACTCTGTCATATTCCATAATTTTAACATTTTACCTGTGGGTAAGAAGTTATAAATAATTTTAATTTGAAAATAACGATTTTGCACATCGATAGTGGTTTTATAGATTAGTTTGAATATGGCATCCCATGGCAACGGGCAGTCAAAAAAGTCCTCCCATTTTCCATTTGTGTTGTATGAGGCAGCCTTCAAAGATTTCTTTATTAAATAAAAATTATATATTGTTCTATTTATTTTAGTTCCTTTTTGCCAACTAGAATTTCTTATTAGAGGTTTACAAACTAATAATTTAGTAGTTCCATAATTAATTATTTGTTTCCATCTTTTCCCAATTACTCCAGTTAGTTGATAAAATGAAAAGCTTGAGCAAGCATCACCATCATAGCTCTAAATTCATCATACTTCATAATTTTACCATTCTCATTGATAATATCATTGACAAAAATGATTCCTCTTTCAAACATATTTTTCCAAAAGAAAGGCTTTCCATCTATTACAATATTAGAGTTCATCCATATTAACTGCTGCAAAATATTGTCTCTTTTTTCTGGCACATAAAATTGAAAACACCACTATGAGTGGATTGTTTCCTTTATGAACCCCGCCATGTTTCCCAGCAGACTCTCTGGGAGGGGATCACTTGTAAAAAAGGATACAATTTCTTTTGATACAGTACATGTTTTTTGTCCAACAGGACATTTGTGTACCACTCAATGTTTAAATACATCTTTGGAACAATTGATGCTTTTAAAGACAGACACATAGCTTCAAGGTTGAGAAGTTTCAGGCCCCCATATTCATACTCTTTGTACAAAACCTTTCTTTTAATCTTTTCTGGTTTGCCGTTCCAGACAAAATCGAAGACCCTCCGCTCATAAATCTTAAAAAAGTTTTGTGATGGAGCTGGTAATGACAAAAACAAATAAATAAATTGAGGAATAATTAAGAAGTTGGCAATAGACATTTTACCATACAAGGTTAGGGATTTCCCTTTCCATAATTGCATAATTTTGTCCAGATTTCTTAGTCGATTATCATAATTTACTGAGCCTAGATCTTCCAGATTTTCTGGGACAACAACACCAAGTATGTTAACTGGTCCATCTGTCCACAAAACAGGCACTTTGCATTCCATTCGAAAGGACGTTCCCTTTAGATTTCCGATCCTTAACATTTTACATTTATCATAATTAAGCTTAAGGCCAGATTGCTGTGAAAATATGTCCAAAAGATTAAGAAGGTTCCGCAAACAATGAGGAAAAATCTTATCTTTGTGAATCAGCCTTTTCTGACATGAACTTCATCAAGAACAAACACAGAACACACCTCACTGATGCACATCTGCAAGACTCACTCAGAGTTGCAGTGTCAAGTTACACACCAGAGTACAACACACTAGTTAACAGCATGCAATGCCAGGCTTCCCACTAACTGACAAAGAAACAGATAACAGATTTGGTGTCCAGTTCAAAGTGTGACATGATTTAAAAATTTGAGAGTTTACTTTTGTATTTTACATGAGTTATTATTTGTACAAACATGGTGCAAAGTAATTCATGATTTGTTAGTGGCTAGCTAGTTAAAATGGGATATTGTGATTTCACAAGACTGTCTTAGAAGTGATCATTTGAAAATGTTCAATTTGAAAAATGTGCACTTAGAGAAAATATAAAAATAAAGTGTTGCATATTGATATTTATCTGTTTCTATATATATTTATTGTGAGAAATCATTAAGATGATCAGTGTTTCCACAAAGATAAATATCATTAATTATTAATAATAACAGAGTTAAAGGTAAATTGAGCAAATTGGCTACTTCTGGAAATTTATTTAAGTGTGTATCTAACTGGTAGCCCTTCGCATTAATCAGTACCCAAGAAGTAGCCCTTGGTTTCAAAAAGGTTAGTGACCCCTGTTGTACACAGTCACAGTGTCTCTTTAATAACTTGACTCAAAACGTGACTAAAGCTGCCGTTCGTGCAGCAAACAAAACACACGTGGTTAGCTTACTAGCGGTTAGCATACATACTGGCGAGTTTGTATAGTATAGGCCAGGGGTCACCAACGCGGTGCCCGCAGGCACCAGGTCGCCCGTAAGGACCAGATGAGTAGCCCGCTGGCCTGTTCTTAAAAAAATAAAAAATAAATAAAAAAATAAAACATTTTTAATTTTTTTTTAAATCAACATAGAAAAAACACAAGATACACTTTCAATCAGTGCATCAACCCAAACAACCTCCCCCATGCACACTCATCCACACCCACTCACACAAAAGGGGTTATTTCTTTCTGCTACCAATATTCTGGTTCCCACAACATAGACAACACATCTGCAAGGGATACAGTCCCTGAAGCACACATGATTGTATAGGCTGCTGGTCCACTAACATTTTCATTAATTACTATTTTTTATGTAATTATTTTTATATTGTTTTACTTTCTTTTTTATCCAAGAAAATGTTTTTTATTTATTTATCTTATTTTATTTTATTTTTTAAAAAAGGGCCTTATCTTCAACAGACCAGGTTGTCAATGAAATTAGATTTGTTTGTCCACACCCACTCACACAAAAGGGGTTATTTCTTTCTGCTACCAATATTCTGGTTCCCACAACAGTATATTGTGTTTTGGAAAAAGGTTGTCCTCAACGTTACTTAATTCATTAAAAAAAATAATACAAAAAGAAAACAAATGTGTATGCATATGTAAATGTATTCAGTTATAAACATTCATTCACTTTCTTCTTTCCTTCATGGATCTAAACTTTACCGCTGCTGGTAGTTTTTTCTATGTTTTTATTTAATAAGTTGTAGGTGTATATATTTCAGTATAAAAGTGTAAAAAGTGTTTTGCTTGGGTCATGAAATTATGATAATGGTGTGACAGGGCATACATACATTTTATATTTAACGCTTAAATCTCTGGAGTCTACATCAACTTCAGATCTATTCCTCATTTCAAAATGTTTTAGTTTTTTTATGTTGTTTTTTTGTTTGTTTGTTTTACGCCATTTTTTGTCAAACAAAACTATGTTTTTTATGGCAAACACACAAAATATGCAACATCTTCCACCAAAGATATTTTTCAAAGTGGAATATTTGATGTGATATAATCGGAACCTTTGATGGGTCAATAATTCATAATAACATTGATTTTGATTCAATATTATGTTTTGAGCAATGACCGTTTGAAAGAAAAAAAACAGCTTTGTTTTATTAATCAACATTGCAACTGTTTCTACATTACATTTCACCTGTAAGCTATTTTTATTTCACTTTTGTTATGTTTTTGTTTATTTTAATAGTATTTTTAGAAAGTGCCGTGGGCCTTTAAAACAATAGCTGCGGGCCGCAAATAGTAAAAAAAAATCAAAAAAATCTGCGTCCTTTCTGATTTCAATGCGTTAAAAAGACACAAAGTGCGTTAACGCCAACACTGGTTGACAGTATAACAAAATAAGTCACACTTATATTCTGTAACATTCACAGTTTTGGAAAAAAGTGCAGAGGTAGAAATATTCAAAATAACCTCTTGTATATAATCTAAACATAAATAATGCCTCAAAACAAGTTAATTACATTTAAACAAAAAACAGCAGATGAGCTCTCGCCCTGCACAGCTGTTTTGTGCTTTGTAGTGTGGATATGGGCTTGTAGATCGTTGGCCCCTTTATTTGCCACAGATATATATGTTCCTGCTTTGCACATAGTGTCACGGCCAGGACGAAAACACAGATACTTTTCCCGCAAATCATCCGTGAAGTCGCATTTACGTTTCGGCTTCTGTCTTGTGTCCTGTCTGTCTCTAGACTGTCTCGCTCTCTGTCTCTGCCCCTCCCTCACGAATGTTGCTGCGTGCGCGCACCTTCACAATTTGTTTTGTTTTAACCCCTTCTTAACCCTGGGCGTACATTGAAAATACATGCAACCCTAACTCAAAATACCGGACATTTGAGGCATTTAAGAAACCCCGCCCGGACAGCCACGCAAAAGAGGACGTATGGTCAGTCTAAGCTAACCTGTTGTAACCTATTTTTATGGGCATGCCTCTTTATGATGTTAAGTTCCTGTTATAAGCTGTTTTACAGTATATGCTTTGAGCTTTTATTTTGAAGGCGCCTAGAGCGGAAGTGAGGTCAGGTTGTGTGAAGCGGAGGTTTTTGGAAGGAAGAAAAATAAAGTGGTCCTCGTGTGATCTGGAGCCTCTGTGTTTGTTATTTTGGAGTTTTATACAGTATAGGCGATATTTATAAACCCTCGGTTACATTGGTGGCAGCGGTGGGATTTTGGTCCCGCAAAAGAAAGACGTTTAATTACTGCAAAGTTCTGAGAATCAGTTAGCTTCGTAGTTAGCCGCAGCTAGCAACGGCGGAGCGTCGTCTTGTCAGGAAGCACGAAGACTTATTTCATCTTGCTGCTGCAATGTGGAATAAAAGCAAGGACCCGCTGGACTATAGCTACAGAGAGCGACGTGGAGACAGATCGTTCGCCAGCAATGTAAAAATTGAGCTCCCACAGCCATTTTCCGGTGAGGAAAAACAAAGTTTCCCCTGCTGGGCCAGGCAATATGAAGTAGCAGTGAAGGCGCTGGTTGGAGGCACGGGCAGTAGCTTTGATTATGAACTGGTGAGGATTTTACCCACGCGGCTGACAAAGGCTGATTTTCTTCTATGGGATAGCTTGCCAGCTGCTGTTCAGGTGGACTACGATCAGGTGAAAGAGAAATTGCAGGAGGCTTTCGGACAAAAACATTTCCTAGACTGTTTCAGAGCAAACATCTCTGCCCGCCTACGTGCTCCCAGAGAGAGTCTGGAAGTATACGCAGCAGACATAAGCAAGCTAGTTCAAGAAGCATTTCCAGGCTACGGTGATATAGCCCAGAAAGAGGAGAAATTTCGCAGATTTTTGGCTGGACTCGACCCAGCTCTGAGAGCTAAATGTCATGAGCACGGAGCGACTGATTTGGAGGAGGCCCTGATCATCGCTGGCCGGTGTGAGATGGCCAGAGAGGCCCTAAAGATGGACTATGTCAGCACACAGGTACGCCCACCTCCCACTGAAAGCGGTACAGCGGCCATGGTGCACTCCATATCTGATGATGGCGGTGGGTTGTATAGGACTATGGACAGACTTACGGCAGATATGAGGGAAATGAGGGTAGAAATGAAACGAATGGCAGAGGAAAACACCCGACTGCGATCCAGCCACTGGAAAGATGAACGGCGAGCACCTCATCCAGTACGTGGAAGTCAGTGTCAATGTACTTGTGGGGAGCAAGGCTGTCCGCCTCGCCCATGGGGTCAACAGAGAGGGCGTTCACCTGACCGTGGCTATGAACAAAGAGGGCGTTCACCTGACCGTGGCTATGAACAGAGAGGGCGTTCACCTGACCGTGGCTGGCGCGAGCGGCGCACAGAAGGAGGGCCGAGGGAGAAACAGGACTATTGGGGCCCCTACAACAACCGAGCCAACTCCCCAAGTTGGCGGGGTCCAAGACCTGCTAGAAGCCCCTCTAATGAGGAAACACAGAGACGGCGAGGTGTGCATTTTCTCTCCCCCAGGAGGGAAGACGCAACAAACCAGTCGGGAAAAGAGATGTAGCTGATGTTGCAGCCCAAACGTCAGCTACAGAACCTATGGGCCCTATGGAGGGAGGGATGTTCATCCCCTCCATGAGCAATGCAATGACACCGGACAAGACAGAACAGCGAACCTCATATGTGAGGGGAAGCATTGAAGGGACTGAAATTAACATATTGATCGATTCAGGAGCAACCGAGTCGTTCATCAGTTACAACTTCCGCAGGTCTGTTCCAGCCCTGCACAAGCGACCTTTAACGGCGGATTTTATTGCTGCACGGGCAGTGAATGGACAGTTGCTCGACACACTGGGCACTATAACAGTGACTATGCGTCTGGAGAAGACCTCCCGACAGCAGGTTTTCCATGTTATTAGGGGGTCCACACAAACAGCGCTACTGGGCTTGGACTTTCTTGTCGCAAATCACGCCCTTCTGGATTATGCCCGTGGCAGACTACACCTATGGGACACTGCACTTCCACTCCTGAGTGGCAAAGACCTGATTCCGGAGTGTTGTAATGTTTCCATCGCCACTGTTGTGACACTGCCCCCCCTCAGTGAGATGCTGGTGCCTGTGAGTGTGTCCCCACCTGGGCCCGTTGATCAACTTCCTGACTTTGTGGGTTACTTATCACCCAACCTTAAAGGCAAAAGTGAGTGTGTCATAGCTCACACAGTGACATCTGTAAAGGACGGGGTTACCACAGCCCGTGTGTTGAACCCTACAGATCAGGACATTATACTGAGAGAGGGTGTGCACCTGGGGGAGTTTTTCTCCGTGGATGAGGCGGAGATCGTGACACTTCCTCAGGGTCCAGCCGAGACTGTCTCTACCATTTCATCCAGTGAGGTGCCTGTTGTGTCACTGGAGGAGTCTTCTGCTAGTCAGCAACAGAAAGCACAACTGGCTGCACTGCTGGCCGAGCATCAGGGGATTTTCAACCCGTCAAAAGGGGGGACTGGCAGATGCACCCTTATCCAACATCACATCAAGACCGATGATCATCCTCCTCTGCGGCAGCGCGCCTACCGGACTTCACCAGAAAAGAGAGAGGAAATAGACAGGCAGGTGACTGCCCTGTTGGCGGACGGGGTGATTGAGGAAAGCTGCAGCCCATGGGCCTCGCCTGTGGTCCTTGTAAAGAAGAAGAATGGTGAGTGGAGATTCTGCATTGACTATCGTCGTCTGAACAGTGTAACCGTGAAAGATTCTCATCCGCTCCCCAGGGTGGATGAGACCCTGGATGCACTGGCGGGCTCCCTGTGGTTCAACACATTGGATTTCACTAACGGATATTGGCAGGTCGAGGTCGCTGAGGGAGACAGGGAGAAAACTGCCTTCACCATGGGCCGGGGCCTCTACCAGTGGCGGTCTATGCCGATGGGCCTTACTAACTCACCTGCAACATTTCAGCGCATGATGGAGCTGGTGCTCAGAGGGCTCCCATGGCAAGTGTGTATGGTGTACCTTGACGACGTGTTAATATATAGCCCCACCTTTGAGGCCCATCTCACCAGTTTGCGTGAAGTTTTCTCCAGGATCCATGCAGCTGGCCTCAGGCTGAATCATAAGAAATGTCATCTGGCTCGAGATCATGTAGTGTTCCTGGGACATGTTGTTTCTCGCCACGGCTTACAGCCCGACCCTCGAAACACAGACAAAGTCAGAACCTGGCCCACACCACAGAACCCAACCGAAGTGAGAGCCTTTGTGGGTCTTTGCTCTTACTACAGACGCTTTGTTAAAAACTTTGCCCAATGTGCAGCCCCTCTGCACCGCCTCACCTGCAAAGACACACCTTTTAAATGGACAAGTGAGTGTGACACAGCCTTTGAGTACATGAAGGGGGTGCTTTCATCTGCTCCAGTTGTCACCATGCCTGATTTTAACATCCCTTTTAAAGTGTACACAGATGCCTCTTTGGAAGCAGTAGGGGCGGTGTTGGCTCAGGACCAGGACGGACTGGAGCGTGTGGTGTCATACGCTAGCCAAGCACTCAGTTCCCCAGAAAAGCGCTGGTTTGACAGAGAGCTGTGGGCCGTAGTGTGGGCTACACGGCAATTCAGACATTACATAGGATCAGCTGCTTTTACCATCATAACTGATCACAAGCCTCTGCTGGGCCTGCGTGGCATGTCCATTGACAAGGATCCCACGGGACGCCGAGCAAGATGGATACTGGAACTGGACCCTTATAACTGGAGTAGGCAGCACAAGGACGGCAAACGGCATACTAACGCTGATGCACTTTCACGGCGTCCTCAAGACCCTGAGCCCAGTGTGGTAAACACAGGTGAGACAACCACACAAGTGAATGTTATAGGCTCAGATATAGAGCCCAGCGTTCCCCAACCAGTCACTCAACTGCTACAAACACCCACGGGAAACCCACCGACCTCTGACCTCCATACAGGGGAGCGGCGTGTGGAAAAGAACAGTGGGGCGCAGGACTTGTCATTCAAATATGTACTGTCACATGACGGAACGGAAATGAGGGGGCTACAACGGGCCGACCCAGATATTAATCGGGTGTTGGACTGGATGGAGAGAAGTGGCTCTCGGCCATCTAAGGGGCAGATGAGAGTTAGCTCTAGGTGGCTTCGAAAATTATGGACTGAATATCCCCGCCTCGCTGTTGTTAATGGACTACTTTGCAGGACGGTGAACTCTCCCCTCACCGGAGATGCTCTGTGTCAGGTTGTTATGCCCTCCTCACTTATCTCTGATGTGTTTCAGCATCTACATAGGGGCTCTACATCGGCACATTTTTCCGTGGAACGAGTGTGGGAACGTGCAAGGGAAACTTGCTACTGGCCGTTCATGTTCAAAGATATTCAGCGGTGGTGTGAACAGTGCATCCCCTGTCAAACCCGCAAGGCCCCGGTGCCTAAGCATCGGGCACCGATGGGGGGCGTCCATGTAACTCGGCCACTCCAGAGAGTGGCAACGGACATTCTTGAACTGCCAGTGACTTCTAAAGGAAATAGATACCACGGTTCACCCTCTTCATTAAGATTCTATGGGATTGAACAAATCATGATGCCCAAAAGAGGAGGAGATATTTTGAAAAAACTATCACAGAGAGAAATGTTCTGGATCTACACACTCAATACTATGACACCAAATGGACTCAATGATGACTATAGCCTAAAATGTTTTTTAACATAATTGTTCCTTCTGTGTCATTGTAGTCATCCAGTATCCAGTCCAGTGCCATCTAGTGTATGCTAGTCCTAACAACAGTGTTTTGCAGAAGCTCCACCTGAAAATTGGTCCCAGCATCAGCAAGGAAGAAGACATGTGATTGGTTCCCCAGTAATTGGATCCAATTCCCAGTTGTGAACTCTGAGTGTGTGTGTATGTATAAATTGACACTGAAATTGTATGTACTCTTAAACGCTCTGACGAAGGCCACGTGCCGAAACGCGTAAGCGTTCCTCTTTTTTGATGTGAGCAATAAATCAAGTGAAATGTGAGTATTTTGTCCTACTAGTCTTAATTTTGGGATGTGCTACCTTTTCAAACATTTTTGAAACATTTACTGGAAATAGATACGTGTTAGTAGTGGAAGACTACTTTACCAAATTTGTGAATTTGTATGCTCTCTCTAACCAAACAGCACAGTCGGTAGCACAGTGTTTGTTCGATGACTATGTGATGGTGCATGGTGTTCCTGAAGTGATTCATAGTGATCAGGGGCGGCAGTTTGAAGCTGAGATTGTTCAAAGAATGTGTCAGCTCCTGGGAATTAAAAAGACACGCACTACACCTTATAATCCCAAATCGGACGGAATGGTTGAACGCTTTAACCGCACGCTGATCGACCAGCTTGCCAAATCGCTGCTCGCCTGCGGTGGTGAGTGGGATGATTATCTGAAACAGGTGGCTTTCGCCTAAAACACATCTGTGCATGCTTGCACCAACTACAGTCCGTACTATCTACTTCACGGACGGGAGGCTTGTGTACCAGTGGATGTGTTGGTGCCGTCTCATTTGGTGCGCTCTGACTTGCCCTTTTCTCATGCTGATTTTGTGGCCTCTTTAGCAGAGAGGCTGGAGACTGCTTTCGCTGGTGCCAGGCAAGGTGGCGCCAACGCTCACGAGAAGCAAAAGCTGTACCATGATGGAGCTGTGCGTCACCGGCCGTATGCAGTAGGGGATCTGGTATGGCTACGTAATCCGACAGAGGACCGGATGAAACTTGCTCCCACTGGAGGGGGCCCTACAGGGTCCTGTCTGTGTTGGACTCTCAAGGGGGAACCTGGACTCACCTATCATATTGGCAACCCTTTGGAATTTGATGGACGGGGGCAGGTCGTCCATTATGATAGACTGAAACCATACACACTACCGATGGCTGCTGGTTTTTCAAATGGCATGCCTACTTCTCCTAGTCAGGCTCCCTCATTGCTGGACGAGGGGTCGCCAGAAGGGGGTGCTGGGGCTGACGAGCCGCTGACCTCTGGTGACACAGGGACTGTTCAGATTACAGGCATCAGAAGCCACTACAGACTGTTTCTCGTTCTGGGAGGAATGTGAGACAACCAGTTCGTTTCAAGGACTTTGTCACTTTTGGTTAGCTGTTTAGAAATAGAAAGAACATTAAACAAAAGTTGGGCTTTCGGTTGGAGGTTGTCAAGGTCACTTAATATGTTCTTACTATGATGGCAAATGTTTCATATGTGTATAGTATGTCTGGATGCTATGGTGTATCAGAATTTTCTGGTGTACGTGGGAATAGTGTGGCATGCGTGACTGTGCAGTGGTGTGAGGGGAACATGCATATATTTTTTTTTAATTTTTTTTTTGTGTGGGTTAACTCCTGTGTTTTGACTGCCTGTGTTGTTTTTGCAGTTATTCTGTTATGGTGTTGAAACGAGGACGTTTCTTTTTGTAGGAGGGGAGGTATGTAACCTATTTTTATGGGCATGCCTCTTTATGATGTTAAGTTCCTGTTATAAGCTGTTTTACAGTATATGCTTTGAGCTTTTATTTTGAAGGCGCCTAGAGCGGAAGTGAGGTCAGGTTGTGTGAAGCGGAGGTTTTTGGAAGGAAGAAAAATAAAGTGGTCCTCGTGTGAACTGGAGCCTCCGTGTTTGTTATTTTGGAGTTTTATACAGTATAGGCGATATTTATAAACCCTCGGTTACACTGTCTTTAGCGCTAGCAGTTAACATTAGCAGTGGCACCAAATTACTCATACCACAAACAATGAGGTGCTAACCATTCAACCTGCCAAAAAATAAAATAAATCCCACAGTTAATTTGTGATTAGCGTTAGCCGCTAACATTAGCATAGAATTGGTCCCCAAATAGTCTTAGTCTAGACATAGTACTGCTTAGGGTGACCATTTCCATGACACCAAAAAGGACGACATTATGCGGCATACGACACCAAAAAGGAGGACATTATGTGGCATATCAATAAATTACTATGGTGTACATAGGACTCTGGTATACTCTTATTTATAGTACAATTTTGAGTGGTTTAAAGATGATGTTTGTGTGGCTGAATAGGAAAAAATATTAAAGTCAAGTGTTTAACAGTATTTGTATTTATTCAATACATTGTGGTGTTTAAAAAGTGACCACTGAGATGCATCTTTTCAAGTGCAGAGTGCCACAAAGCATAACATGTGTGGACTTAAATGTAAACAACAATTAACAGGTAACATATATAATTTAAAAAAAATGCTTTTTAAAAAAGCCTGAATAACCTTTTATATAAACAACAAAGGAGATTGTAACAAACAAAGTGAAATACCTTACCACAATGGGAAAACACTTGTTTGTTCCTTTATTTGAGGCGTCGGTTGCCACGGAAAAGGGTAGGTTGTTTTCTTTTATGTAGTCGGTATGCTCCTGTACCGAATAGTGAGCGATGACTTTCTCGCACAATGCCTTGGCTTTTGTTCGGCCACAAGCCATCCCTTTAGCTGTGTGCGAGTCACTGAAAATCTCCCGGTCCACTTTCATGCCGCAGTCTAAACTTCTGTAGGACTGGTGATGCTTTACAGCATGGTACACCTTGCACAGCTCCGCAGCGGTTATCTTGTCATTCAGGGGCGACGAAACTTCACGAAAAAATTTCCTCATTGAAGAGGTACCTCCCGCACGTTTATTACTTTTATGTTTATCTGTACCTGCATGCCGTTCAATTGCAGCTTTCCCCTGACTACTTACGTCGACATCACATCGACAAAGTGTGCAGAAGCCATGGAATGAGTCTCGACTGCTTTTCGTTATAAATTCGTGCTCTTTTATCCATTCAGAATTAAACGAGGTCTTGCGTTTTGGCATGATGCTAACTTTCTGTCAATGTCATGCCGCAGCAGCACATGGACCCTTGTTTACCTTTTTAACCAATGATAAGCAGATTTGTATCCGACACCGCTCTTAGCCAATCATTTGATATGTTACTACGTTGGGGGCATTTTTTTACGGTCTATGATTGGCTATTGCGCTGCAGCCCCGCAAAGATGAAAAAACTCCGCTCTTCAAGCCTAGTGCCTCAAAAAGGAGGACAAATTACGTGTCCGGCTTGATGCTGCGCCGGACAGGGCATTAAAAATCCGGACTGTCCGGCCCAAATCCGGACACCTGGTCACCCTAGTACTGCTATTGGCAGTAAAATGCCCCTAGCTAACATTGTGCTAGCAGCTAACAATGCTTTTGGCAGTTAATGCCTCACGCTGAAAGCGTGCTAGCGGTTAGCATTTCTTTTGGCAGGGAAATGCTTACATCGAACAGTGAGCTAGCAGCTATTATTGCTACTGGCAGTGAAATGCTTACAGCTAAAACATACACACGGGGCGCAAAGACAAATATTTAACCTTCAGCTGTGGTGTCGTCATTAATCTTACAAGTCATGTGACACTCCAGAGAAGAAAAGAGTGAAAAGTAGGTCATAGTGCTTCCAAAATAATGCATTTGTAATGTAATAAGTGCCCGCAGGGGGCAGCAGTGGCTCAATCTGTAAGGGGCCTTGATGCAAGGAGGACTTCTAAGAATCAAATTTAATTTCAGTAGCTTATTTTTGCACCTTTTGTTCCCCCAGGCTGGAAGGCATCATCGTGGACTACGCCGTCACTCTGGTGGTGGACAGTGCGGGCGTGACCCTCCAGTCCAACCAACTCCTACTGAGAGGTCAAAGAGCACCTGACCTTGGCCTACGCCATCAGCGAGCTGAAGACCTTTTTCACCGAGGACCTCCTGAAGGACGCCTTGGAGAGCGGTGCGTATTGTTGATGGTGACATCACCGTGCGGCCGTAGCAGCGGCAGTCTCCAACGCAAACCTTCACGTGTCATCTCTCAGAGGCTCGGCAGACGCCGCCGTGACGACGCTTGAGAAAACATCTCTAATGCGCTCATCTGTTTCTTATTTGTCTGCTCTCGCACATTTTTTTCAAAGAAAAGTGGGGCATATTTAATGAACAGTGGTTGGTTTGAGGACTGTGTGGGACCTAACTGCGGTTTTAGTCCCCGTCTTTGACCCAAGGACATGAAATTAGAGATTCTGATTTATTTTTGCATCTTCTATTTGACAGCAAGGTAGCACATCTGTCGGCTAAGTAGGTTTGCCTCCTCTCTTCTGCTCCGAGCCACGTCTTTTCATCAACTTTGACGGAAGCGATAACACCCAAGAGATTTATCCGTGACCTCGACTCAGGGGGTGAGAACCTGCGCGCTCAGTCGTATGCCGATGAGACGCTCGCATGAATTATAGGCTCGGACGTGCCGGATTAATGGCTCTCATATGGTCTGACGGGCGGCTCAGAAGAGCGTAAGGTTTGGGCGGCGCGACAGCCTTGTCCCGCAGAGGCTGATGTGCTCTGCAGATTTTGCGGGTATTTCGAAGGTGACGCTGTCAGGATGGAAGGCCTTCCAGCACCGTGACGTTAAACATGTCGCGCCGGTTCTGATTCGAGACGGCCACATTGGTGCTTTTTTTTAAGTGTCAGCTTGTATTAATGACGGTTCCTCTTGCTGGTTCCACAGTGTCTGAGATCCCGGAGACGGTCCATGCTGCTGGAGGAACCTTGGTGAGTGGTCACAAGCACACTACACTCATATCTATGTTGTGGTGCCCCCTGTGGTCGTCAAAATACTTTCTAAGACATTTCCCCGTACATTGAGGACAGAGGTGTCAAACTCATTTTAGATCGGGGGCCACATGGAGAAAAATCTACTCCCAAGTGGGCCGGACTGGTAAAATCACGGCACGATAACTTAAAAGTAATGACAACTTCAGATTGTTCTTTTTCTTTTCTTTAAATAAAACAAGCACATTCTGAAAATGTACATGTAATGTAATGTTTTTTTTTTTTTAAACTTACATGTTGCGGTGAATTGTATTCTATCTTTATTTGTCGTTATTTATACTTTCTGAATAAATTATGTGACGATGTTCATCAGTCAACTCATTGGTGTTAATTGTCAATCTATCAAGATAAGAAAATAATATCAAAATCAAATAACAGGATGTTATTTATGTAGTTTGCTCAATTTCCTCGACTGGTGCACTAATATTTAAAGTTAGTATTATTTGCGGATGATACAACAGCGTTTTGTTCAGGAGAGAACACACAGGAGATAATACAAATAATAACAGAACAAATTAACAAATTAAAAAGATGGTTTGACAAAAACAGACTATCGTTGAATCTTAGTAAAACTAAAATAATGCTATTTGGTAACAGTAGAAGAGAAAGTCAAACACAAATACAAATAGACGGAATAGAAATTGAAAGAGTAAATGAAACCAAATTTCTAGGTATAATGATTGATGATAAATTGAACTGGAAATCTCACGTAAAAAATATACAACATAAAGCTGCAAGAAACACGTCAATAATGAATAAAGCAAAACATGTTCTAGACCAAAAATCCCTTCATATTCTCTACTGCTTACTAGTGTTACCATATCTGAGCTACTGTGTAGAAATATGGGGAAATAATTACAAAAGTACACTTCATTCATTAACGGTGTTACAAAAAAGATCAGTTAGAATAATACATAATGTTGGATATAGAGAACATACAAACCCTTTATTTATTGAATCAAAAATACTGAAATTCCACGACAGTGAATTTGCAAACAGCTAAAATTATGCACAAAGCAAACTATAACCTGCTACCCAAGAATATACAACAATTCTTCTCAAAAAAAGAGGAGAAATATAATCTTAGAGAAAAACGTAATTTAAAACATTTGTTTGCACGCACAACACTTAAGACCTTCAGTATATCAGTATGTGGAATTCAATTATGGAATGGATTAAGCAAAGCAATCAAACAATGTACTAATATGATACACTTCAAGAAACCCTTCAAACTTAAAGTGTTTACAAAGTACAAAGAAGAAGAACCATGACAAACATTCTCAATTTATTTCATCCATTCATTCATTCATTCTTAAAGTAATCTTACTTATCTCATCATATGAAATATGACTTACTTCACCAATTATTATTATTACATTCTTACTATTATTTATTTATTTATTTTTATTGTGATTACTTATGGAGTTTATTGTGAAAAAATTGTGAACAGGAAGTGAACAAAAAGTTTGGCAACTGTTATGTAAAGAAAAGGGGTAGGATTAAATAAGCTCTGCTTCTTCCTACTCCTTTTCGAACATGTTGAAAAGAGAAACTGGAAATTGTGTTATGTACGTGAGGGTTGGAAGGAGACGACACCACGAAGAGCTTAAGGTTACCAGGTTTATTGTAACCTTTGATGATTGTGTGGGATGTGTATGCTACTCTAAGTGTTGGTTGCAGGCTTAAGTGTAGAATTAACCATGTAAATAATTCAAGAGGATGTTGTACATGCGTGATGGATGAAAAGTTTGTCTGACCAAGAGGGTAGGCACAAGGGAGATCCGGGGACAGGCAGGTGGTCGAAGGCAGGCGGAAAGCAACAATGTCCAAGTCCAAAACGAGTGATCGAGGATTGAGAGAGGCAACTGCAAGGAGAACAAGGGACATAAGTCAACAAGACAAAAAGGGGCAAAAGACAAAAGCAAGGCGAGAACAACGAGAGGGCAGCCAGAGACGTAATGCTTACTACAAGAGTTAACGACGTTCCGGCGTAGGTCCCAAGGAGTGACTGGTTCTTATGCTGTCCTCCTGATTACTGCCAGGTGTGCTGATGACTAACCGCCTGCAGCTGCGGCGAAGAGAGGGCGTGATGCAATCGGTGGGGGCGTGTCCTGACATGCTGCCAGACAGGGAGTGTGATCTTGCTGAGGGAAAATCTTGGGTTCGAATCCGCGCTGCAACAGTACCCCCCTCCTTAGGCGAGGCACCCGACGAGCGTCTGAGGGCCCCCGGGTTGGCACAGTAGAAGTCCTCCAGAAGAGAGGGGTTGGCAAGGTAGGAGGCCGGCACCCATGATCTGTCCTCCGGTCCGTATCCCTCCCAGTCGACCAGGTATACCAGTCCCCTACCCTGTCGACGGACCCCGAGGATCTTCCTTACCGTCCAAACCGGATCGCCGTCATCCAGGAACCTAGGGGGGGGTAGGGGTAGGGGGAGATAGAACGCTCTCCACCACCGGCTTTATTTGAGAGACATGGACCACAGGATGTCGCTTGACCGAGGGTGGGAGAGCCAGTTTAACAGAAACTGGGTTGATTAAGGAAATGATGGGAAAAGGACCAACAAAACGGGGGGCTAATTTTTTAGACGGTACCTGGAGGCTGAGGTCCTTAGCGAGTAACATGACCTTTTGTCCAGGCTGATAAGAAGGGGCCGGGATACGGTGTCTGTTGGCACTGCGACACATCCTCTCTGATGCCTTAACGAGGGCCGTACGAGCGGCTCTCCACACCCTCTGACACCTTTTGATGTGGGCCCTGGTAGAAGGTACCCCGACCTCGAGTTCCTGCTGGGGAAACATAGGGGGTTGATAGCCCAAAGAACACTCAAAAGGGGACATACCGGTGGCAGAGCTCTTCATTGCGTTGTAGGAGTACTCTACCCATGGGATGAACTTGCTCCAGGACGAGGGCTGACGTTGGGCAACGCAGCGAAGCATAGACTCCAGACTTTGATTGGCTCTTTCGGCCTGTCCATTGCTTTGGGGGTGATATCCTGAGGTGAGGCTGACCGAGGCCCCGATCCCCTTACAAAATGTTCTCCATACCTTAGAGGTGAACTGAGGGCCCCGGTCGGATACGATGTCCATAGGAATCCCATGTTGTTTTACGACGTGCAACGTGAGAAGATCCGCCGTCTCGGAGGAGGAAGGCAACTTGCGGAGGGGTATGAAGTGGGCTGCCTTAGAAAAACGGTCGACAATGGTGAGTATAGTGTTGTTACCTCTCGAGACGGGAAAGCCAGTGACGAAGTCCAAAGCTATGTGTGACCATGGGCGAGCCGGAATCGACAGTGGAACAGGCAGTGATGTACTCTCGAGTGTCAGCAGCCAAGGATGGCCACCAAAAACGTCTTCGGACAAAGGATAATGTACGTTGGAACCCAGGATGGCAGGAAAACAGACTAGAGTGGGCCCAATCCAAGACCTGGGACCGAAGTTCTCTGTGAACGAACAACTTGCCAGGCGGTCCGCCCCCAGGTCCAGGACGAGCCTGCAGAGCCTTCTTCACCTGGTCCTCAATTTTCCAGGTGACCATTCCCACAATACGAGCCGGGGGAAGAATGGTCTCAGGGATGGGCGGACAAGCGTTCTCAGCCATGTGACAATGCGTCTGCCTTCTGGTTCTTGGATCCTGGTCGGTAAGACAAGACGTAGTCGAAGCGAGAAAAAAACTGTTGCCACCTTGCCTGTCGATTGTTGATTCGTCACGCTGACCGGATGACGAGAAGGTTGCTATGGTCAGTCAAGATTTGGAACTGGTGCCTAGCTCCCTCTAACCAGTGTCTCCACTCCAATAAAGCCTCGTGGACAGCCAGCAGCTCCCTGTTACCAGCATCGTAGTTGAGTTCAGCCGGGGAAGTCGCCTGGAGAAAAATGCACAGGGGTGAAGCAAGTTATCAATCTTAGATCTCTGATAAAGTATAGCTCCAATCCCTGATTCAGAAGCATCCACCTCCACTAAGAATGGACAGTCCCAATCCGGATGGATGAGGACGGGGGCAGAGATAAAGCTGGTCTTGAGTCCTCTAAAAGCACTGTCGGCCTCAGGTGACCACAAAAAATTGACCTTAGATGAGGTGAGAGCGTTGAGGGGTGCTGCAATAAGACTGAAATTCCGAATGAATCTTCTATAAAATCCCGCGAAGCCCAGAAATCTCCTGAGTTCTGTCTTGGATGTGGGTTGTGGCCAGGCTACCACAGCCTTGACCTTCTCAGGGTCAGCCCTGACGTGCCCCTTCTCCACAATGAAGCCCAGAAAATCCACAGATGAGGCGTGAAAAAGGCATTTCTCCGCCTTGACAAACAGTCTGTTCTCGAGAAGACGCTGAAGGACCAAACGGACATGCTGTTGATGCTCCTGCGGGTTGCGAGAAAAAATAAGGATGTCGTCCAAGTAGACAACAACAAACTGATCCAGCATGTCACAAAGAATGTCATTGACCAGTGTCTGAAAAACAGCAGGAGCATTGGTAAGACCAAAAGGCATAACTCTGTACTCGTAGTGGCTAAGGTGAGTATTAAACGCTGTCTTCCATTCATCCCCCTCTTTAATCCGAACCAAGTGGTATGCGTTGCGAAGGTCGAGTTTAGTGAAGATGGTAGCTGGTGCCAGGGGTTCAAAAGATGCGTTTAGAAGTGGCAGTGGGTACTTGTTCTTGATGGTTATGTTGTTGAGGTGCCGGTAGTCAATGCAGGGTCGCAAGGACCCGTCGTTCTTAGTCACAAAGAAAACCCCCGCAGCCACAGGGGATTTAGAAGGGGTTATGATACCGGAAGCCAGAGATTCAGTGATGTAATTCTTCATGGCTTCTTTTTCGGGAAGAGACAGGTTGTACAGCCGACTAGACGGCAGGGATGCCCCAGGAAGCAGCTCGATAGCGCAGTCATATGGTCTATGTGGCGGGAGAGATAGAGCACGTTCCTTGCTGAATACTTCAGCGAGGTCATGATAGAACTCAGGAATGGTAGAGAGGTCGACCTGGTGGTTAGTAGATTGAATAGTTCTGCTGGGGGCCGAGGCTGACTTCAAGCAGTAGCGTGACAAAGGGTGCTCCAAGCCATTATCTCTCCGGAGGTCCATGAAATGTGAGGATTATGTTGCTTCAACCATGCTCTTCCTAAGACAACTGGAGTGAAAGGGGCCTCCAAAACCCAGAAACGGATGGTTTCAGAATGGTTTCCGGATAAGGTGAGAAGCAGTGGTTCTGATCGGTGTCTGATAGGACCCAATGGACGTCCGTCCAGAGCTTGAGCAGGAAGGTCCTTGTTCAAAGATACCAGAGGAATCTTGTTTTGTTGGGCAAAGCCGTAGTCCATAAGACTATCGTCCTCCCCGGAGTCCAAAAAAACTTTAACTCCAACTCTCTTGTCGTTCCAAGTTAAGGACGCGGAAAACAGGATGCCTGGGTTCTCTTGTCCCCGGGGGAGTGTCGAATGGCTCACCAGGATCCCCCTTGCTGGTGAGCCTGGTCTTTTAGTAGTGCCGGACAGTAGCGGACAATGTGTCCCGCACCCCCACAGTAAAGGCAGAGATGTTGCCTCATCCTTCTCTCCCTCTCCTCCGTCCCCAAACGGGTTCTTCCTACTTGCATGGGTTCGGTGGTTGAAACCGCAACAGGTAATGGGGTCGGTTGTCCTCCAAATGGCTGAAAGACGGGAGATGAGGTCGTAGCCGGGGTTCTCCTAGCGACGCTCCGGGCTCTCTCGGTTGCTCGCTCCACAAGTCTCTGATCATACTGGAGTGCCAAGTCAATGAGGCCTCTGCAAGAGGTTGGTCTTCCCCTCAGCAGACCGTCCCTGATTTCTTCGGCGAGTCCCTGACGAAAAGCACTTTGGAGGGCTTTGTCGTTCCAGCCACTGTCTGCCGCAATGGTCCGGAACTCAAGGGTGTAGGCTGCCACCGAGCGAGTTCCTTGCCGGATGGTGTGCAAGCGTCCTGCGGCATCCCCCCCATCCTTGGGGTGGTCGAAGACAGCCAAAAATTCGGACCGGAAGGCTGAGTAGTCGGTGCCGAGGCCCAGTGACTTGTCCAAAGCTGCAGTAGCCCACTTGAGAGCAGGTCCGGCAAGCAGCGAAAAAATAAATGCAATTTTGGCCCCATCGGTAGTGTAACACGAGGGTTGGTGCAAAAAAATAAACTCACATTGCACCAAAAAACCCCTACAGAGCTCAAAATCACCCTCAAAAGGCTTTGGGCTAGCAATCTTGGGCTCTCGGCTAAAGGAAGCGCTACCGGAGCTAGTAGCTGGTGTAGCATGCTGTCCAGTTACCAAGTCTTGCACTGGGCTGGGGACTAGCTCGTCAAACTTAATATATAACTTGGTGAAAGCCTTCTCTAAATTGTCCTCTAATGCCTCAAAACGAGTCTGGTGCGTCTTCAGGACTGAGCACATTACCTCCAAGTCCGGATTTCGTGGGATCCGAGCCTAGGGAGCGAGGCTAGGCTGGAGGGTGTCGTCTGGTTCCGACATGGTTGGCCGGAACGTACTGTTATGTACGTGAGGGTTGGAAGGAGACGACACCACAAAGAGCTTAAGGTTACCAGGTTTATTGTAACCTTTGATGATTGTGTGGGATGTGTATGCTACTCTAAGTGTTGGTTGCAGGATTACGTGTAGAATTAACCATGTAAATAATTCAAGAGGATGTTGTACATGCGTGATGGATGAAAAGTTTGTCTGACCAAGAGGGTAGGCACAAGGGAGATCCGGGGACAGGCAGGTGGTCGAAGGCAGGCGGCAAGCAACAATGTCCAAGTCCAAAACGAGTGATCGAGGATTGAGAGAGGCAACTGCAAGGAGAACAAGGGACATAAGTCAACAAGACAAAAAGGGGCAAAAGACAAAAGCAAGGCGAGAACAACGAGAGGGAAGCCAGAGACGTAATGCTTACTACAAGAGTTAACGACGTTCCGGCGTAGGTCCCAAGGAGTGACTGGTTCTTATGCTGTCCTCCTGATTACTGCCAGGTGTGCTGATGACTAACCGCCTGCAGCTGCGGCGAAGAGAGGGCGTGATGCAATCGGTGGGGGCGTGTCCTGACATGCTGCCAGACAGGGAGAGTGATCTTGCTGAGGGAAAATCTTGGGTTCGAATCCGCGCTGCAACAAATTGTGATGTATCATGTTGTAAGCTTGCATGTTCGAAATAAACTTAAACTCAAACTCAAACTCAAACATCATGTAGTTTATTTATTTTTTACATATGTAGCATAATCTGCAAATATACAAATAATTGCTATTGCGACATCTAGTGGACACATTTAGAACAGCAGTTTCTTACATTAAAACATTTTGGCTCATTTTTATACATAGCAAACTCATCCCGCGGGCCGGTTAAAACCTGTTTGCGGGCAGGATTACACCCCTGATTTAGGACAAACATCCTCCAATATTTGTTAGACAAATGGTCAATGACTTATGGAATGCTAATTTCTAAATCGTTTAGCTTGATGGTGGCCATGTTTTTTAATCAATCTTGCTCAAACTGTACACACATGTTTGTCAGTCCCCGAAATGTACGTGCCAAATTTGGTGGTGATTTGGATAAACACCATAAAGTTCAACTGTAGGGATGGATACTGAATCAGGTATATTTTTAGCACAGATCGAATCCCACTGGTTCTATTGGGCACAGATTCACGTAAAATCCTGGGTGGGCCGTGACGTCACATACATTGGTTTTGCTAATGACATGCTACTGATTAGCATTAGCAATTTTACATGGCGATTTCAACACCTTCAAATTTGTTTATGAAAACTACAAATAAACTGCGCGTTACAATCAAACAGCTGGTGCGTAATAAGTACAATAATTACATTATTAACACTTTTTAGGGCGCAACAAAACAGCAAAAATTGAACTGACTGGCCAACAAACCATAAACTATTCTCTACTTCCGCCTAACGTTTTGGACTTGCAACTGTAATTGAGACTCAGCAATGTGATATTAATCAGCACATTTTTAACTGTTACAATAAAAACATGTTTTATTACCAAAAACAATTATTAACACACACAAAAATACCAAAAATTGGTACTGTTAATTGATTCCCAGAACCGGGAATTGTTAGCGTATTGGTTCAAATGTGAAAGGTAACCATCCCTAGGTTGTTTTGTAGGACATATTAAGATGTGAGAGAAATTACAAGTCAATCTGATTTACGGGGATCAACTTTGGGGGTTTGATAACAGCGCCAACATGCGGCGTATTTGTCAGAGAAGTAATAGCGAATAAAACGCAGTAGCGGTGCGTGTTTTGGCACCTTTTGATATGAAAGAAAAGGGTTAGCTTATGGTGCGTTCAATTTGTACTGGAAAGTCAGAATTTCCAAGTTCCTAGTCAGAATTTCAACTGAAACGCCCCTTGAGGTTGGATTTCTGACATGGAAAGTCAAAGAATTCTCACCAATTCAGAGTTTGCTTCAAAGATAGCTACTCTGGATGTAAAGAATGATATCCTCTTCTATAATAACCGTTTGTCGCATTAAATCAGTCATATACAATGCATTGTTGTATATTTATATTTGGTAACGTCACGTTAGTGTAAACTACACTTTTTTCATGTGGTATATACGTTCTACATCGCTATCAAAAGCGCCTGGGTTTTCTCTTCATCCACCGTGTTTGAAGGTTGCATGTTTTCCTATAAGTTGTTAGTATTCAAACAAGGCAAGCGCAAAAATATCTTTGGTGGATATGGCCATTTTGATTTCCGACATCAAAACCGGAATGCTCACAACTCAGCTGTGATGTCACTCCTAGCTCCTACTTCCCACTTCCCAGGTAAATGGAGTACAGAATTAGACATGTGGTGTCCAAACTTTTCCCACATTATTAATTTTTAAAAAGGCAAACAAATATATATATATTTATATTTAAAGACAAAGCTTTGTGTTTGTGTGCAGCGTGTTATTGTTAAATTATGCCTTTTAGCTGTATGTTTACATTTTTGCTAAAGAAAAAAGCCCCAGGCTGTACTTGTCTACACTTTTGGACACCCCAAGCTTATACAAACAAATAGATACAGCCATGTGTATTCACGAGTCATTTACCTGTCGCTTTGATTGATGTGTTGGTGGACAACGAAATGCATCAATAGATGACTTATAAACACACGTGTCTACCCATAAAAACACAGATGTGGTAAATTATCAAAAATGCTGTGCCTTTTTCCCCTTCTTGCTGCTCATTGTGAAAAACACAGATGAATTTCCGCAAAGCAGGGACGTGATTTATTTTATGATTCTTATTAATAACATTTGCATTTAACATGTTTATAATCCCTCTACACACACTTATAAACACTTCCTATGTTCTTAAATCACCTTATACACTCTAAAACCGCCATCATCTTGACATGAAGCTTCACTTGGTATTCAATTGTACTTTAAACCTTCGCAATGCACTGAGACTGTAGTAAGTGAACCGTAACGTGACGAGGAAAGCATTTTGCAAGCGTTTTTATTACAGTATACCTTGTTAAGCTGCGGTTCTATAAGGGGAAACATGAATTCCAACATGAAGAACAAACTTGGCCGCATGGCAGTTTTTTTTATAAGGTGACTGAATGGACACTCTAATGGGAGTAGTATACTCAATTTTGGGAGATACTGTAATGTTTCTGAACTGGTGTAAAACTTATATAAAAACCGTGATTTATAACTGCATTTTGATAATCTCACAGATCGACGAGCGCTCGCTAGCTTAAATGTTAACATGAAAAAAGAGACATTTACTGTATGTCTTTCCTTATTAAGAAATTACATATCCCAAACCAAACTTGAATAAACACATTAGTGTCTGACAACTAAGCTATTCAGTTGTACACACTGAACCTACAAGCTGTGCTCTTTCAGAACAACGTGATCGTTCTATACACGGAGGTGTTTCCAAGGAGCGTTTAAGGACCACTGAACAGAGTATGTCCTACTCTCAACGTCCGAAACACAAAACATGCAAACTAGTGGGCTTTCTGAGAGTGTTTATTTATTTTAGTTATTTAAGAAAATCTAAATATTTCCGTGTTTGTACCAAACCCAAAACCAGTCAACTTGGCACATTGTGTCATTTGTAAATAAAAACAGAATACAATGATTTGCAAATTATTTTCAACTTATATTCAATTGAATACACAATTGAATTCTGAATACACACAGAATTTAATGGCAGCAACACATTGCAAAAAAGTTGGCACAGGGGCATTTATACCACTGTGTTACGTCGCCTTTCCTTTTAACAACACTCAGTAAACGTTTGGGAACTGAGGAGACTAATTTTTGAAGCTTTTCAAGTGGAATTCTTTCCCATTCTTGCTTGATGTACAGCTTAAGTTGTTCAACAGTCAGGGGTCTCCGTTGTCGTATTTCACGCTTCATAATGCGCCACACAATTTCAATGGGAGACAGGTCTGATTGCTGAAATAAGCAGGGGCGTCCATGATAACGTTGCTTGGATGGCAACACATGTTGCTCCAAAACCTGTACAGTATGTACCTTTCAGCATTAATGGTGCCTTCACTGATGTGTAAGTTTACCCATGCCTTGGGCACTAATACACCCCCATACCATAACAGATGCTGGCTTTTGAACTTTGCGCCTATAACAATCCGAATGGTTCTTTTCCTCTTTGTTCCGGAGGTTTCCAAAAACAATTTGAAAAGTGGACTCGTCAGACCACAGAACACTTTTACACTTTGCATTAGTCCATCTTAGATGAGCTCGGGTCTAGCGAAGCCGGCAGCGTTTCTGGGTGTTGTTGATAAATGGGTTTGACTTTGCATAGTAGAGTTTTAACCTGCACTTACAGATGTAGCGATGAACTGTAGTTACTGACAGTGGTTTTCTGAAGTGTTCCTGAGCCCATGTGGTAATATCCTTTACACACTGATGTTGGTTTTTGATGCAGTACCGCCTGAGGGATCGAAGGTCACGGGCTTAGCCGCTTACGTACAGTAATTTCTCCAATAATCTCTGAACCTTTTGATGATATTACGGACCATAGATGGTGAAATCCCTAAATTCCTTGCAATAGCTCGTTGAGAAATGTTGTTCTTAAACTGTTCGACAATTTGCTCACACATTTGTTCACAAAGTGGTGACCCTCGCCCCATCCTTGTTAGTGAATGACTGAGCATTTCATAGAAGCTGCTTTTATACCCAATCATGGCAACCACCTGTTCCCAATTAGCCTGTTCACCTGTGGGATGCTCCAAATAAGTGTTTGATGAGCATTCCTCAACTTTCTCAGTCTTTTTTGCCACTTGTGCCAGCTTTTTTTTAAACATGTTGCAGCCATCAAATTCCAAATGAGCTAATATTTTCAAAAAATAAAGTTTACCAGTTTGAACGTTAAGTATCTTGTCTTTGCAGTCTATTCAATTGAATATAAGTTGAAAATAATTTGCAAATCCTTGTATTCGGTTTTTATTTACCATGTACACAAGGTGCCAACTTCACTGGTTTTGGGTTTTGTATAAGTACTTTTTGAGCACAATAATAGAGTTATTTCTGGTGTTGACGGACAAGCATTATGGATTACTAGATGTAAATAGACAAATACAAAGATGAGCTCGCTGGCAAAAGGATGAAGCGGATTTTTTTGGCTCTTTGCTGTAATAATCCGCCGACGCACTATACAGCGCCATCTGTCAAGACCGAGACGATAGCATCTTACAAAGTCTGACTTTATTTTGTGCGGCGAAGTCCCTTCAGGGCTGCTCTAAATACGTCTGGTGGTTAACTTAATTGAAAGCCAGATTGGGAGGTAAATAAAAGCTGAAAGCAAATCTTTGATTCCGCTGATTGCAGGGCTTTTTCAGACATTCTTTGGAAAATATAATTTTGATGGCGATATCATGTTCCAAAAATTTGGGCAGGGGACGCAAATTTTTTTGGGGTGGAATGTCAAGAAAAAAGGGCTGATGGAAACATAATGTACGGTAGATATGCACAGTGATTGTATCGTAATATTAGAAGCCCTCCCTAATGGCGCACTAGCCCATAGGCTACATAAGCTTCTTTCACACAGAAATCCCACACAATTACTACAACAGAGCCGTAACAGTAGATCTCTGTCGTTCATACAACACTGATCAAAACAGGACATTCACAATTTCACACAGCAACACGGAATCCTGATATCAGATAATTAGATGGACTGATGCTGTATTTGACCTAAAAAGCACTTGTAGGACAGCAACAGTTGCTTTCAACTGATGATGTCTTTCCAACTCTGGCTGAAACAACTGTGCAGTTCAGACAGGAAAGAGGAACACTAAAAAAATGTGACTCAATGCATCGTTAAAATGCACACTTTCTTTGCGATACTTTATATAAATACTCAAACTGTCATGTGAGTACCCCTGGTAGTGCGCATGCGCCATCAGGTGGTACTAAGGACCAAAAATAAACAAAAAAAGGTGTTTATCAACTAGACAGCTAAAAATGTTGTTCAATTGGTTCAATAGTTCACATGGGATACTTTGACTGAGACCTGTGAATTCTGCCTAGTAACAAGCAGCCAATTAAACAACAAAATAGCAATACATTGGTAGATAGCAAAAATATAGTTCTCTTGTAAAGTTAATTGGCCTATGACTGCGCTGTATGAATTCTACCTACAGTCAATGGAACATGAGGTGTCGAGGGAAGAAAAAAACCTGATTAATCAGCTAGACAATCAAACACATCAAGCTAGATATGAAAAATCTAGTTATTGTAGTTATTTGGCATATGGGGCATGACAAAGCAGTATAATAATAATAATTAGCTTTATTGTCTCCAAGGAGAAATTTGTCTAGAACATCAAGACACACGTTTTACATACATACAGTTCATCCGACAATACAGTGACGACAGTGAACAGTGCTCAGGTATATCAGTTAGTTATGAGATCACACATTACACTCCCCCTGTATTGCACACCTCCCGTATTGCACTATCCAATACTGCACTCATTATTGCATCGGTTTATAATATCACTCAAAGGTGTAGCTTTGCCAAAAAAAAGGAAATAAAACAAAAAACAAACACGTTTTAATTTATGAAAAGATAGGCTTTTTTTATGTACATTACAGAAAACAAATATACAAACATTTATATACATTAAAGAACTTTTTTTTTTTTTTTAATTGATATTCTGCAGTCGAAATAAATATTAAAAACTATATTCATGCGTGTTTTGAACAATGCTGAAAGGCTCATCAGGGATTTATTGAACACATGGATGACTTTGACAGCAATGTTCTACACAGCCAACATTAACATTTACGACCAATTAATACATTGTCGTGAATAAATTATCCTAATCAAAGCGGCAATTATTATTTCCAGTTAATGGTCCAGTCTTTAAATAAAGAGCATGTTGAAGCTATTATGTGATCTGTTGACATCCCCTGGATTTGATTACAGGAGTGCACATGTGTTCAGCAACGACGTTTATGCTACATTAGTTTCTTTTAATTGAAATCTTCAAAGAGGTTCCCTGATTCAACCTGACGCAGGCTGGAGGCAAAAAAGGGTTATTTTGATGGCCTCGCAACATTTTGACATGGTGTTTGCAATGCAGGTCCGCCCTGAGAATGAACCAGAGCCGGAACTCCCAATCCCAGAAGACGTCATGGAAGACGTCAGGAGGGACGAATTCCTGCCCGAGGTGGCTGAAGACGACACGGTGGTCACGATGGAAAGTGATGTGGTCATCCTGGAGGAGAGCGTTGATATATCTTCCCCTCCCGTTGTCACCACGTCGGCACCTGACACCGGCAGTAAGTGTTTATCCACGTGATGTTTCTTTTCTTACCAGTAAATGTTGGACTTCAGCATAAAAACAAACAATACCGCAAACTGGTCTTCAAAGACAGTTGAGCTTTTAGTGTAGCTAGCTTTCTTTTTCCACGCCAAGTCTGACTTTGTTTAACCCAGGTATTAAGGAGGAGGGTTTGCTGCTGGAGAACACTGTGCAAACTACAGCGGCAGAAGAAGAGGACCACCACCAGCAGACACAGGAGGACGTCCCCCCGTTTGAGAGTCAAGAAGAAGGAGTCACGTTGCCTGAACCCCCAGTATTGGTGGAGGCCTCGGGCACCGGTGACATTGACAACCTGCTGTGGTGGCCTGATACCACAACTTCGGCGGCAGCAGAGGCTGAAGATTGGTCGTTCTGGACGAGGAGCATCTGGACAGTGGCGTCTTCACCGAGGAGTTCCTAGCAAGTGAAACAGCAGAACAGGGTTTTTTTCCTGGTGCTGCAGATGTAGCTAGTGAGGCTGGTCAACAAAGTGAATCCAAGCATTCTGAAGAGGCTGAAACAGCCGCTCCAGAAGAAGCGCCGCCTTCAGTGGAAGGACCTCCAGAAGCTTCAGAGATCGCAACAGATAAACTTGCCGATAACGATATCTTGCTGGTCAACCAGGACACACCAGAACCAACTGCAGCGTCTGCAGAAGAGGAGTCACCCTTTGCAAATGTACCTGAGATGAAACCAGCTTTGGAGGAGCAACCTGACCTTGTCATCCTTTCACTTGTGGAGGAGGTAAGTTTCAATGTCACACAGGAAGTAAGAACGAAGACAACTTTCTACCATTTTCCGCTAGATCCAGACCACCGATGAAGATGGCGACTCCCCCATTTATGACCCCAGCTATGAAGTGATCCACTACGGCTTGATCAACCACACGGAGGAGGGCAGCACTGGGTTCCCACTAAGCCAGGTCGAGCGCTGATGGTCTTCTTTAGCTTGCGGGTGACCAACATGATCTTCTCAGAGCATCTGTTTAACAAGAGCTCGCCAGAGTACAAAGCGTTGGCGCAGCGCTTCCTAGAACTGGTACATTGTAATTGATTGACTTAAATTATATAGCTTGCAACAACTTTTACAATCCTTGTTGTCCCCAGCTTGTGCCCTACCTCCAGTCCAACCTGAGTAACTTTGAGAACCTTGAAATCCTCAACTTCCGCAATGGAATCATGGTCAACAGCCGGATGAAATTCGGCAAGCCGGTAGCTCAGGGCATCACCTCCACAGTCTACTTGATCCTGGAGGACTTCTGCAACACGGCCTACCAGACCATGAACCTGGCCATCGATAAGTACTCCCTGGATGTCGAGTCATGTTCGTTTAATTGCTCGATCCTGACGTCAAACCAACATTGCCACTAGACTTCAAAGGGTGTCCTGCTGCTGTTACACCCATTAAATCACCTTTGGAAAAAAACATGGTCTTATGTAATATGATACCATGAGTCACTTTGTAATAACTGTCCCTGAAAATAGTGAATCATGTTTATGTTTAACTGTCAAAGTCACTCTAAATCACACGCTTTGCAGACTGCTGAGCTCACATAAACCAGCAGAAAATAAAAAAATCATGACTGAGGCCTTTTTGGTCCTTCGCGTTAATGTATGATCAACTTTTTGTTGTTATAGTATCTACAGTTTTCTGAATAAAGCTAATAAAAATATGTTAAGCTCCCCAACTTATACAGGCAGACCGTCCTACATTCACAGACATAAAGAATCTCTAAAAGTGGAACGTTATGAATTTTTTTAATGTTTTAATATGAAAATGGAGCGAATGGCGTACCGTGCTTTTTGTGTACTTAACAGTTCTGCTTTCCATCAAGTGGTACAGTAAAGGTTGGATGGTTTGGAATGGTAAACTTAAATGAAGCATTTGTTTTTAGCTCTGTCAGCCTACAGTGTAACAGTCAGACTACAGTTACATCATTGAAAAAAATGAGGTACTGTAACAAGGATTTTTTATCCAAACAGAAGCAGCTCAGTTTGGGCTGTGTCATCTTAGAACAGACACCCGCTGTATGTGGGACTCTGGGTACTCAACTGACCTTGAGGGACAGAGGAGAGGGTCACAATGTCCAATGATTCAACCGCAAGGTTGATAGTTCGATCAGAATCTTCCAAATCGAATAGTCGACTATTCTAGGACAACCCTAGTGTTAACATGAAATGTATTTGGCGACAGAGACAAAGACTCCCTTTGTTGTAAACCACAGTATTCTGTTGACCAATGGAGTTTAGCTCCACCTTAGACAGGCTAACTATATCGTGCGCTAACAAAAAGGGTGCTAACAGCAGTGGGATCATAGATAAATCAAAATACGACTGCTAAGTGATGTGCCTATGTGGTGGCTATTTTAGCGGAGCCTACTTTCCAATTTAAGGTAATGCAATACAATGCAATGGAGAAGCCTGACACTTTGCCCCTATTAGGCTCGCTGTAGGCACACAGCTCAAAAAGGGGTGTTGTATCTCGTTATATCATGTTATTTTGGCATATTTTGCAATGGAAACAGAGGGAAAAGGGTTGCCATACTTTTTGTTTTCCCAAACTGTTCTGCTGAGTGAAGTTCAATTTGGCGCGGTATAGTTTGTATCGGTAAACTCAACCAAGCTTTCGTTTTCGGCGGCATAACTTGGTTTTTATGATAGTGAATAACACAGGTTGGACAGTTTGGCACCCATAATATTGGAGACAGCAAAAAAAAAGTGTACCAAACTGAAACCGTTGCCTGGTTACAATAATAAGAGTGGTGTCAGTAAGCCTGATTAACTGTACCGTGGTTAAACAAATCCAAAATGGAAATGCGGCTAAAATGCCTTTGGGTGAAACATGTGCCTACAAGAGACAGAGCTACAGTTTGGTTATGATAGTAGCCTGTCTGGCTCCATTCTAGTAAAATGTACCATACTGTGACCAGTGCCTTAAAGGCCTACTGAAATGATTTTTTTTATTTAAACGGGGATAGCAGATCCATTCTATGTGTCATACTTGATCATTTCGCAATATTGCCATATTTTTGCTGAAAGGATTTAGTATAGAACAACGACGATAAAGTTCGCAACTTTTGGTTGCTGATAAAAAAAAGGCCTTGCCTATACCGGAAGTAGCGTGACATCACAGGAGGAAGGATTCCTCACAATTCCCCGTTGTTTACAATGGAGCGAGAGAGATTCGGACCGAGAAAGTGACGATTACCCCATTAATTTGAGCGAGGATGAAAGATTCGTGGATGAGGAACGTTAGAGTGAAGGACTAGAGAGGCAGTGCAGGGTGTATCTTTTTTCGCTCTGACCGTAACTTAGGTACAAGGTCTCATTGGATTCCACACACTCTCCTTTTTCTATTATGGATCAGAGATTTGTATTTTAAACCACCTCGGATACTATATCCTCTTGAAAATGAGAGTCGAAAACGCGAAATGGACATTCACAGTGACTTTTATCTCCACGACAATACATCGTTGACGCACTTTAGCTACGGAGCTAACGTGATAGCATCAGGCTCAAATGCAGATAGAAACAAAATTTAAAAAAAACCCTGACTGGAAGGATAGACAGAAGATCAACAATACTATTAAACCATGAACATGTAAATACACGGTTAATAATTTCCAGCTTGACGAAGCTTAACAATTGAAGCTAACTAACTTAGCTACGGAGCTAACGTGATAGCATCAGGCTCAAATGCAGATAGAAACAAAATTTTAAAAAACCCTGACTGGAAGGATAGACAGAAGATCAACAATACTATTAAACAATGAACATGTAAATACACGGTTAATAATTTCCAGCTTGGCGAAGCTTAACAATTGAAGCTAACTACGGAGCGGCGGCGGGCGTTGTAGCTTTCAACGACACCCCGGCCGCCATCAGAGTCGGAAAGAAACATATATTTCCCCAAAGTTTCGTACGTGACATGCACATAGCGACACGCACGTACGGGCAAGCGATCAAATGTTTGGAAGCCAAAGCTGTACTCACGGTAGTGTGTCTTGTATCCAGCTCAAACACAACACAACCTCCTGATTGTGTTGATGTAGTCCGCTGCTAATACACCGATCGCACCTACAACTTTCTTATTTGCAGTCTCCATTGTCCATTAAACAAATTGCAAAAGATTCCCCTACACAGATGTCCAGAATACTGTGGAATTGTTCGATGAAAACAGAGCAGTTTGTATGGTGACACATTGGGTACGAATACTTCCGTTGCCGTCGTGACGTCACACGCATACGTCATCATACATAGACGTTTCCAACCGGGTGTTTAGCGGGAAATTTTAAATTGCACTTTATAAGTTAACCCGGTCGTATTGGCATGTGTTGCAATGTTAAGATTTCATCATTGATATATAAACTATCAGACTGTGTGGTCGGTAGTAGTGGGTTTCAGTAGGCCTTTAACAATATTAGTCAGACATTTTGGCACCCTTAACATTAGAACTGCCAAAAATGGCCAAACAGATGGATTGGAATAGAATGGTACAGGTGGATGGACAAGAACTATTCCCATGATATCAAACTGTTCCTGTAAGATCTTTCACTGTCAAACCAACACCACTGCAGAGACATCCGCCTTAAAATTCTTGCGGTTCTGTGATTTCCAGGCGTCCAGGCGGACCCGTGCAAGTTCCAGGCGTGCAACGACTATGCTGAGTGTAAGGTGAACAAATGGTCTGGGAAGGCAGAGTGTGTGTGTAACGCCGGCTACTTCAGCATAGACGGCCTGCCTTGTCAGAGAATCTGCGACCTGCGCACCGACTTTTGCCCAATGACGGCAAATGTAACATGGAGTCATCTGCAGGTGGGTGGGGACTAAAGGAAAGTGATCCGGGTATGTGTGTGTGTGTATAAAATGAGCATATTCGAGATTTTGAGGCTTAAATCACAGAAGGCACGTCTCGGTTTTTGCATTGAAACGTGCAGGAGAACAGAGCACCTCCTGCTGTTTTTACAGTGGTTTTACTGGACTGCACTCCTTTTTTCAGACATTGCATAAACAATAGATGAGTTGAGTCAGTCCAACTCTTCCATCTCATACTGAGAAAGCATGACGATCACATACAACATAGTATATTTGAACTCAGGACGCAGTGTTCCCTTACAGACAATGACAATATTTATATCCGTACATGTAATTAATGGTATGCTTTTAACCTTTCACACAACACTTGGTTACATTTTAACAATAGAAAATGATTGTAGTCTCTTTTTCTCCAGAAAGCGTTATCAGTACATTGTATTAATAATAATGATCTTATTTGGCTATACTTAAGAACATGAAAATTCAGAAATGTATTGCAGTACTTTTATATTGGACATTTTAAAAAATCATATTAGGAATACATTTTAACCACAATAATATATTTATTTAATTATGTTTGCACTGGCCTGGGAACACCTTGGGATCCCCCGGGAAGAGCTGGACGAAGTGGCTGGGGAGAGGGAAATCTGGGCTTCCCTGCTTAGGCTGCTGCCCCCGCGACCCGACCTCGGATAAGCGGAAGAAGATGAATGGATGGATGTTTGCACTCATTGAAGTACTGGAACATAGAAAATGTTCATCCTAAAAGTTATTATCGTATATTGCAGTGGTGTGCAGTCACTAGAGGCAGGGGAGGCACGGCCTCACCTGCCATCATGGAAAGAAAAAAAAAAGTAAAAAGAAAAAAATAATAATTATATTGTTATATGTATCCAGTGATTATACTAAAGTTATTTTCCATTTAACTTCACCAGTTTTAGATTATTTTTATTTTTATTTTCACATTTGCCGCTCAAATACTGAGAAGAGACGGTGCGGTGATCAGCAGCCAGTTGAGGCACGTCACTCAGTTGTGCCTCAACATGGATTGTGCGCAATAACTAGTTTAGTTAGCTGAGGTATATAATGTACAGTGTATTTTGTCAACAGCTGTATGTGTGTAACGTATTTATTGTGCTGAGCGATCATAAAACTGGAGGCTCGTCTCATAACCCCGCCTCCTGGTGCCAAGCACCTCTGCCGCAGAATGCACCGCCCGACGGGAGCGCCACACCAACCAAAGCCCACACCCAAACCCTCCACGTGCAAGACCGAATCGACCCAAAAAAAAGTCACTTAACTAGAAGCCAAAAAGTGCAAAAACAACAATGCTCGCGCGGCGCGCCGGAGGAGCCGTGAACAGGGACACAACATTAGGTACACTTGCACTGCAGCGCGGATTTCATATTTCATTCATTTACAACTCTTCCAACACGAACACCACTGTTCCCGCACTTATAAGTAAAGGTGAGACCATAATAACGTTTTTTTTTATTAAATGTGCTTTTTTGTGTGCTACAGTTTGTAAGTGTAAAGTTAAAGTTAAGTATACTAATGATTGTCACACACACACACTAGGTGTGGTGAAATTTGTCCTCTGCATTTGACCCATCCCCTTGTTCACCCCCTGGGAGGTGAGGGGAGCAGTGGGCAGCAACGGCGCCGCGCCCGGGAATAATTTTTGGTGATTTAACCCCCAATTCCAACCCTTGATGCTGAGTGCCAAGCAGGGAAGAATGCTGGTATGAGCTTTTAAACATAACCCGTTAACTGCTGCCAATCAAATGGTGAATAAGATACTCTTTAGGGTTCATATGTTTGTAAATCTGACTGTGATGAAGTCAGTGCCTCACCTGACATTAACCTCACCGCACGCCACTGGTATATTGCAATATTTTTAAAAAAAGTAGCACTTGAAGAAATGCAGTCAGTAAATTTATAATGACCATAAATTATTTAATTTACTATTTTTAATTACATTTACACTTATTGATTCTTATTTATCCATCCATTTTCTACCACTCGGGGTTTAATTACATTTAAAATATTAGTAGTAGTAGTATTTAAGTTTGAAAAATATTTTTTTTACATTGTAAAAATAACATTTATAATAATACCAATACCAATAATGTAGTTATTTACACTGATTGGTTTATGTGGAAATGCTAAATGATAACCCCCAAAATAACTATCAGTAAAATTAGGAAATTAGGAATGTTGATTCCACAAAATTATTGTAGTTCATAAAATGTTTGAAATATTTCCAAAGATATTCACTAATAATAATAATCATATAATATAAGTATATTTACAAATACATGTTTCATTTTGATCCTTAACGTAATTTGTTAGAGAAGTTGTGTCGTTCTACTGCCTTGTATCTATAAAGGACTAAATTGATTATAATATTAACATTATATATTTTGGAATGACTTAGATTTTTCTTTGTTGTTTTATGTGTCCGTGCACGTGGGTAACTTGCAAACATTTGGAACATGTATGAGTTGTTGTGTACGACATTTTAAGACATTTTTTTTTTTTTACCCAAATAATTAGAAGCAGACACGCTGGAGGCCAAGACAACTTTCATTTCACACCAATGACACATCAAGCCGTTTCTTAATTCCATCTTGTTGTTTTACTACATACACAAATGGAAAAACAAAGGTCAAACTTTATGATGAAATACATTCTAGTGCTTATGAAGCATTAGTTTGGCTAGCGTTCTTGGTTGCTTCCAAGCCTGATGATCTAATGGATCAGTCTTTACAAAACCCAAACCAGTGAAGTTGGCACGTTATGTAAATCGTAAATAAAAACAGAATACAATGATTTGCAAATCCTTTTCAACTTGTATTCAATTGAATAGACTGCAAAGACAATATATTTAATGTTCGAACTGAGAAACTTTTTTTTTTTTTGCAAATAATCAGTAACTTACAATATAATGGCAGCAAAAAGTTGGCACAGAGGCATTTTTACCACTGTGTTACATGACCTTTCCTTTTAACAACACTCAGTAAACGTTTGGGAACTGAGGAGACCAATTTTTTAAGCTTTTTAGGTGGAATTCTTTCTCATTCTTGCTTGATGTACAGCTTAAGTTGTTCAATAGTCCGGGGTATCCGTTGTGGTATTTTAGGCTTCATAATGCGCCACACATTTTCAATGGGAGACAGGTCTGGACTACAGGCAGTCCACTCTTTTACTACAAAGCCACGCGGTCGTAACACGTGCAGAAAGTGGCTCGGCAAGCAGGGGCGTCCATGAAAAAGACGTTGCTTGGATGGCAACATATGTTGCTCCAAAACCTGTATGTACCTTTCAGCATTAATGGCACCTTCACAGATGTGTAAGTTACCCATGCCTTGGGCACTAATACACCCCCATACCATCAGAGATGCTGACTTTTGAACTTTGCGCCTAAAACAATCCGGATGGTTCTTTTCCTCTTTGAAGTCCACAGTTTCCAAAAACAATTTGAAATGTGGACTCGTCAGACCACAGAAGACTTTTACACTTTGCATCAGTCCATCTTAGATGAGCTCGGGCCCAGCGAAGCCGGCGGCGTTTCTGGGTGTTGAATAAATGTGGTGATAAATGGCTTTGCTTTGCATAGTATAGTTTTAACTTGCACTTACAGATATAGTGACAAACTGTAGTTACTGACAGTGGTTTTCTGAAGTGTTACTGAGCTCATGTGGTGATATCCTTTACACACTGATGTGGGTTTTTGATGCAGTACCGCCTAAGGTGATCGAAGGTCACAAGCATTCAATGTTGATTTTCGGCCTTGCCACTTACGTGCAGTGATTTTTCCAGATTCTCTGAACCTTTTGATGATATTACGGACCATAGATGGTGAAATCCCTAAATTCCTTGCAACAGCTCGTTGAGAAATGTTGTTCTTAAACTGTTCGACAATTTGCTCACGCATTTGTTGACAAATCCTTGTTTGTGAATGACTGAGTATTTCATGGAAGCTGCTTTTATACCATACTTGCCAACCCTCCCGGCTTTACCGGGAGACTCCCGGTATTCAGCGCCTCTCCCGATAACCTCCCGGCAGAAATGTTCTTTTTTATTCAGCCGGAGCTGGAGGCCACGCCCCCTCCAGCTCAATGCGGACCTGAGTGGGGACAGCCTGTTCTCACGTCCGCTTTCCCACAATATAAACAGCTTACCTGCCCAATGACGTCATAACATCTACGGCTTTTAGAGAGTAGAGTGCACAACTGCGCACACAACAAGGAGACGAAGCAGAAGAACGAGGAAGTTACAGACATGGCGACGCCGTCGACGAGCAGGATGAAGAAATACGCTTGCAAGTTCCAAAACGAATGGAAACAAGAATTTCAGTTCATCCAGGACAGTTCGAAGGGGAAGGGGTATGTTGCCTGTACATTTTGTAGAACAGACTTCTCCATTGAACACGGTGGCCGAAATGATATACTCAGTCATGAACGGAGAGCGAAGCACATGGCGGCGGCAGTGCAGCACCGTTCACAGCCCAGTATTATGGGCCACCTCGCAAAACGTATTATATATATAATAAAATAAATATATATATATAGCTAGAATTCACCGAAAGTCAAGTATTTTATACATTATATAGAGAAATACTTTGATCTTCAGTTTTTTCCTGAGATCTTGTCGTCTTTTTCTAGGTGTCGCGTATGAGAGATCTGATGGTACAGAGGAGAGCATTGCGAGGAGTGTGTATCGGAGCCTCTGGTGGTGGCGTCTGGTGTCATCTTCTTCCTCGCCGGGACGCTACGAGATCAATACGATAAGGACGAGTCTGAGGACCCCATACGGTGAGGTGTTCGAAATAATCACAGACCTTCGAAATACCAAAACGTTGTTTTTAGTAAGGAACCAGATCATTTCTGTATTACACAAACAGGCATTCTGGGCAGTGCTTGGGGACACTTGACACCAACAAGATCTGTTGGTGTCGGCCCACTTCCTAGCATTCTTGGAGAGGTGTATGTATGGTTGCTCGTGCACAAGCATGGATAACAACATAGAACAATCCAGAACTTCCTCTGCAGATTTTAAGTGTGCCGGACCATGGTATCTGCCTTCAGTGACTGTGATTTAAAATGCTCAAAATTAAGAACGAAGACTTCACAATATTTTTAATAACCGCCTGGTTAGGACGGAATGAGCAAATACATCTCAGGGCTAAACTTGCCACTTGTCCGCCATATGTAAAATCTGAATCTTCCACCTAACCTCACTCTCCTTCATTATGTTATTTTATAGCAGTCACGCAAAAGCAGGTCCCGACTTAAACAAGTTGAAAAACTTATTCGGGTGTTACCATTTAGTGGTCAATTGTACGGAATATGTACTTCACTGTGCAACCTACTAATAAAAGTCTCAATCAATCAATCAAGGTCCCATACTTAGCAGCCAATCCACAAGTGATGTGTCTGGGTTTTGTCGCCTGTGGAGAAAACATGCTAATCTCAGCCGATTAACTGATCCCATAGGGTGTTAATTTACTGCTATTTACGCAATTGTCTTTCTGATCTTCTGCTTGAAGAGAATTATTCTGCATTACTAAAGAATAATTAAAGGTATTACAGGTAATTAAGTTCACTTCTTGATTCCTGGACTATTTGTGCTTTTATACATATAGTTCCAATGGAGATACATGTTTCAAATATTTGTAAAAAAAGCAAAATTTAACATTTTCTCTTATTGGTGAGCAATAAATACAAGGATGGAAACTGGAACCTCTTTTGTTCATGATAATATGGATGATATTGCAGGCTGCGGTGCACTAATCTTTAACAAGACATCTTGAGAAAATAAACTAATTACATGGTGAAAAGAAGACATGGGAACCACATAAATGCTAAAGTGAAGTTGGAAGGTGACCAGTTCCATCCATTTGCATGCTCCTTGTGAAGTTGGAAGGTGAAAGCCATTAAAGTGAGAACTGACTTGGACTGTCGATTAGGTTTAGGGTTTCACACACAAGTTTTAAGCCAGGAATACAAACTAGGGTTGGCGTTTCAAAACAGAAATAGGGTTTCAAACTCGAGGTTCAGGCTATGTTTTTCTGTACCACAACAAAATGCTTCCCCCTTGTTAGATTCAAACACATTGCTATGCTCATCCTCATAAATGAGCAATTCCACTTTGACAAAGTACACTCCTTCTTCCTGTGAAAGGGGCATAAAGATGGCACCGTGCCCCCCCCCCCTCTCAGTAAGCTGTGGAGTCCCCCAAGGCAGTATATTAGGGCCTTTACTGTTCCTAATATACATAAACAACTTGTCATCGGCATGCGACTGTGAATTGTTCTTGTTTGCGGATGACTCGGCCTTGCTGGTATCAGACAGGGACAAGTCACAGGTGGAGAAAATCCTCAGTGCTGAGCTCTGTAGAACTTGCACCTGGCTCGCTGACAACAAGCTATCCATACACTTGGGTAAAACGGAATCCATCCTTTTTGGGTCCCACATCAACCTTAAGAAAGTCAATGACTTCACTATAAAAGTGGGTGACATTGTTATCACCAGGAAAGATGTGGTCACCTACCTAGGTTCCATTCTAGAGGCTAATCTTTCCTGTGATAAAATGGCAACCAAGGTAATCAAAAAGGTCAACAAACGAACAAGATTTCTCTATAGAATTTCCTCTCTGGTCAACAAAAGGACCAGGAGGATTCTGACGGGAACTCTCGTTCAACCCTTTTTCGATTTTGCATGCACTTCCTGGTACCCTAGCACCTCCAAAACCCTCAAATCTAAACTCCAAACATCCCAGAACAAGCTAGTCAGATTACTTCTAGACCTCCACCCCAGATCCCACCTCACTCCTACCCACTTCTCCAAAGTGGGCTGGCTCAGGGTGGAGGACAGAGTAAAACAACTTGCACTGAGCCTAGTCTATAAAATCCGCTACACCTCCCTGATACCAAAGTACATGTCAAATTACTTCCTTAAATGACCGCCATAACCACAACACCAGGGGGAGCTCCACTAACCACGTTAAACCCAGATTCCGATCTAACAAAGGTCTTAACTCATTCTCTTTCTATGCCACATCAATGTGGAATGCGCTCCCAACAGGTATAAAAGAAAGGGCATCTCTATCCTCCTTCAAAACCACAATAAAAGTACGCCTCCAGGCAGCTACAACCCTAAACTAACACCCTCCCCGGATTGTTAATAATCAAATGTAAACAATCAAATGCAGATACTTTTTTCTTATGCCTTCTGATCTCTCTCTCTCTCTCTCTCTCTCTCTCTCTCTCTCTCTCTCTCTCTCTCTCTCTCTCTCTCTCTCTCTCTCTCTCTCTCTCTATCTATCCATCTATGTCCACTACTTGCTGTACATACTGTATCTTACCAAGGCGGACCTACACTGTTCCAATATCCATTTCTCTGTTCTCAATTCTCAATTGTTGATGACTGATGATATCAACCAAACCCAAACCCCCCCCCCCCCCACCCCCCACCCCCCATCCCCACACACACCCCGGATTGTAAATAATGTAAATAATTAAATGTGATTATCTTGTGTGATGACTGTATTATGATGATAGTATATATCTGATAGTATATATCTGTATCATGAATCAATCAAGTGGACCCCGACTTAAACAAGTTGAAAAATGTATTCGGGTGTTACCATTTAGTGGTCAATTGTACGGAATATGTACTTCACTGTGCAACCTATTAATAAAAGTCTCAATCAATCAATCAATGGTTACAATTTTTATTTATTTACACAAAAGTTTGATATAACGCAATAGTTTAATGCGATCATGCCATGGACCCCGAATCTTACCCGTTTACATTGCGGTGTGAAATTACAAGTCAATCTGATTTATAGGTGAACATTGGGGTTTAATAACTGTGCCACCATGTGGTGTTTTTGATCAAATGACTGGCTGAAATAACCAATCCAAGTCTAATCCATAAATTATCGTTCCTAAGTCTAGCCAACCACGGAAGACACCACACAATATAAACCAATCAGAAGCAACCTAAGGCGGGTCTTGGCATCTGTATCTTTCACACACACCTCAGCGCAGTGTTGTCAAACTTGGCGACTTGATCGCTAAATCTCAAATCTTTCCAACTCCTCTTAGTGACTTTCTTTCTCAAAAGCGACGAGCAACAAATCTAGCGACTTTTTTGGATGTTTTGGAGACATGAAAGTGTGCATCACTCTAATGTCCTCAATGTACTAATGGTGCTTCACCCTGTTTACTGAATGTCTGCTCTTGGACAGCCTAGCCTGTACTGAAAGCTCATTTCCTTGTACTTTTAAGTGGAATGACAATAAAGTTTAGTTCCAGTCCAATCAGAGAGGAGACACACACCTACTCTGTGTAAAACTGTTGCTGTTACTGCATGCCTTGGTTTACAGAGTGAGATGTAAATATAAATATTTCATCACTGTCACGCTTCAAATCAAAATAAACCCAATGTTATTGCCAGTCAATAAACAGAAGAGCCAGCAGAGAAAACCATTTTTAATTCATTTCTAACCAGAAATGAATTGAAAATGGTTTTCTCTGCTGGCTCTTCTGTCTCATTCTCTGCATTTGTGTTCTCAACTTGTATCTTTTCTACATCTTTGTCCTCAATCTTTGTGTTGCCAACTCCCCAGTATTTAAGATTTGCATTAGGAGGCCACAGTGCAGCTGTGGGAGCTGAGGACATCAGTCCTAATGTATAAATCCACCTTAAAACTGGCCAAATCGGTGTTAAAAAGGGAAAATTGTTTTCGAATGCTTCATGCCACGAAAATTGGCAGCCCTGCATGTATGCTAGCCACAACCCACAGGGGGCACCACTGTGCAACACAATGAACACATCAGGACAGCGCAAACAACACAATACTTTTGCGCTGTCCTGATTTGGATACTTATTAGTATCAGGACCGTAAAGATCCATAAAAAGCAAGCCTGACTGATGAAATGTAGAAGTCATCCATCTTCCTGCAGCTCCACAGCACCGCTTCCACCACGTTGTTTGCTCAGTCAAAGTGGTGTAGTATAAATTAAGTGGGAGTCATGTGCCAGGCCACCACTTGGCTGTGAGATTGCCTCCACAGTCAACAAGCTGTAACACAACTCCACTCAAGTCGTGTTGTTTTTACTGGGCAACTCGCTGGGATTTTGTAGTTCTGCCACTGACAAACTTGCTCGCTTCACATTTCCAGAACAATTAAAAGCGCCTCCAATGCTTTACAAAAAGGGAATACTTGCAATTGCATTCCTGCGACAACACTTGATTGATTGATTGATTGAGACTTTTATTAGTAGGTTGCACAGTGAAGTACATATTCCGTACAATTGACCACTAAATGGTAACACCCGAATAAGTTTTTCAACTTGTTTAAGTCGGGGTCCACTTAAATTGATTCATGATACAGATATATACTATCATATATACTATCATCATAATACAGTCATCACATAAGATAATCACATTTAATTATTTACATTATTTACAATCAGGGGTGTGGAGGGGGGGGGGATATGGACATCAAGTAGTGGACATAGAGAGAGAGAGAGAGAGAGAGAGAGAAAGAGAGAGCGAGAGAGAGAGAGAGAGAGAGAGAGAGAGAGAGAGAGAGAGAGAGAGAGAGAGAGAGAGAGAGATCAGAAGGCATAAGAAAAAGAAAAAGATTGTTTACATTTGATTATTAGCATTCCGGGGAGGGTGTTAGTTTAGGGTTGTAGCTGCCTGGAGGTGAACTTTTAGTGCGGTTTTGAAGGAGGATAGAGATGCCCTTTCTTTTATACCTGTTGGGAGCGCATTCCACATTTATGTGGCATAGAAAGAGAATGAGTTAAGACCTTTGTTAGATCGGAATCTGGGTTTAACGTGGTTAGTGGAGCTCCCCCTGGTGTTGTGGTTATGGCGGTCATTTACGTTAAGGAAGTAGTTTGACATGTACTTCGGTATCAGGGAGGTGTAGCGGATTTTATAGACTAGGCTCAGTGCAAGTTGTTTAACTCTGTCCTCCACCTTGAGCCAGCCCACTTTAGAGAAGTGGGTAGGAGTGAGGTGGGATCTGGGGTGGAGGTCTAGAAGTAACCTGACTAGCTTGTTCTGAGATGTTTGGAGTTTAGATTTGAGGGTTTTGGAGGTGCTAGAGAACCAGGAGGTGCATGCGTAATCGAAAAAGGGTTGAACGAGAGTTCCCGCCAGAATCCTCAAGGTGCTTTTGTTGACCAGAGAGGAAATTCTGTAGAGAAATCTCGTTCGTTGGTTAACCTTTTTGATTACCTTGGTTGCCATTTTATCACAGGAAAGGTTAGCCTCTAGAATGGAACCTAGGTAGGTGACCTCATCTTTCCTGGTGATAACAATGTCACCTACTTTTATGGTGAAGTTATTGACTTCGACATGCACAACTAGATTAGACCTCCTTCCAAGCAGAACAATTCTAGCCAGTCAGGCGCTTCCATTCCACTTTCAAACAAGGGGTTGAAGTTTACAGTTAGGAGTTTAAACTCGGGGTAGCTTTTCAAACTTATGTTTGTTTTTCATTTAGGGATGTTCTGATCATCCATGAGTGATACCATCACATGTATTAACTGAAAATGGGTCAATTTATTTATGGTGAGTGGGATTGACAGTTTAACAATATCCATCCATCCATCTATCCATTTTCTACCGCTTATTCCCTTCGGGGTCGCGGGGGGTGCTGGAGCCTATCTCAGCTTCAATCGGGCAGCACTGTGGCAGAGGGGTTAGTGCGTCTGCCTCACAATACGAAGGTCCTGAGTAGTCGTGAGTTCAATCCCGGCCTCAGGATCTTTCTGTGTGGAGTTTGTATGTCCTCCCCGTGACTGCGTGGGTTCCCTCCGGGTACTCCGGCTTCCTCCCACCTCCAAAGACATGCACCTGGGGATAAGTTGATTGGCAACACTAAATTGGCCCTAGTGTGTGAATGTGAGTGTGAATGTTGTCTGTCTATCTGTGTTGGCCCTGCGATGAGGTGGCGACTTGTCCAGGGTGTACCCCGCCTTCCGCCCGATTGTAGCTGAGACAATATCAACACAATATTTAAATATATCAGTCTCAACTGTGGTCCGAGCTTTCAGGAAGGCAGGAATTGTCACTGAACTCCTAGACAACAGCAGCGACACTGACTCGATTAATGACGACTTTGACGAGACGGAGCTGGGCATTTTGGATGCCGTATTCACCCAACTGTTTAAGTCGGACACTGAAGAAGAAGAATTAGAGCGATTCGTGGATGAGGAATACCTTCATAAAGTAAGCTTTACATGTTTATTTTGTGTGTTGTGTTGGGTGACATTAACGTTTGAGCAACGTTGAGTTATTGATATTGTTATTGCTCTGCACTATTTTGAGTGTTACTATATTGTGATTGCACTAACGTTTGATTTACCGTAACATGAGTAAATCAGCTGTTTATTCATTTTGGAAGTGAACAGAGTTGTCAGAACGCTGGTTTGTAATCTATTAATAAAGTTTGACTGACCTATCTGACTGTTTTGTTGACATTCCCTTTAGCGCAGCTCCATCTAATGGATGCATAGGTGCGCCTTATAATCCGGTGCGCCTTATATATGAACACAGTTTTGAAATATGCCATTCATTGAAGGTGCGCCTTATAACCCGGTGCGCCTTATAGTGCGGAAAATACGGTAGTTGATCAAAACACCGTCAATAGTTCACAATAACTAAACAAAAGCCAAAACTACCATCTATCCATCCATTTGCTACCGCTTGTCCCTCTTGGGTGGAAGACGGGTACTACTATTTAAATCCTTTGGTTTTTGCTCTCATTTCCTGTACACTCCTGTGTACAGGAAATGACTTCTGAATTAGACAACACAATTTAAAAAAACAACAGAAAGTAAAAATATTCACATCTTTAGTATCGATCACATATTGTTACTGCCCTTTTTTTCGACACCACCAATTGATGGATTGATCCGTCCTCTTCTTACGTGTCATGTACTGACTGTTACAATGCTGACACATTATCCTCTCTTCCCACACTTATTGATCTACTTGTTAATTTCCTGTTAATAACTGCTCTAATATATTTCCATCAACACTTCTTAAACTTTACTAAGCACCTATTTCTTGCGTTTTTTTAAAGCTAGCTTATCGGCTAGCTTAGCTATTAGCATGCCTGCACCTGGCTCTCGTGTAAAATCTTTACCCTTATCCTCCAATGATAATGGTACTTAAAATACTAAGAAATGCAGTTTATTTGACACAATGAAGGTGATTATTATTAGCTTCAGGGAGCGGCTCCACACTGAGTATAGAGATAACTGTGAGCCTCTCTTTAAGCAGTGGGACTAAAAATAAAGTGTCAGCCAGAGGGGACTGCCGTTTGTAGTCGGAATTAATCAGCATTGGCAAACATACTTTTTCACAAAAATCGTCCAATACTAATCATAGTTTGAAACACTAACCCAGATATGTTAAAAAGTTAGGGGATTGAAGTGGAAAGAGAGAATTTGACTTTTCTGGAACTTTCGTCCCCCACATATTCGTGCTTCTGATCCATTACAATCATTCAAAAAACAGTTATAAACTAACCTCTTCAAACAAAATTTGTATCTCCATTAACCTGAACTTTTAAATGTTCTTTATTATTTATTGATTTATTTTTTTTAAAGCGTCTATGAGTCTTGATAAAAGCAATATAAAAAAATTATTAATATCTTAAATTATGTATGTTTTCTCTCCTTTACAGGACAACATCCGGATTCCAAAAGACTGCACTAAAAATCACTGACTTACCATTTTTTCCTATGGTCTTCATCCTGTCTTCATGTGAGAAGGCGGTGGCTACAGCTTTCTTCCTTCCTTCCTTGGTGCCTTCTGCTGGACATGTCTCTCTGTGGAAAAATGGACATCATTTAACGATCATGCAGTTTTAAGTCTATTCCTGATGAAAAGTATTGTTTGTAGTACAGCCACATAGTGCTAGCAGTGGACGGTGCTATGTTTTATTGACATTTTCAATGTAGTAATATATCATAAAAGTCACATTTGACATTTAAAAGACAAACAACGCTTCACATCAAGATGGCCAAATGTTTGTGTTTTGGCATCCCAAAGTTCCACCAATCAGACGCTTGTTGACACACTAGAGCAGTGGTTCTCAAATGGGGGTACGCGTACCCCTGGGGGTACTTGAAGGTATGCCAAGGGGTACGTGAGATTTTTTTAAAATAGTCTAAAAATAGCAACAATTCAAAAATCCTTTATAAATATATTTATTGAATAATACTTCAACAAAATATGAATGTAAGTTCATAAACTGAACATCAAATCAAGTAGGCTATTCCATTCAGTACAATGCAACAATGCAATAATATTCAATGTTGACAGCTAGATTTTTTGTGGACATGTTCCATAAATATTAATGTTAAAGATTTCTTTTTTTGTGAAGAAATGTTTAGAATTAAGTTCATGAATCCAGATGGATCTCAATTACAATCCCCAAAGAGGGCACTTTAAGTTGATGATTACTTCTATGTGTAGAAATCTTTATTTATAATTGAATCACTTGTTTATTTTTCAACAAGTTTTTAGTTATTTTTATATCTTTTTTTCCAAATAGTTCAAGAAAGACCACTTGGGGATGGCGTGGCGAAGTTGGTAGAGTGGCCGTGCCAGCAATCAGAGGATTGCTGGTTACTGGGGTTCAATCCCCACCTTCTACCATCCTAGTCACGTCCGTTGTGTCCTTGGGCAGGACACTTCACCCTTGCTCCTGATGGGTGCTGGTTAGCGCCTTGCATGGCAGCTCCCGCCATCAGTGTGTGAATGTGTGTATGAATGGGTGAATGTGGAAATACTGTCAAAGCGCTTTGAGTACCTTGAAGGTAGAAAAGCGCTATATAAGTATAACCCATTTATCATTTATCATTTACAAATGAGCAATATTTTGCACTGTTATACAATTTAATAAATCAGAAAATGATGACATGGTGCTGTATTTTACTTCTTTATCTCTTTTTTTTCAATCCAAAATGCTTTGCTCTGATTAGGGGGTACTTGAATTAAAAAAATGTTCACAGGGGGTACATCACTGAAAAAAGGTTGAGAACCACTGCACTAGAGAGCGGTAGAAGCAGCAGACAGGGAGAATCCGTTTCAGCATCCAGAAGTAAATGAAAACACATTGCATCTTTTACATGCCATTGGTAGAAAAAATGCACAAATGGACATAAACATTTGAAGG
>NC_084744.1:38109665-38127165 GCF_033978785.1 Entelurus aequoreus | reverse complement strand
TGTACAGTATGTGTATATGTGTGTACAGCGAATGTATATGTACAGTATGTGTATACAGTATGTGTGTTTGAACAGTGAATGTATATGTACAGTATGTGTATATGTGTGTTTGTACAGTGAATGTATATGTACAGTATATGTATGTGTGTGTTTGTACAGTGAATGTATGTGTAGTATGTGTATGTGTGTGTTTGTACAGTGAGTGTATATGTACAGTATGTGTATATGTATGTTTTTACAGTGAATGTATATGTACAGTATGTGTATACAGTATGTTTGTATAATGAATGTGCGTGTAGATGTACGAACTTTGAGTGTGTAAATATGTACTGTATTTATTTGTATATGTATGTGGGAGCGTAGGTACCTATGTATGTCTGTATGTATGTGTGTGAGTATATGTGAATTTGCATGTACAATACATTTGACTCCCAGTGTGTGCGGGAGCCAGAGTACGGCCCCAGCCTCCCCGAGAACCCATCCCACAAACAGTAGGTGTGGTGCCCAGGGTACGAGGGGCCACCGCCCCCACGCAGCCAAGCCGGACAGCGACAGGAACCCCAGAGCCTGGCCCACCGTGCCGCCCACAAGGGCCAGCAGCAGGCCGCAGACAGACGCACCCGGCAGAGGACAAGGCACGAGAAAAACAGGGGGCAGCCATACCCCAAGCCAGCGAGAGACCACACCCCACACGGACAGAAAGGCGGGACGCCCTGCCCGAGGGGCCCGGAGACCCCCGCAACCGGACGGGAAGACCGCCCCCGCCCCACCGGCAACAGGGCCCCCACGAGCCCCCCCCCCCCCACCCCCGGAGAGCGCGGCGAGGCCAGCCCACGGCCACCCCACCCAAGCCGGCCGCCACAGGACCACCCAGCACGGGGCTACAGGAACCACCCACCCCACCCGCAGGGACCCCAACGATGGAGATGGAACAACCAGCAACCGCCCCGCCGAGTCCCCCCCCTGAGGTAGGGAAATAAATAAATAAAATAAATAAATAAATAAATAATAATAATAATAATAATATTAATAAAATATATTAAAAAAAAAAAAAAGGAAAAAAATAAATAAATAATTAAATCTATTTATAAAAATTAAAAAAATAAATAAAATAAAAAAAGAATTAAAAGAAGATCACAGACATGCTGACACACAAGGTCGCTACCCCAACAACTGGTCGACTCGCAGCACCTCGGAATACCCTGCAGCACCAAGCCACCACAGTAGACGCAGGGACCAGACCCAGCAGGCCCCAACCAAGACGGGCACCCGGAAGGGATGGACGGCGGGACCCAGGAGCTCCAGACACGCAGTCCGGATGCAGTAGCCTGAGGCGCCGACCCCCACCCGACAGGCAGGCCCAGAACGTACCCCCAGAAATATACATACATATATATATACATACACATAAACATACACATGTACACATACACACACATACACATGCATACACATACACATATATATACATACATACATACATACATACATACACACACACACATACACATACATATACACAGTTTGTCAGCCCCGACAACCACCAGTCACAACATCAGCCACCCCCCTGCACCAGACCCAGCAGCCACGGGCGCCCACACCACAAACCAACGGCAGCAGAAACAGCAGCCACAACACCCACAGACAGCCAGCACCACCCAATCAAATCAAAGCGATCAAAAAAAAAAACGCGACCAGCAACCACACGCCAACAGGATCACAGATACCAGCCAGCGCCAGCCCGCCAGCAAGCCCAAACGCCAACACGCAAACAAGAGACACCAACACCCCCCCACCCCAACCCAAACCCGCACAAACACACCACCGCCCATACAACCGAGACACAGTATCCAGACCAGACACGGGCGCCGCGCCGCCACCACATCAAGTCGCCAACAGAGACCCCACAGCGCAAGGTCGGGCCACACAGGCACAGACCCCACCCAACAGGAAGCGAGACCCGCGCGACGCCACACACAAATAAATAATAAGATTAAACAAAAATAACAATAATTTAAAAAAAATAATAATAATAAAATGAAATACAAATTAAATTAAAAATAACAAATACAAATAATTAAATAAAATAAAGTAAGTAAATAATAAAAATTATTTTTAAAAAAATAAAAAAAATTTAAAAAATAAAATAAAAAATAAATAAATAAATATATATACTGTATATACATATATACATACATATACACATACATATACACATATATATATATATATATATATATATATACATACATATATATACACATATATACACACATATATATACACATAAAAAAAAAAAATTATAATAATAATAAATTAATAAAAGCCTGGCAGGCCACCAGAACGCAGTCCCCGGAATCCGCGCCGGCCGACGAGGCAATGAGGGGTGCGCCGAACCCCAACCCCCCCACATGCATGTGTACAAGGCCCCCAGAGTGTCTACTGTGTAGTTAAAATTAGGAGGTCAGCCATTACAGCCGACCTCCAGTCCCTATTGATGCGTGTACTGTAGCGTGAGTGAGATATGTATGCTTGTGGGAACTAATAATGCGATTAAAATTGGGGGACATCAAGGTCTTGGTGGGTCCCAACAAAGCCGAGCCCTCCAAATCCTAAGTGTCTAATATGCAGCTAAGATTGAGGGATGGACGAGCAGGGGACAAGACAGGAGGACCGGAGCCCCATAGGAGGCATCCTCATCCCCCCGCCATGCCTCCCCGCAGGACAATCCCCCAAAGTCCTATATTTGTGTGACTGTGTGTGCTATAAGTAGGAGGAGTAGAGGGCCCGGACATCCCCCCCAGTCCATGCGGCCGACAACCAGGAACTACGGCCAGGAAGCCGCCCCCCCCCACCAGACCACTTTTGCGTAACGTCACGCGAGCCCACCCCCCGCCAAACAAAGCCAGCCCCCGCCCGCCCCAACCCAACCCCGCAGAGCCCATACCAGCAACCAAACGCAGAAAAACTGCACAGCCCCATGCCCAATGCAAACACCGCATCCCGGCCATCCACACAGCAACGTACCCATACGAGTTCCGGCCAGTGTAGTTGTTATTATCTCTAGCTCATAACATTTTCCCACCTATAAAGAAATAATGTTAACTCAATAAAGTGTATTTCTTTTTTTAGCTTTAACTTTTCATTTTTTAGCATTGTAACCACATTTGCAAAGAACTTTTCTCTTCATAGAAATGTGCAAAAATGTCAAAGCATCATAACAAACAGTTATGTCAAATAGCAGCGGAAGTGCACTTTTTGGAGAGCTGTATTATTTTCAGTTTTGTGCCCAAGGGACTGATTTTATTTAACACTATATTATTATTTATACACCTATAGTGATCACAGAGACAGCTTGTTTTTGTGTTACTGTATATATTTGTTTCTCTGAAAAATCCCACTTAATATACTTTGGGTAACAACAGTCAATATTTATTTATTTTATTTTATTTTTTTAGGTGGGTAACAGTCAATATTTATTTATTTATTCGATTTTATTTTTTTATTATATAATAAAAGTGAGCTTTTGTTAAACCAAATATTGTGTGTTTTTTTCCATATACAACAACCTATCTGGACTCGATAAGAGAATCGATAAGGAATCGGTTCGATAAGAGGATTCGATAATAGGCTCGAACTCGATAATTCCTTATCAAACATCATCCCTAGTGAACATGTCCTTTCCCAACTACTTTGGCACGTGTTAAGATTGCAGCCATGAAATTCTAAATTCATAATTATTTGCAAAAAAAAAATAAAGTTTATGAGTTTGAACATCAAATATCTTGTCTTTTTAGTGCATTCAATTGAATATGGGTTGAAAAGGATTTGCAAATCATTGTATTCCGTTTATATTTACATCTTACACAATTTCCCAACTCATATGGAAACGGGGTTTGTATGTATGTATATATATATATATATATATATATATATATATATATATATATATATATATATATATATATATATATATATATATATATATATATATATATATATATGTATATATATATATATATAAATACATATACAAATACATACATACATACATATATATACATATACACATACATATATAAATATATATATATATATATATATATATATACATATACATATATACATACATATACATACATAAATATACATATACATATACACATATACCGCATACATATATATACACATATATATATATATATATATATATATATATATATATATATATATATATATATATATATATATATATATATATATATATACATACAGTATATATACATTAGGGCTGTGAATCTTTGGGTGTCCCATGATTCGATTCAATATCGATTCTTGGGGTCACGATTCGATTCAAAATCAATTTTTTTTTTCAATTCAACAAGATTCTCGATTCAAAAACGATTTTTCCCCGATTCAAAACTATTCTCTATTCATTCAATACATAGGATTTCAGCAGGAAATACCCCAGTCTGCTGACATGCAAGCAGAGTAGTAGATTTTTGTAAAAAGCTTTTATAATTGTAAAGGACAATGTTTTATCAACTGATTGCAATAATGTACATTTGTTTTAACTATTAAATGAACCAAAAATATGACTTATTTTATCTTTGTGAAAATATTGGACACAGTGTGTTGTCAAGCTTATGAGATGCGATGCAAGTGTAAGCCACTGTGACACTATTGTTATTTTTTTTTATAAATGTCTAATGATAATGTCAATGAGGGATTTTTAATCACTGCTATGTTGAAATTGTAACTAATATTGATACTGTTGTTGATAATATTCATTTTTGTTTTCACTACTTTTGGTTTGTTCTGTGTCGTGTTTGTGTCTCCTCTCAATTGCTCTGTTTATTGCAGTTCTGAGTGTTGCTGGGTCGGGTTTGGTTTTGGAATTGGATTGCATTGTTATGGTATTGCTGTGTATTGTTTTGTTGGATTGATTAATTAAAAAAATAAATTAATTACAAATTTAAAAAATGTAAAAATTAAAATACTTTTTTTTTTTTAAATACATTTTTCAAAAATGAGAATCGATTCTGAATCGCACAACGTGAGAATCGTGATTCAAATTCGAATCGATGTTTTCCCCGGGGTCATAGGGTGTTTCGGGTCTTAATCAAACACCCTCACCCGGGCGACCCAGCCGAGGGTGATCAGTCCCTCGACTTGTGTCCTGGGGCTGCGCCGGTGGTGCTTGGAGGTTCTGGGCACTGTGGGGAGTGTCCGGGCCTGGATCCTCCTCCGTCTCATCAGGTGCCGTACAGGGTATTGGCACTGTGCGTTGCACCACGGGTTTCCCTAGGCAGCCTATCTTGGTCTTATGTATCTTCAGGGTTTTTCGTAGCGCTGTATGGGTGCTCCCTTGCGAGAGCTGCAGCTTGGGATGCTACCGCTATGCTTGCCGTCTTTCCGGGTTGTCAACCGTCTCTCCAGTTGTCACCACTCTTTCGAGGTTGTCATCCAGCCTCTTCCTGGAAGTCAATGGCGATGCCATACTAGAATAGTTTATAATAATACACCTCACGGTGCAACCTGGACACATCATCAGTGATTTATTGATTTATAGATGTATGTATGTATATATATACATATATATATACACATGTATATATATATATATATATATATATATATATATATATGTAACAGGTGTTCTTTTCCTCTGCGTTGTGTGGCTTTAATGGATCACGACCAACACCATGGATTGCTCAGCTGCACTTTACTGATAATAAACAGAATACACACTTGTCGTCATTAACTTTTTTCCCATTGTCGAGCCCCTCTCCCGTTATCGTGGACAAAAGGGCGTACAACAGTGAAATAAACATACCTGATAATAAACAGAATACACACTTGTCGTCAATAACTTTTTTCCCATTGTCGAGCCCCTACACAAATATAATACAGAAAAAAATAGTGAACTTAAATTCTTAACATGACAATACAATTTCTGTCGTCGCATGCACGCCTACCTCTCCCGTTATCGTGGACAAAAGGGAAGTTGGAAGGCGTGTCCAACGCATATAAAAAGACAGGTGTCACAGTAATTATTGCAGTAGGAGGGACAACGAGACAATGGTTCCACATAGACAAAACATTGAACAATATCCAGGTATGTACATGTAACTTACACATTTTGTGTAATTATAACAATAATAAAGCATTATAAAATACATTATTTACAAGACATAATTGACCCTGTTACACTCACCCCCCAAGAATTACACAAAAGTCTGGTTTGCAAGAACAGTACACATGTGTAAACACAATGGCCATGAAAATCACAAATTTGCATTAAACAGCAATACACACTTCCTATTTAAAGGATAAGAGAACAGGAGACTTGCTTGGCGCCTAGCAAGAACTCATAGTACTCTATAGACAAGATGAGGTGCCTTATACACCACACATACACAGGCCAAACATTTTGGGTGAGTAGGGAAAAATGTGTTTTTCAGAACATTGAGTCCACACAAAGAGCAGCATAAAACAGCTTTCTGGTCATATCTCACACATTAATAACAGTATGGGAGCCTGGCTCGACCCCTAATATGGACTCAAGTTGAACCATGGACTCTATTAAACGGTAAACAGGTTTAGAACCTTTATTTAACCAGATAAGAAAACCCATTGAGATCAAGATCTCTTTCACAAGGGTGACCTGGCCAAGAGGTCAACAGCACATGTCACAGAGCAGTTTCAAAATAAATACATTAAGACATACATTTTAAAATACATAAGAGAAGTGTAAAACAACAGAGATTTACATCTTTAAAAACACAGGCACTGTGCAAACGTCTCTCGCTGTTTGTCCCTCAGGACAGAACGGAAGGCTCCAAATGGAAGTAGTTCTGTAAGTTTCAGTTTCGTCTGCAATTCATTCCACGCCATAGGGGCAGCAATGCCAAAAGCTCTTTTGCCAAATTTAGTCCGTACATGAGGAACAGTTAAAACATACAAATTGTTAGAACGTAATGCGTAAGAGCTGCTTTTTCTTTGTAACAGAGTACACAAGTATGGAGGTATTAAAGCTAAAAGAGCCTTATAAATTAAAGTCAGCCAATGTGTGTATCTGCGTGCACTCAATGAAGATAAGTCTGACTTCATATACAGTTGACAATGGTGGGTGAGACTACGACAGCCAGTAACAAATCTTAGTGCTGAATGAAAAACAGTGTCCAAGGACTGGAGGCATTTAGATGAAGCACTAAAATAAAGCACGTCTCCATAATCAATTACAGGCAAGATAGTTGCTGTCACCAATTTCTTTCTGACTTTAAGAGAGAAGCAGTTTTTATTTCTAAAAAAGAAACCAAGCTTTACCCTAAGCTTAGAGACCAAGTTGTTAATATGGGCTTTAAATGAAAGCTCCTGATCAAGAGTAAAACCCAAGTACTTGTAATTTAAGACCTGCTCTATAGGGTTTCCATTTGATGTTACAATATTTGGAATATTTTCCAGTAGCACCCTTGAATGAGAGAAAACCATTACCTTGCTTTTATCTGTATTTAAAACCAATTTAAGATCAAATAAGCGAGTCTGGATGACATCAAAAGCAGCTTGTAAAAACTCAAAAGCCTGAGTGATGGAGGTTGAACAGCAATAAATAATGGTGTCGTCTGCATAAAAATGGTACATTGCATTTGACAAATTATTACAAAGATTATTTATGTAGATAGAAAATAAAATGGGCCCCAGCACTGAGCCTTGTGGAACGCCTTTGGTAATGTCCAGTAATGAAGAGGTGGTCCCGGCCACCTGTACACATTGTGTTCTGCTGTTTAATGACTCTGCCAAACCGTAATTTCCTAGCAACCCTCTTTGCAGTCTGGTCCTGACAAGGAAAAGCATGTGCCAATTTCGTAAAGTGATCAGTGACTACAAGAACATCCACAGATTTGTTGTGGCTGTCTTCAGCTGTCCAAAAGTCAACACACACAAGCTCTAGGGGAGCAGAGGTCTTGATGCTTTGTAGCGAGGCCCTTGCTGAAGGCTCGGGGGTCTTGCTAAGGACACACCTGCGGCACTGTTTCACGTAACTGCGGACATCCTTCTGCATGTCATACCAGAAAAAGCGGTGGCGAGCTAAAGCAAGAGTGCGGGGCTGACCTTGATGACCAGCTTGGTCATGAACGCCAGACAGTGCGTCTGCCTTCAAGGACTCTGGCACAACTAACTGGTACCTCTTCTTCTTGATCAAAGGGTCCTTTGTGACTCTATAGAGGATGCCATCCAGAAGCATCAGCCTATCCCACTGTTTCAAGACTCTCAGAGTTGTCTGATTTTCATTACAACGTTCGCGTCTGGAGGGCCTGCGTTTTCTGTCAACATAATAAGTAGCTCTTAAGATAACTGGGTCTCTTTGTTGGTGAGACTGAAGGTCAGCAAGTGATAGGGAAGGCAAAGTGTCTTGGCCAGGAGGTTCTAATGTTGAGAGGTGATCAGCTAGTGAGGTAGCACGCTGGCGAGGAGCACTATCCCATTCATCCAAAGAAGAAAGGATGGAAGAGACATCTTCTTCAGACATTGAACTTTCAATGGTGTCAATGTGAGGATGACACCTCAGTGATTGTGGCTGGCAAGTGAAGCGGAACGCATCCTGCACACATCCATCACTGACATCACAGACCCGATTCAGCAGCTTAGCATAGGGCTCACCCAGCAGCCGCTCCCTCAAAGGAGCCACAAATGGGCCTCTACTAAGTGCATCTGCCACCACATTCTGCCTGCCAGGGATGTGCTTAATCTCAAAATTATATGGAGCCAGCTTGGAGACCCACCGCTGCTCACAGGCATCTAGTTTGGGCTTAGTCAGGATGTGAGTGAGGGGGTTGTTATCCGACCAGACAGTAAACCTGTGACCCTTGAGCCAGTGGCTGAATTTATCACAAACTGCCCATTTAAGGGCTAAGAACTCCAGTCTGTGAGCAGGGTAGTTGACTTGGCTGCAGCTGAGAGTTTTGCTTGCAAAAGCAATGGGTCTCGCTCGTTCTTCGCCATCAGGGACCTGGGACAGGACTGCACCCAGACCATCAAGGGATGCATCGGTGCAGAGGATGAAGGGCCTTTCAAAGTCTGGGTGTGCAAGCACCACACTATTAAGAAGTGCACTCTTCAGATCCTCAAACGCCTTCTCACAAGCAGAAGTCCAGTCCTGAGGAGTCAGTTTTCTGAAGGTGCCTGCTCTTCTCCGCCCAAAGGAGCCCTTGGCACTCCTCTTCTGTCCTGCAGTCAATGTGTAAAGTGGCTTTGCAAGAGAAGAACAGCCAGGGATGAAATGCTGGTAGTACAGCACCATGCCAAGGAAGGACTTGACTTTCCGCTGTGATGGGGTGCAGCCGTCACCCTCCATAAGATCTTTTTTTTCAAAAGCGGAGATGACTTTGACTTTCTCCTGGTCGACTGCAACACCACCGCTGTTCACTACATGACCCAGAAACTTCACGGTCCTACGCAAGAAGTAGCACTTCCTCTGCGCCAGTTTCAGGTTGTTGGCTCTGAGGCGCAGGAAGACACTCTCCAGCTGCTTCAGGGCTTCCTCTTCGGATGGAGCAAACACAAGCAGGTCATCCAAATAGCAGAGGAAGCTGGAGAAGTTCAAGTCCCCAAAGATGCTGATCATCATCCGCATAAAGGATGCGGGACTGTTGCACAAGCCCTGGGGAAGTCTGTTGTACTCGTATAGGCCTAAGGGTGTTGTGAAGGCCGTATACCGCCTGTCAGACTCATGGAGGGGGACGTTGTAAAACCCCGATGTGAGATCCATGGTACTGAAAAAGGCATTTCCACCAAGGGCGGCAAGACAGTCAGCCTGGTGGGGTAGCGGGTGTGCATCCTTCACGGTCTTGGCGTTCAGCCAGCGGAAGTCCGTGCAGATCCTCAACTCCCCTAACTTCTTCCAGACGAGAACAAGTGGTGAGGCATACTCACTGACTGACTTGCTGATGATTCCTTTAAACTCCATCTCAGACAGCACCTCTCTCAGCTTATGATAGTGAGCTGGAGGGACACGGTGATAGGGGAGTCTAAAAGGGCGATCATCAGTGAGGTGGATTCGGTGGACAAAATCCGTTGCTTCACCACAGTCCAGCTTGTCTTTAGAAAACACATCTTTGTAGGTGAGGACCAGTTCAGCCAGTCGCTGTTTCCATTCCTCTGATACTTCACAGCCTTCAAGATCAACATCCGCCAAGCCACAGTCTTTAAGCTGCTGAAGGGGATTAGAGGTGGTACCTGACTTGGAGGCTGGGTCACTTCCCTCACAGGTCTGCTGCATACACACACTCTGTGACAAAGGAAGGTCTTCCATTGCAATACAAGGAAAAACATCTGCTACCTTAGCGTTACGGCGCAGTGTCACAGGTCTCTTTGTTGGGTTCAGGATCTTCATTGGGACCCAACGATCACCCCACATGGGTGTCACGACCCGGCCAACAATGATGTCTCTAGGGGTTGAACGGGAAGAGGTGGGCTCCACAATGACAGTGCTCCCAGGTGACACAGGAGCACTGCTGGGCATCTTCCCCCATAGACTCTCCCTGAGGTGCAAGAGTGACAGATTGTCTTAGCTTGACTGTACCAACTTTTTCAGGCATTTCGGGACCAGACCAGCGTGTAATGCAGCTGAGTAGTCCAAGAAACTGTTCACAATTGGGGTCAGAAGTATTGGAGCAGACCAGCTGCCAGTACTTATTATCAGACTTCATTGCCTGTATAATGGGTCTTATGACATTGGTCCCAATGATCATCTCATCTTTCTGCCCTGGAACAAGTAAAGTTGGCACAATGAACTTAGACCCATAAACTTCAATTTGAAGGTCATAAATGCACCTGGGTTGTGTCATAAGGCCACCACAGCCAACAAGGACCACCTTCTCCGGCACAGGCCAAGGACTAGGGAGTAGCCCAACAGCTCTAAGCTTTGACTCCGCCTCCACATTTCGCGTGCATGACATGCTACCTGAATCAAGCATCCCTCTTAAAACAGACTGGCCCCCCACAGACACTGGAGCATAAAACAACTCACTAGCTCCTTCCACTCTATGGGAACCCACAACAATCACTGTTTTGTCATCAGAAAGGCTACTACAACAGTTCATATAGGTCAATTGCACATCTTCATTTTCACTGAGGGTGCTACTAGCAACGCCCATGCTACCCCTCTCACTACACAGGCGGGTTAGTTTAAATCAGCATTGGGTGGAAAAGATGGCGGTATCGCCGGGGAATGTGAAGCCTGTGGGCACTCACACTTCATGTGACCAGGTCTCAAACAGTTGAGGCACAATCTGTAGAGCTTACAGTGTGCATGAGTTGAATGTTCACTGGAAGTACATACTCGACACGTGACTGCCACAGAACTTTGATAGTTTCTGGGTTGACCAGTCTGACGGGTGCCTGACCTTTGGCCTCTTGGTCTTTGATTGTTAGCCAAAGATGCATTGCACAAGGACAGAACCTTATCAAACATGGCCACAACTTGAGCACCAGGGTCGTTAGCTGGTGTGTCAAAAGCGGCCAGCGCCACATTGACAGCAGAAGATGGGTGGAATGGGGAGGTGGACTGATGTGCGACAGCCACAAGTGCATCAGGAGGCTGACTGCAGGAAAGGCCAGGGAAAGGTTGAGGAACAGAAAGCAACAACTGTTGGCGTGCTACAGAGACGGCCTGCGGCGAAGAATAATCAGTCACTGGGCTTTGATTGTAAGCTGACAAGCCCATCACACATTGAGACTGGGCTGCTGTCGTTCTAACCTTTCTTATGTGAGCATCCAGACGCTCCTGAACCTCAGCTGCAGTCCACTGCTCAGGCGTCTTTAGTTGAAACAACAAGGCAAGATGAGGGTCAGGACAGTGGTTAATAAACATCACAACTTCAGCACTGGGGTCCTCAACAGATTTGCCCCGCCTATGGAGACACTCATCAGCAGCATCAATGGACTTGTTAAGACGGATCCAGTAGTCCATAGCACTCTCACCAGAATGGGGAATAGTGCAGTAAAAGTCTTTCATAGGCAAGTTAGAATATGATAGCTCACTGAAGCTACCTGAAGCTAGCTGTATTCAGTTCAGGGCGGCTGCGCAGCGACACCTTTACAACATCCCTCGCTTTGCCTGTTAGTCTGGACATAATTAGCTCAAACATTTCAGGACTCTCACATTTTACTCTATTTAAGTAACATTTCATCATGTCTACCCATTCATGAATTGAGAACACATCAGCATTATCACCCCTAAAGTAAGGTGGTGCTTTGACGTCAGGCTGCACAACAACTTTCACTTGTGGCGAACCATCATGCCCGGAGGAAGGGCTTACAGTGGTGGACTGAGGCTGAAATGCACTTGGCTGGTGCATCGTGCTGATGTTGGCAGAGATGTTGTCTCCTATCTGTTTAGCTAAAGTTGTGATAATTTCTCCAAAAGCATCAACAGATATGACTTGTGTGGGTTCACGCACTGCTTGAGTAACTGGCGTAGAGCTAGAGATGGGGGTCAGTAGCGGGTTAAAAACTGGTTGGTCTATCACAGGGGTCACCAACGCGGTGCCCGCGGGCACCAGGTCGCCCGTAAGGACCAGATGAGTCGCCCGCGGGCCTGTTCTAAAAAAAAAATACAAAATAAAAAAAAAAAAATTTTTTTTTTTTTAAATTAAATCTACATAGAAAAAACACAAGATACACTTTCAATCAGTGCATCAACCCAAACAACCTCCCCCATGCACACTCATCCACACCCACTCACACAAAATGGGTTATTTCTTTCTGCTACCAATATTCTGGTTCCCACAACATAGACAACACATCTGCAAGGGACACAGTCCCTGAAGCACACATGATTGTATAGGCTGCTGGTCCACTAACATTTTCATTAATTACTATTTTTTATGTAGTTATTTTTATATTGTTTTACTTTCTTTTTTTTCCAAGAAAATGTTTTTTATTTATTTATCTTATTTTATTTTATTTTTTTAAAAAGGGCCTTATCTTCAACAGACCAATGAAATTAGATTTGTTTAAAGGGTTTTTTAAACCAGGCCCAGTCCAGATAATGTCCAAGTCGGACTCAGCAACACACACCTTCATTCATGTACACAGAAAAAATTAGGGAACACAACAGATTGCATATAATTTATAAACAAAATTACATTTTCAAAATAAGCATTGATGTACAGTCCAGATTATGTCCAGGTCACTCAAATTAGGGAACACAACAACAGATATCATATAATCTATAAACATAATTATACTTTCAAAATAAGCCTCTGAGGACTTCTCATCTTTTTTTTAATGTTTTTTGGCATCATTATCGTTTTCAACCATGTAACTTTCTAAAAGTAGAAAATACTGAATAAATGTTTTAAAGAAAGTAACACCAAGTGAATATCTGTTTTTGGCCTTAAAAATAAACATTTTACCGAGTACTATAATTAAATTGACTAAATCATGATTGTCAATGAACTCTTCTAAAATAACAGAAACCACATTAAGCTTCATAAACACACCAATCCTTAAACACATTTTTTCAACTTCCACCCAAAACAAAGACACAATATGACAATACCAAAACAAATGCAGGGTGGATTCAGGCTCCTGACAACAAAATCGGCAATCATCTGACTCTGTCATATTCCATAATTTTAACATTTTCCCTGTGGGTAAGAAGTTATAAATAATTTTAATTTGAAAATAACGATTTTGCACATCGATAGTGGTTTTATAAATTAGTTTGAATATGGCATCCCATGGCAACGGGCAGTCAAAAAAGTCCTCCCATTTTCCATTTGTGTTGTATGAGGCAGCCTTCAAAGATTTCTTTATTAAATAAAAATTATATATTTTTCTATTTATTTTAGTTCCTTTTTGCCAACTAGAATTTCTTATTAGAGGTTTACAAACTAATAATTTAGTAGTTCCATAATTAATTATTTGTTTCCATCTTTTCCCAATTACTCCAGTTAGTTGATAAAATGAAAAGCTTGAGCAAGCATCACCATACATAGCTCTAAATTCATCATACTTCATAATTTTACCATTCTCATTGATAATATCATTGACAAAAATGATTCCTCTTTCAAACATATTTTTCCAAAAGGAAGGCTTTCCATCTATTACAATATTAGAGTTCATCCATATTAACTGCTGCAAAATATCGTCTCTTTTTTCTGGCACATAAAATTAAAAACACCACTATGAGTGGATTGTTTCCTTTATGAACCCCGCCATGTTTCCCAGCAGACTCTCTGGGAGGGGATCACTTGTAAAAAAGGATACAATTTCTTTTGATACAGTACATGTTTTTTGTCCAACAGGACATTTGTGTACCACTCAATGTTTAAATACATCTTTGGAACAATTGATGCTTTTAAAGACAGACACATAGCTTCAAGGTTGAGAAGTTTCAGGCCCCCATATTCATACTCTTTGTACAAAACCTTTCTTTTAATCTTTTCTGGTTTGCCGTTCCAGACAAAATCGAAGACCCTCCGCTCATAAATCTTAAAAAAGTTTTGTGATGGAGCTGGTAATGACAAAAACTAATAAATAAATTGAGGAATAATTAACGAGTTGGCAATAGACATTTTACCATACAAGGTTAGGGATTTCCCTTTCCATAATTGCATAATTTTGTCCAGCTTTCTTAGTCGATTATCATAATTTACTGAGCCTAGATCTTCCAGATTTTCTGGGACAACAACACCAAGTATGTTAACTGGTCCATCTGTCCACAAAACAGGCACTTTGCATTCCATTCGAAAGGACGTTCCCTTTAGATTTCCGATCCTTAACATTTTACATTTATCATAATTAAGCTTAAGGCCAGATTGCTGTGAAAATATGTCCAAAAGATTAAGAAGGTTCCGCAAACAATGAGGAAAAATCTTATCTTTGTGAATCAGCCTTTTCTGACATGAACTTCATCAAGAACAAACACAGAACACACCTCACTGATGCACATCTGCAAGACTCACTCAGAGTTGCAGTGTCAAGTTACACACCAGAGTACAACACACTAGTTAACAGCATGCAATGCCAGGCTTCCCACTAACTGACAAAAAAACAGATAACAGATTTGGTGTCCAGTTCAAAGTGTGACATGATTTAAAAATTTGAGTTTACTTTTGTATTTTACATGAGTTATTATTTGTACAAACATGGTGCAAAGTAATTCATGATTTGTTAAAAAAAATGTTCGTGGCTAGCTAGTTAAAATGGGATACTGTGATTTCACAAGACTGTCTTAGAAGTGATCATTTGAAAATGTTCAATTTGAAAAATGTGCACTTAGAGAAAATATAAAAATAAAGTGTTGCATATTGATATTTATCTGTTTCTATATATATTTATTGTGAGAAATCATTAAGATGATCAGTGTTTCCACAAAGATAAATATCATTAATTATTAATAATAACAGAGTTAAAGGTAAATTGAGCAAATTGGCTACTTCTGGCAATTTATTTAAGTGTGTATCTAACTGGTAGCCCTTCGCATTAATCACTACCCAAGAAGTAGCCCTTGGTTTCAAAAAGGTTGGTGACCCCTGGTCTATCATGAAGCTAGGACTGCTTGACACCAACCTACCCCTCCCCATTCCAAATGTGACACTATGCCCACGACCAGCCATTGTAGGAATCTCAAATACTATGCAAATATTTCACTATAACAACAAAGAGAAATCCCCATGAAGGCAGTATAGCAAAACAAGGGCAATAGTGACACAAGTTGACACATAAAAAAAACTCACTGTAAAGCCCACCGTAAATAGCCCCTGACAAATCAATACATAGCACAGCACTGTAGCATGAGGGAAAAAAATCCCCCCCTGTGCTATTAGGGCGTATCTAGCCTCTCATAAGCCCACACCGATTAATAGATGAACAGAAAATAAAACACCATCAAAAGGCTTCACTAAACACTCTTACAAACAGGCTTGCCCATTCACCACTTTTCTTTCTGCTATGACAGGACTAACTGTCACAAAAATGTTCATAAAATGTACCAGCTGGATATTATAAAGTCACCAGCACAAACATAAACAAGCTTAAATCGCGCGCACACACTTTAAAACAGCGTGATTTGTCAGCACACCTCGCGCGCACGCGGGAGCGCCCGCTGTTGTCCTCGGCGACAGGAAGGGAGAGGGAGGGAGGAGCAGCCGAGTGCAGCGGGCGGGAACTCCAGCAGCTTTCCCGGGCACCAGACGAGCGCTGGTCGGCGATGCAACGGGTCGTACGGCACCAAGTGTAACCGGTGTTCTTTTCCTCTGCGTTGTGTGTCTTTAATGGAACACAACCGACACCATGGATTGCTCAGCTGCACTTTACTGATAATAAACAGAATACACACTTGTCGTCATTAACTTTTTTCCCATTGTCGAGCCCCTCTCCCGTTATCGTGGACAAAAGGGCGTACAACAGTGAAATAAACATACCTGATAATAAACAGAATACACACTTGTCGTCAATAACTTTTTTTCCATCGTCAAGTCCCTACACAAATATAATACAGAAAAAAATAGTGAACTTAAATTCTTAACATGACAATACAATTTCTGTCATCGCATGCACGCCTACCTCTCCCGTTATCGTGGACAAAAGGGAAGTTGGAAGGCGTGTCCAACGCATATAAAGAGACAGGTGTCACAGTAATTATTGCAGTAGGAGGGACAACGAGACAATGGTTCCACATAGACAAAACATTGAACAATATCCAGGTATTTACATGTAACTTACACATTTTGTGTAATTATAACAATAATAAAGCATTATAAAATACATTATTTACAAGACATAATTGACCCTGTTACATATATATATATATATATATATATATATATATATATAGCAGCTGGAACAGATGTGGAAGTGGTAGTGGTGGCGCTGGCAGCAGTAACCCCCAAACTGGGAGAGTGGCTTGAACAGATCCCAGGAACAACATCTGAAGCCTCAGTCCTGAAGAGCACAGTCCAAGTAACAGATATATATATATATATATATATATATATATATATATATATATATATATATATATATATATATATATATATATATATATATATATATATATATATATATATATATATACATATGTATATATCAGTGACGTGCAGTCAGGGGAGGCAGGTAAGGCAGGGCCTCACGTGCCATCATGGAAAGAAAAAAACATGTAAATAGAAAAAAAATGTATTAAATTGTTATATGTATCCAGTGATTATACTATAAAGTTTTTTTCCATTTAACTTCACCAGTTTTCGATTATTTGTATTCAAAATCGCTGAATTTTCACATTTGCCGTTCAAATACTGAGAAGAGACTTGCGGTGAGTCACCAGCCAGTTGAGCCTCACCATGGATTGCGCAATGACTCGGCTAACTGCTGGCCTGCTGTGCAGTGAGACCGTATTGCTATATCAATTATATTATACATTTCTATAGTTTAGTTAGCTGAGGTATATAATGTACAGTGTAGTTTGTCAAAAACTGTATGTGTGTAACGT
>NC_084744.1:37947165-38104665 GCF_033978785.1 Entelurus aequoreus | reverse complement strand
TTCTTTATTTCCTGTCGCCTGGACTTTTATTAAAAACATGGAGGATTACATATGTAAAATAAAACAGTTTTCTAAACTGGACTTTCAATCGAAGCATTAGGTAATAATTAAAGGTAGACCAACGCCAACACCTAAAAGGTTTGCTTTTGACTTCGGGACAGAAGACCCGTTCTTTTCAAACGGCGTGGTACACACACAAAGGCTGGCTGTGTGGATGTCCAGCAAGAAAGGTAAGACCATAATAATGTTTTTTTTTATTAAATGTGCTTTTTTGTGTGCTACAGTTGTGTAAAGAATGCTGGTATGAGCTTTGAATTGTGAATAAGATACTATTTAGGGTTCATATGTTTGTAAATCTGACTGTGATGATGCAGTGCCTCACCAGACATTAACCTCACCGCACGCCACTGATATATATATATATATATATATATATATATATATATATATATATATATATATATATATATATATATATATATATATATATATATATATATATATATATATATATATACATACACTACCGTTCAAAAGTTTGGGGTCACCCAAACAATTTTGTGGAATAGCCTTCATTTCTAAGAACAAGAATAGACTGTCGAGTTTCAGATGAAAGTTCTCTTTTTCTGGCCATTTTGAGCATTTAATTGACCCCACAAATGTGATGCTCCAGAAACTCAATCTGCTCAAAGGAAGGTTAGTTTTGTAGCTTCTGTAACGAGCTAAACTGTTTTCAGATGTGTGAACATGATTGCACAAGGGTTTTCTAATCATCAATTAGCCTTCTGAGCCAATGAGCAAACACATTGTACCATTAGAACACTGGAGTGATAGTTGCTGGAAATGGGCCTCTATACACCTATGTAGATATTGCACCAAAAACCAGACATTTGCAGCTAGAATAGTCATTTACCACATTAGCAATGTATAGAGTGTATTTCTTTAAAGTTAAGACTAGTTTAAAGTTATCTTCATTGAAAAGTACAGTGCTTTTCCTTCAAAAATAAGGACATTTCAATGTGACCCCAAACTTTTGAACGGTATTGTACATACGTATGTATATTCTATATATAAGGGCTATCAAAATTAACGAGTTAACTAAATTATTAATCACAAAATATAATCGCATTAAACATGTATACACTTAAATCACACATTTTATTTTGACCGTCTAAGCTCTTTCACCTTAACCGCGATTAATGCATACATCAGTACAAAAATGAGCGAGGAGACTGACTCCTGTACTCACTGGCAAATTTCACTCCAAAATACAGGCTGAAAGAACTTTATATGGTTACCAAGTTTTGTGCAAATAAATTACATGCATTCAGGTAAAATGTTTAAAAATGTCCCTGTGATATTTTGACAATAAAATTGCATTTGTGTACAAATATTGGGGTCTAAATTCAATTATGCAAGTGAATAATCCCCTGTAATTAATAATCCATGAAAGGTACAAGCGGTAGAAAATGGATGGATGGATGATAATCAAAAATGGGATTTATCTGATTTTGAAAAATGAATAATTTAAAAGCTCTAATATACTGCTATATGTGGTACATTTAATTGAGCCCCAACGGGCTGCGATTGGCCGGTCTGTTTTGGGGTACAATGGTTGAATGGAGGCGTGTTTTTCAAGAGTACGAGCTAAGCTAAATCTTCCGGTAGCTCACAGCGAGGACTCCAAAAGCGGCGGCAGAGAGTCGTTCATCAATTTGACTGAAGGCCTCATTAATCTCCAACATCCATTTTTCATTCAGCCTCTGACAAACGCTTATAGACTGGCAGTTTGAGACTCAAACGCGTGTTTGTTAAGTATCCATGGCAACTGGTGGCCTGAATAAAATATGCAGCAGTATAAAGGATGGTGCGGGTCCTGCGGTTGCGCTCCACTGACAGTAATTACAGCTTTGGGCCTGCAGGGGATGGAGTGGACGACTCAATAAGCCTGCAGCAACTTTAACCCCGCTATGTCCCTGCATTCTGCTTAACTGCTCTATAAAACTCACAATTTATGACACACTCGTGAGATGATTTATGAGCACATACTGTAAATAAAGTACACACGTGCATCCTGGGACACAGGATTTTGTGACACCACACACACATTAAAACACACTGAACACTCCAACAAAACCCCCAAAAGTTGGACATTTTGGAATTGTCTGGAAAAAATATGCCTAATGCTAGTCAAATATCCTTCATAAACTGAGTTATGAACAGTTTTTAAGACCTACTGAAAAAAATGTCAAAGATACTTTACAGTATATGGAAGGAGTGATGTGCTGTTTTGGGGGAATCTATAGTATAAAGTCTAAAAGATCCTCTGTGGGAGGACAGCTCTGCTGTTTAAGAATCTACTGCACAAACACTAGTCAGTGATCCTCTGTTGTTTTTAGGGCCACCTGTGCAAACGCTAGTCAAAGATCCTCTACAATACAGGAATGCTTTGCTGTTTTTAAAAGTCTACTGCGAAAATACAATTAGAAAATCCTCAATGTGACAGGCATGCCCTCCTGTTTTAAACTATCTACCGCAAAGATGCAAGCCAAAGACTCTCTTTATAAAAAGAGGCTCTTTGCTGTTTTTAAAAACTGTGCTGCAGTAAAAACACCATTTTATTTTTTATTTTTTTTGTCATACAAAAATACAATCATGTGTGCTTACGGACTGTTTTTTGGGTTGGTGCACTAATTGTAAGTGTATCTTGTGTTGTTTATGTTGATTTAATAATATATATATATATATATATACATATATATATATACTTTTTTTTTTTTTTTTTTGTGCGGCCCGGGTACCAATCGATCCACGGACCGGTAACAGGCTGCGGCCCGGTGGTTGGGGACCACTGATCTATATGACAGAAGTTGGATGGTGTTTTGAAGGAAGTACTACAAAAATACTAATCTAGTATAACATAAGTTTTCTTCTGTTTTACGCTCTCTGCTGTTTTTAAGGACGTACTGCAAAAAACACTTGTCAAAGATCCTCTATTGTGTCTATATTCTTCAGCAGACATAACACTCGAAATACATAATCAATGTGTTAAACATATTGCTGATGTTAAGGACCTACTCCAAAAATGCTCATCAAAGATCTTCTAAGACCTGATTTTAGCAATGTTCTGCAAAAACTAATCAAAAAATAATCTATATGACAGACATACTTTTCTGTTTAAGGATCTACTGCAGCAACGCAAATCAGAAATCCTCAATGGCAGAAGTGTTCTGCTGTTTATAATGACCTACTGTAAAAACACTAGACAAATATCCTCTATCAAACAAGCATACATTTGCTGTTTTTAGGAGTCAACTGCAAAAACGCTATTCAAAGATGCTCTAAGTTACAGGAATTATGTTTAAAATAATTTATTGCAAAAATGCAAGTCAAGGATTTTCTATATGTCAGGAACACTCTGCTGTTTTTAAAAGACCATATTCTCAAACACTATCTACATATTCTCCATATGACAGTAACACTCTACTGTTTTTAAGAATCTACTGCAAAAAGGCCAGTCAAAGATCCTCTATTTGACAGGTGATATATGAGTTGAGAGATGCTTCGTCTTAAACATGACTCAGGTGCTTTGGGCTGAGTCAGGACTGGTGAACATGAGTTGAATGTGGAGCGAACTTGAACTTTGTGTGAGGAAACGACCTTGTGTTAAAGTTTCCTGGAAAGTCAAGCTAGGTTAAGCGAAAAGGTCATTTTTAATTAGTCTGACATTTTTAGTCATTTGACAAAGCTGTAAAGATACGAGAAGCATTCCAGCAGTTAAGGTGCATTTCTGAGGGTTTTTCTTTTTGCTCCCAATCCTTCACATAGAAAGGCCCCGTCTGGACGTGATTAGCGAGACATCCAGCTCTAATTGGAAACAGGTGACCTGCCGTGGACACACTGGAAAAATGTAAGGTACTCTTCAAAAAATCGCCAAAGTCGCACACACTGGCTTTTCTCCAGCAGAGGCCTTTAAGAACTTTCCACATCATTCCATAATCCACCTGGTGCGTGCACACACTCCAGCATTAACTCTTGCACATATATTAGGGGTGTCCAAAGTGCAGGCCAGAGCATTTTACAAAATACGAAAATAAATAGGAATTGGCTTTTAGCACATTTTGGAAAAAAATGCTAACTTTTAAAAAAGAAAAGAAAAAAGAAAAACAAGATCAAAAGGCAAAATGTTAAGAGAAAAATGAAAATGTTTATATCATAATACACAATATATAACTTTAAATATTTATTTTTATAACTCTTTAATTTTATTATTTACTTTCAATTGCCTTTTCTGTCTACTTTTTTTTTAAATGATCATCATCACTTTTCATCCATCCATATATACACTGAACAAACCCTGAACAAACTGTACTTTGAAAGGTTAGTGTTTGGCAGAGGTGTGGACTCGAGTCACATGACTTGGACTTGAGTCAGACTTGAGTCATGAATTTGATGACTTTAGACTCGACTTGACAAAATGTAAAGAGACTTGCAACTCGACTTAGACTTTAACATCAATGACTTGTGACTTCACTTGGACTTGAGCCTTTTGACTTGACAAGACTTGCTATTTTCCCCAAAACCTAAAGATTAAAAAGTTATTCAGGAGCGCTCCGTATCTTTCATTTTGTAGGTGTGTCTATCAGCGTGTGTGTGTCTGTCAGCGTGTGTGCTCTCAGTACAGTGGCCAATCAAATTAGATCTACGTTGTTTTTATCCCACAGCATTCATCCAATCAAATTGCAGAACAACCACTGAACAAGACTTGTCAAACAACGCGCCAATTACAAAAAATTATGCCAAAATGGTTTCGTTCGGGTATGAAAACTACGACTTGGTCAACAAAAAACAAATTGCAGTATGGTAAACATGCAGTTCGAATATTACAGACGGAGACGCAACAACTTCCAACTTCGTTTGACATTTGAAGATGCACAAAGAAGGGTACGTTTTGAATGCAAGCTAACGTTTATTGGCTAAGTAACGTGACTTTTATTTGGTGTGTAGTTAAATCAGTGAGGCTGTAAACTCACTGCTAACGTTATAACCATAGACATCTTATAAGGGTACGCAGCATCGACCGCTACTGCCTACTGGCGCTGACGAGACACGGGGCCGCCATCTTGGAGTGGTGATCCGCTCCACTCAGTGCAATTCATTTGGCAAGAGCAATGAACTGTCAGCGCATTTAATTAATCTTACCTCACTGAATACCACTGATTTTCACACACTTTTTTGTCATACGTGTAGCTATGATAAAGGACACATGTTTTGGCGTGTTTTATTATTCATAGTTTGCTTAACAGTAATAGAATATATCCTATAAGTGACCAGACGTCCGAGATTAAAACTGGGAATATAATTCCAGAGAAGGGGGAAAAAAACGGTCAGCTATTTTTAAATTCAAGAAACAATATGATTGGGGTATATATACATGCGTATATCTTACATAAACAATGTATGAATACATTAGATATCTATGTAACTTAGGGACCTACAGACTGTATCTCTGTTGCTGCAGCAGCAGAGAGTTTATTCTGTCTTGACACTTTGTATTGATATTTTGCATTACATTCTTTCCTTAAATGATAATGTTTACAGTGATTGTTTTATATGTATTTTTTATGTATGTCGCTTTGGATAAAAGCGTCTGCCAAATACTTAAACATTAACATATATAAACACCTGAAAGTCTTTATATCAGCTAAAACCACCAATCTGTTTCACTGGATTCAGAATAAAACCAAATTCTGTCTCACCCAACAATGTTAGTATTTGAATATTGTTACTTGAAGACTTATTCCTGGTTACAATTATACTGTTAAGAAAGTATTGTCTTATATTTTGCCTAAAATGAGAGTGCATCAAAATCAGTGGCGGCTGGTGAATTTTGTTTGAGGTGGGGCTGAAAGTTTGTAAACCAAACCCCTCTAGGGGGGTCATCCTCCCCCAGAAGATTTATTTGTGATTTTCACATACAAATATTGAAGATCTTTGCTCCTTCTCAACTCTGTGGTAATATTATTTTCACAAAATACAACCAATAGTACGTTAATGTTAAATCTTACTTGTGAAAAGTAATCCCCCGATTCCTATTTTAAACAGTCCGCTCATTTGAGCAGGAAAACGCTGAACACCATCCTGGCATCTTTGTTTTCTACCTGTCAACTGTCAGTTTAGGCTGCTCGCAGGCTCCTCATCACCACTTCAAGATGGCGGCCAAATTGCTCGCATCACAGCAGCCAATGCTGCGTCTACTTATAAGATGTCTATGGTTATAACGTCATTGCAAACACGACAATCTGTTGCATCCACTGAAGTTCGCTACCTTATTCATACTTTTTGTCAAGTGATTTTTTTTTTAAGCAGGGTACGTTACGTTAGTCAATGTATCACACACAGTAACGTAACGTTAGACAGCGGTCAGCAGCACCGCATATTCTAGCCACCTACAAAAAGACAAACATAGTCAAATAAAGGTCAGTTAAAATGTATAATATATTAAGAATATGTGTATATATTGCATAGGGCCCTGACATCTAAAAAGTACAACTCTGTTCATTGTTATGTTCATGTATTTGTTATGTTTTTCATGTGGACGCACACATAAACACACATACAACATGAGATGAGATCAATGAGATAAGGAAAGAACAGGATAGAAACTGCTGTGGAACTAATTACAATGCAATATGCCATGGAAATACAATGCTAACACTATTGTGCAAATAAGTACAGTTGAACTTGTTTTTTTTAAATGTGTTTAATCTGTAAAGGAATGAGTAAATGTTTAAAATGACTGGTTAATAGTGCTATTATGAAGTGCAATGTCAGCGCTATTTTTTTTCCCAAATGCACTTGTTTTAATAAATAAATACAGCGTTTTAAAAGCATACACAATCTGTGTAAATACAAACTTACATACAACACACAAAGACAAAGATGTTTCAAAGGGCCAATTTATTTTGGGCCATAAGAAATTGACAAAACTATTTTAAATAGCTGCAACATAACATACGTAAGTAACAAACCGCATAATAACAACATGTCACAACATAGCTGTAAACCTGGCTTCACCCAAGGAAGGCATACATGACATGATTATATGTCATGTCACTACAAAGCCTAACCAGGCGTTTTTCTCTCTGAAGGAATTGTGAAATAAAATCATGTCTTCAGGAGATCAAGTCTGTGTCTCTCTTTACTAGCTTTGTCGAAGCATGTTGCTTTTGTAGCTGTTTCAGCAGATTTGAATTGCTGTTTTGGGCAGTAGATACGATTTTTGATCCAAGACACAACTTACATTGAACTAAAATGTTCTGTTCTTTGTGCTCGACAAAAGAAAAGTAGTGAGAATATCTCCATGTTAAGAAAATCGGCTTCAGCTCCGCATGATATCTTGTTAGTAAACACAGACACGCCCCCCCCCCCCCCCCCACACACACACACACAGTAACACACACAGTTACATTAAAGCATTACAAAGTAACGCGTTACTGTAACGCCATTATTTTCGGCGGTAACTAATAGTCTAACGCGTTATTTTTTATATTCAGTAACTGAGTTACCGTTACTACGTGATGCGTTACTACTAGGGGTGTAAAACATGTAAAAGCCAGAGCTGGAAGACCCGCCTGCTTCGTTAAGATCTCCTGTTTGGGAACAACAATGGAAGACAGAGGTTTGCTGACATTGTTCAGCAGCTGCTTCTGACAACACGTCAAACATGCTAACCCATTTGAAGTGTCACCACCGCATTCAAGCAGCCTCTACTCGGCGAGTCAGGCAGGGCTAAAGCAATAACAAATGTTTTTATAGCAGCAGATTTAAGACCATATTGCATTAGAAACTAGATTTTGACCCACTTCTATGTTGGAAGAACAATAAGCCCATATATCCTCTTACTGCCAAGTTAGCCAGGCTGGGGGGGGGGGGGGGGGGGGAGTTAATCTGAGGCTGAGTTGACTTGAAACTGTTTAATGTTGCACTTTTTATATGTAGAAAAAAAGTTGTGTCATTTTATTTAATCTCACCAACAACTTTAGGCAGTTTAATGTTAAATAACGTGGACCCCGACTTAAACAAGTTGAAAAACTTATTCTGAGAGGTACTGGTTCAATCCCCACCTTCTACCATCCTAGTCACGTCCGTTGTGTCCTTGAGCAAGACACTTTACCCTTGCTCCTGATGGGTCCTGGTTAGTGCCTGCATGGCAGCTCCTGCCATCAGTGTGTGTATGGGTGAATGTGGAAATAGTGTCAAAGCGCTTTGAGTTCCTTAAAAAAGGTAGAAAAGCGCTATTCAAGTACAACCCATTTACCATTTAGTGGGCCATTTAGTGAACCAGGCCAATCTTCTCTAAACTAAAACTGGGGAAATGCGTAGAGTGTTCTGGGCTTCAGTAAAGTGTTGATCTCCTGAAGACATGATTTTATTTCACAATTCCTTGAGAGAAAAAAACACCTGGTTAGGCTTTGTGTATAGCAGTATGTGTGCTGTATATAGTGACATGACATATAATCATGTCATGTGTGCCTTCCTTGGGTGAAGCCAGGTTTACAGCTATGTTGTGACATGTTGTGACATGTTGTTATTATGCGGTTTGTTACTTATGTTGCAGCTATTTAAAATAGTTTTGTCAATTTGTTCTGGCCCAAAATAATTGGCCCTTTGAAACATATCTTTGTCTTTGTGTTGTATGTAGACCACATTGCTTAGCAGAGTTCAGTGATGTAAATGCATGTCAAGTTGATCAACAGATTAATGGGAGCCTTAAAATAAAAAAATAAAAAAAGATGTAACTAAAAGTTACTTTTCACAGTAACGCATTACTTTTTGGTGTAAGTAACTGAGTTAGTAACTGAGTTACTTTTTAAATAAAGTAACTAGTAACTGTAACTAGTTACTGGTTTTCAGTAACTAACCCAACACTGGTATTAACAGCTCAGAAAATAAACTGTATATGTAGTACAGAATTACATAACATAAATAAAATACAAAAATATTATTTCTATGTAAAATAAATAACATAGCTGTGGAAATAATACAACATGTATCAAACTCAGATACAAAAATACATTTGCAGGCAGGCACTTTAAATAAACATTGATTGATTGATTGATTGACTTTGTGATTTCCCTTCCTGGTTCAATGACCCGCCCTATCTTGCCTCTGATTGGCCTGTCCCTAACCAATCGTGACTCATCATGAAGGAGGAATGGGAGAACAAGGAACACAACAAATAAGCGGCGTTTGGTAATTTTAACGTGAAATAAATTATATCGATATTACGATATTTTTTTCATTCATATCTTGCTTAAAAATATATCGATACATCTTATAAACTCGATATATCGCCCAGCCCTACTGCCACATATCGTATACATTTTAGTATGCGTCCATCTGTGTAAAAAGTTTGGATGGGCCTCCTAAGTGAACCCTCTGCTACATGCTAGCATTGATGCATCGTGTTGTAATATGCGCGCTAACGCATACAAGACGTGGTTGTTTATTGTCATTTGACAGCTCGGTGTGTAAACCGCAGGCTCTTGATTACATCGACTTTGGGGGATTTTGTTTGGGCACAAAACCATCTGGTTCCCATACGACTGTCAGGACTAACTTACTGCTGGCCCGCAGACCCCCGCAAATATCAGCAGCTCTCTTTAAATCGGCGCTTGGCCGAGTGCCTCCATGAAGTCGAGCCTCGCTGATCTGCGAGGTTCCCAAAGCAACAATGGACGCTTCATCATACTTCACAATCAAGGCGGCCACGTTTCGCACCGCTTAGCTTATTCCAAGTGCATCCAATCCATACGCAGAAGATCACGTTTCCATACTCGTTTTCCAAAATTGATTTCTGTCTTCTTCAATCTGCACATTAAATTACATCAGGCATACTTTACATTGGCTTCCAAGCCTGAATACGCCAACATTTCTCAAGAAATATTATAAAAACAGCAAGTTCTATCCATATACTGTATGTTCTACCGCTTGTCCTTTTCGGGTCGCGGGGGATGCTGGAGCCTATCCCAGCTGCGCTTGATCCATAAAAACAGCAGCAAACTCGTCACAGGTGATTGTTTTACTAGCGATTTTTGGAGGGACACAAGGGAGGATCTTTGATTATTTTTTTTGCAGTACTTTCTGTCATATTAAAGATTTATAAAAACAGCCAAAAACTCCTGTTATACAGAAGATCATAGATGAGTATTTTTGTAGTACGTTCTTTAAAACAGCATAATAATAATAATAATAATACCTGTGATTTATATAGCACTTTTCTAAGTACCCAAAGTCGCTTTACATGTAATACTCCTGTGATCGTTTTTACTCGCATTTTTAATAAAGCACATTTCCCCAAAAAGAGCAACAAGCTACTATTAGAGCAGGGGTCCCCAAACTACGGCCCGCCAGTGTCCAAAATCCAGCTCGCGGGAAGTGTCAAGTTTAAAAAAAAAAAGTGTCCTTTCTAATCTATTTTCTACTGCTTGTTACTCTGGAGGTCTCTTCGCCGCTCAGACAAATCATATTGTCTAAAAATGCATTTTCCCATCGATAACGTGACACGCCGCAGTGTTGTGCGAGCGTGCGGCAAGTGCGCACTCTTTCAGTCAATTAGTGCGTGAGGAATATATACTGTATATAAATACACACACACACACACACACACACACACACACACACACACACACACACACACACACACACACACACACACACACACACACACACACACACACACACACACACACACACACACACAGAACCCGGCCTCCGGCCAAATTTTTTTAACCCAATGCGGCCCCCGAGTCAATAAGTTTGGGGACCCCTGATATAGAGGATCTTCAACAAGCACTTTTTCAGTAGGTGATTAAAAACAGCAAATAATGCTTGTCAGTTAAAGGATCTTTGACTAGTGCTTTGCATTAGGTTCTTAAAAAAAGCAAAGTGCTCTTATAGAAGATCTTTGACTGTTTTTGCAATAGTTTCTTAAAACAGCAAAGCGCTTCTGTCATATAGATCTTTGAGTAGCAATTTTGCAGTAGGTTCTTAAAACAGCACATTGCTCCTGTCATATAGATGATTTTTACTTATGTTTTGCAGTATGTTTCTAAAATCAATCAATCAATCAATGTTTATTTATATAGCCCTAAATCACAAGTGTCTCAAAGGGCTGTACAAGCCACAACGACATCCTCGGTACAGAGCCCACATACGGGCAAGGAAAAACTCACCCCAGTGGGACGTCGGTGAATGACTATGAGAAACCTTGGAGAGGACCGCATATGTGGGTAACCCCCCCCCTCTAGGGGAGACCGAAAGCAACGGATGTCGAGTGGGTCTGACATAACATTGTGAAAGTCCAGTCCACAGTGGATCCAACACATCAGCGGGAGTCCAGTCCACAGCGGGGCCAACAGGAAACCATCCCGAGCGGAGACGGGTCAGCAGCGCAGAGATGTCCCCAACCGATGCACAGGCTAGTGGTCCACCCGGGGTCCCGACTCTGGACAGCCAGCACTTCATCCATGGCCACCGGACCTATGCAACTCCCCCTCGCAAGGGACAGGGGAGAAGAGGAGAGAAGAAAATAAACGGCAGATCAACTGGTCTAAAAAAGGGGGGTCTATTTAAAGGCTAGATTATACAAATGAGTTTTAAGATGGGACTTAAATGCTTCTACTGAGGTAGCATCTCTAACTGTCACCGGGAGGGCATTCCAGAGTACTGGAGCCCGAATAGAAAACGCTCTATAGCCCGCAGACTTTTTTTTGGCTCTGGGAATCACTAATAAGCCGGAGTTCTTTGAACGCAGATTTCTTGTCGGGACATATGGTACAATACAATCGGCGAGATAGGCTGGACCTAAACCGTGTAGTATTTTATACGTAAGTAGTAAAACCTTAAAGTCGCATCTTAAGTGCACAGGAAGCCAGTGCAGGTGAGCCAGTATAGGCGTAATATGATCAAACTTTCTTGTTTTTGTCAAAAGCCTTGCAGCCGCATTTTGTACCAACTGTAATCTTTTAATGCTAGACATAGGGAGACCCGAAAATAATACGTTACAGTAATCGAGACGAGACGTAACGAACGCATGAATAATGATCTCAGCGTCGCTAGTGGACAAGATGGAACGAATTTTAGCGATATTACGGAGATGAAAGAAGGCCGTTTTAGTAACACTCTTAATGTGTGACTCAAACGAGAGAGTTGGGTCGAAGATAATACCCAGATTCTTTACCGAGTCGCCTTGTGTAATTGTTTGGTTGTCAAATGTTAAGGTGGTATTATTAAATAGATGTTGGTGTCTAGCAGGACCGATAATCAGCATTTCCGTTTTCTTAGCGTTGAGTTGCAATAAGTTAGCGGACATCCATTGTTTAATTTCATTAAGACACGCCTCCAGCTGACTACAATCCGGCGTGTTGGTCAGCTTTAGGGGCATGTAGAGTTGAGTGTCATCAGCATAACAGTGAAAGCTAACACCGTACTTGCGTATGATGTCACCCAGCGGCAGCATGTAAATACTAAAGAGTGCAGGGCCAAGAACCGAGCCCTGGGGAACTCCGCACGTTACCTTGACATAGTCCGAGGTCACATTGTTATGGGAGACGCACTGCATCCTGACAGTAAGATAAGAGTTAAACCAAGACAAGGCTAAGTCTGACATACCAATACGTGTTTTGATACGCTCTAATAAAATATTATGATCGACGGTATCGAAAGCGGCGCTAAGATCAAGAAGCAGCAACATAGATGACGCATCAGAATCCATCGTTAGCAATAGATCATTAGTCATTTTTGCGAGGGCTGTCTCCGTAGAGTGATTTGCCCTGAAACCGGATTGAAAAGGTTCACAGAGATTGTTAGTCACTAAGTGTTCATTTAGCTGCTGTGCAACAATTTTTTCGAGAATTTTGGAAATAAACGGAAGGTGGGAGACCGGTCGGTAGTTTACCATGAGGTCAGGATCGAGGTTAGGTCTTTTGAGCAGAGGATGAATAACCGCTTTTTTGAATGCTAGGGGAACAGTGCCGGAGGAAAGTGATAAGTTTATAATATTTAACACTGATGGACATAATAATACAAACAGTTCCTTGATAAGTTTCCCAGGAAGTGGGTCAAGTAAACATGTTGTTTGTTTTATCCCACTTACACGCTGTAATAATTCCTCTAATGTTATTTCATCAAAAATAGAGAGACTATTTTGGAGGGCAGTGTCCGTCGTATATACAGTCGTACTTGTGTTAATAGAACCCAGTTGTAGCTGGGATGCGTTGTCTTTAATCTCCTTTCTAATGAGTTCAATTTTCTTATTAAAGAAATTCATAAAATCATCTGCCGAGTGGGTGGAGCTACTGGGAGGAGTCCCTTGTTGGGTTAGCGATGCTACTGTACTAAACAGAAATTTAGGATCGTTTTTGTTGAGGCGGATGAGATTTGAGTAGTATTTAGCTTTAGCTAAGGTAAGCATGCGTTTATAAGTTATTAAACTATCACTCCATGCTTGATGGAAAACCTCAAATTTAGTCGCGCGCCATTTGCGTTTCAGTTTTCTACATGATAATTTATGAGCTCTAATTTCTTCTGTAAACCATGGGGTGCGCCTTTTAGGGGCCCTTTTTTGCTTTAGCGGTGCTATACTATCAATAATTTCGCGCAAGGCATCGTCAAAGTTGTTAGTGAGGTTATCAATAGAGCCGACATAATTTGGGAATGGTGCCATTACCGAAGGCAGTAGGTCAGCAAGAGTCATCGTTGTGGCAGCATTAATGTCGCGGCCGCTATAGCAGTTATTATTATTATTAGCTTGTTGACAATGAGTCAAAACTTCAAATTTTATAAGGTAATGATCGGACATTACTTTAGTATATGGAAGTATCATAACTTTGGAGGTGGTGACACCCCTGACAAGCACTAGATCTATTGTATTACCATTGCGATGCGTGGGTTCATGTATTATTTGTGTAAGACCACAGCTATCAATTATGGTTTGGAGCGCCACGCACTGAGGGTCCGATGGGGTATTCATATGGATATTAAAGTCCCCCATTATGATTATATTGTCGGCGTGCGTCACTAGATCAGCAACGAACTCTGAGAATTCACTGATAAAGCCCGAATAGGGCCCAGGGGGGCGATAGATAACAGCCAGGTCGAGAGGTAGCGGTGTGACAGACCTCATAGTAAGCACCTCAAACGATTTATATTTATTATTTAGGTTAGGGGTAAGGTTGAAATTTTCATTGTATATTAGTGCGACACCCCCTCCCCTTTTAAGAGGACGGGCAACATGCGCATTCGTATAGTTAGGAGGAGATGCCTCATTGAGCGCAAAAAGTTCGTCTGGTTTGAGCCAGGTTTCGCTAAGACCAATGACGTTAAGATTGTTGTCTCTAATGACCTCATTAACTAATAACGCCTTGGGAGACAATGATCTTATGTTTAAAAAGCCCATATTATAGGTATTGGGCTGTTTTGACGAGTTTTTGTTAAGATTATCCGTAGTGGCAATATTAACAATGTTGCGTTTATTATGCGTAGTGCACTTGAAATAGTTTCGACCATATCTAGGAATTGATATGACGGGAATTTTCCGATTGTTTGCTTGGTGCTGCAATAGACTGGACATATCATAATTTGCCACCTCAGTAGAATGCATGTCCACCTCTGACACAGACACAACAGAAAAAACATTATGTGAATTGTGTATTATTCTAAGAGAATTGCTATGCGTACATGGATTATCCAGCCTGGCGCTGGCTAGTTCTAGCTTAACTGACTCCTCACCCGGACTAACAGACATTGTAATTGCCTGTGACCGGGCTTGCTCTAGTGTAGTCAGTCAAGTGAGACTTAAATAGTAGTCTATGTTTCTAGACAGGATGATGGCGCCTTCCTGGTTAGGGTGAAGGCCGTCTCTCATCAGCAAGCCTGGTTTGCCCCAGAAAGAGGGCCAGTTATCAATAAACGTTAGTCCCTGTTGCCTACAGTAGCTAGCCAGCCACTTGTTAAGCGAGACTAATCTGCTATATCTCTCATCATTGCCTCTCGCAGGCAGGGGGCCAGAGACAATTACTCGATGCCTGGACATCTTTCTGGCGAGATCACAAGTCCTGGCTATGTTTCTCTTTGTAATCTCTGACTGTCTCATTCTAGTGTCATTGGAGCCAACGTATACAACTATATTCGCATAATTAGTGGTGCGATTAGCCTGTCGTACGTGTTTACTAGGCCTGTTGCGAGTTAGCTCCCTAAGATTAGCTTCAATGTCAGGTGCTCTGGCCCCGGGTATACACTTTACTGTGGCTGGTTTGCTAAGCTTTATGTTCGGGTGATGGAGTCCCCTATGACTAAGGTGTGGTGCCCGGTAGACTGGGGTGTAGGACTAGCTAAAGAGCTAATTCTATTATGCGTCTCAACCGGTACACCGTAGCTTGTAGCCCGCTTAGGACTGCTACAAGCTGGGCTAGTTAGCTCGCTACAGCTAACACTAGCAGATGTGTCCGCAACATCTAAAGTTACGACATTACTCTGCTCTAACTGGCGGACACGGCCCTCTAGCAGAGCCAACCTCTCCGTGAGTATGGTGCAAGACGCGCAGGAAGCCATTACTCACAGTGTTTTCTGTCACCGAGTGAAGTTCCTGCTGTCCTCAGGGAAGTGGTCGCGGTCTGCGGGAGTAGCTTCCTACTTACCTTCTGACCGGCGCTGCCTTTCTCCGCGCTAGCTTAGCAGTCATATGGACGATCTTTGACTAATGTTTTTGCAGTATGTCCTTAAAACAGTTATATAGATGATCTTAAACTAATATTTTTGCAGTATGTCCTTAAAAACAACCACAGTGCTCCTGTCATATAGATGACCTTTGACTTAGTTTTGCAGTGTGTTCTTAAAACAGTCATATAGATGATCTTTGACTAATGTTTTTGCAGTGTGTCCTTAAAACAGTTATATAGATGATCTTAAACTAATATTTTTGCAGTATGTCCTTAAAAACACCACAGTGCTCCTGTCATATAGATTATATTTTAGTAATGTTCCGGCTTCTTGTTGACCTTTATTCATGTTGTAGCGTTTGATGAGGTAAAAGTTATACAGTCTGACAGAGTCTTGCGTTGAGGTTAAATACAAAATAAGAATAACGGTGAAGGAAGAAATCTCCTCGTCATGGCAAGCATGGACGTGCCAAAGCAAATAAAGCTGTGGGTGATGTCACGGTGGCTACGTCCACTCAGTCCAATGTTTCTCAGATGCTCTTTTATTGCGTCTGTGAGGCCCAGCAATCACTTTGTACTGCGAGGAGGACATAATGTGTGTTTGACCTGCTACTGGTTATGTAACATAACAGCCCTCTCAGACCAAGCTTAGCTGCTTTGTCCAAATGTTAACACCTCAAACCTTTCCACCGATTGCAATCACGTCCCAACATGTACTGCACACCTCGCCACTACAGTTTCAACTACTATCATGTCTAATTCACTTCAGTCAGCCTTTTGGGTTCATTGTTTTGTTTTTTTACCTGTCACGTTTACCCCAACGAGGGACAGCTGCAGCGTGACTCAGTAACTCTCGCATTATATAGTCGTCATTAAACTGTCATTTTGTTCACACGTTTTATAATTAGCAGTGGTTAGCTTCTTTTTACACTTACAATACCACTTTGAATGTTTAACAAAATGAACGAGGTGAGGCTCAACTCTGACATGACTTCCCTTGTACTTTTTAAGACCCCCTTGTACCCCCTCGAAAACGAGATGCTGGATCTCAAGGGGCTATCCCAGCGTCCAAATCCGGCCGGCGGGAAGTCCCAAGTTTAAAAATTGTTTTTATTATTATGTTATATTTATTATATTAAAAAAAATATTTTTTAAATCTGTCCTTTCTAATCCATTTTCTACCGTTTGTATATACACACACATATATATACACCACACACACACACACACACACACACACACACACACACACATATATATATATATATATATATATATATATATATATATATAAATATATATATATATATATAATATATATATATATATATATATATATATATTATATATATATATATATATATATATATATATACACACATTTATATATATATAATATATATATATACATATATACACACATATATATATATATATATATATATGATATATATATATATATACACATATATATATATGCACATATATATACACATATATACATATAAACACACATGAATACACATATATATATACATATATATACATACATATATATATATATACATACATATATATGCATATATATACATACATACATACATACATATATACATGCATATATATGCATACATACATACATACATATATATATATATATATATATATATATATATATATTATATATATTTATATATATATATATATATATATATATATATATATATATATATATATATATATATATACATATATATACACTAGGGGTGTGGAAAAATCGATTCGAATTTGAATCGCGATTCTCACGTTGTGCTATTCAGAATCGATTCTCATTTTTAAAAAATCGATTTTTAAAATGTATTTATTTATTTATTTATTTTAATTAATCAATCCAACAAAACAATACACAGCAATACCATAGCAATGCAATCCAATTCAAAACCAAACCCGACCCAGCAACACTCAGAACTGCAATAATGTTGAATGAATGATAGGTGGTGGTCGGAGGGGCCGTAGGCGCAAATTGGCAGCCACGCTTCCGTCAGTCTACCCCAGGGCAGCTGTGGCTACGAAAGTAGCTTACCACCACCAGGTGTGAATAAATGAGGGTTTTTTAACATGTAAAGCGACTTTGGGTACTTAGAAAAGCGCTATATAAATCCCAGGTATTATTATTATTATTAATAAACAGAGCAATTGAGAGGAGACACAAACACGACACAGAACAAACCAAAAGTACTGAAACAAAAATGAATATTATCAACAACAGTATCAATATTAGTTACAATTTCAACATAGCAGTGATTAAAAATCCCTCATTGACATTATCAATAGACATTTATAAAAATTAAAAAAAATAACAATAGTGTCACAGTGGCTTACACTTGCATCGCATCTCATAAGCTTGATAACACACTGTGTCCAATATTTTCACAAAGATAAAATAAGTCATATTTTTGGTTCATTTAATAGTTAAAACAAATTTACATTATTGCAATCAGTTGATAAAACATTGTCCTTTACAATTATAAAAGCTTTTTACAAAAATCTACTACTCAGCTGGCATGTCAGCAGACTGGGGTAGATCCTGCTGAAATCCTATGTATTGAATGAATAGAGAATAGTTTTTGATTGGGGAAAAATCGTATTTGAATCGAGAATTGTGTTGAATTGAAAAAAAAAATCGATTTTGAATCGAATCGTGACCCCAAGAATCGATATTGAATCGAATCGTGGGACACCCAAAGATTCACAGCCCTAATATACACACATATATATATATATATATATATATATATATATTATATATATATATATATATATATATATATATATATATTATATATATATAATATTTATATATATATATATATATATATATATATATATATATATATATATATATATATATATATACTACCATTCAAAAGTTTGGGGTCACCCAAACAATTTTGTGGAATAGCCTTCATTTCTAAGAACAAGAATAGACTGTCGAGTTTCATTTTCTGGCCATTTTGAGCGTTTAATTGACCCCACAAATGTGATGCTCCAGAAACTCAATCTGTTCAAAGGAAGGTCAGTTTTGTAGCTTCTGTAACGAGCTAAACTGTTTTCAGATGTGTGAACATGATTGCACAAGGGTTTTCTAATCATCAATTAGCCTTCTGAGCCAATGAGCAAACACATTGTACCATTAGAACACTGGAGTGATAGTTTCTGGAAATGGGCCTCTATACACCTATGTAGATATTGCACCAAAACCAGACATTTGCAGCTAGAATAGTCACTTACCACATTAGCAATGTATAGAGTGTATTTCTTTAAAGTTAAGACTAGTTTAAAGTTATCTTCATTGAAAAGTACAGTGCTTTTCCTTAAAAAATAATGACATTTCAATGCGACCCCAAACTTTTGAATGGTAGTGTATATGTATATATTTATGTATTTATGTATATATTATAATGTATGTATATATGTGTATATATGTATATATATGTATACATGTGTATATATGTATATATGTATACATGTGTGTATATATATATGCAGTGTTGGGTTGGTTACTGAAAACCAGTAACTAGTTACAGTTACTAGTTACTTTATTTCAAAAGTAACTCAGTTACTAACTCAGTTACTTACACCAAAAAGTAATGCGTTACTGGGAAAAGTAACTATTTTGTTACTTCTTTTTTTAAAGCTCCATTAATGCCCTTTTAGCCTTCATTTCAGTACTGTTATTGCACTGGAGAATAATACAATGTGGTGATCAACTTGAAATGCATTTGCATCACTGAACTCTGCTAAGCAATGTGGTCTACATACAACACACAAAGACAAAGATATGTTTCAAAGGGCCAACTTATTTCAGGCCAGAACAAATTGACAAAACTATTTTAAATAGCTGCAACATAAATTACATAAGTAACAAACAGCATAATAACAACATAGCTGTAAACGAAATACATACTTTAACTTTATTTTTACATACCAATACCTAACCAGGCGTTTTTTCTCTCAAGGAATTCTGAAATAAAATCATGTCTGAAGCCCAGGGGCCGTACTTATCAAGCTTCTTAGAATTACTCCTAAGAAGTCTGCTAAGAGATGACTTCAGAGTAAATAAATTATTCGCTGAAAGCTGCACTTAAAAGTTAGTTATCAAGCGTCTTACTCACACTTTCAGCGAAGTGTAGGACTGAATCTTAAGTGTCACACTCAGAGCTGAATTACGACATTACTGTGTGCCGTAAACGGAATTTTAGGTGACGTCATTTCTGTGTCCATAGAAATGACCAATCACGGAAGGGAATCCCTTGTCTAAGAATAAAGAAATATCTTGGAAATATTTAAGTGGACAATGGGAGTGTATATTTTGACAATAAACTACAAAATAATACAAAACAAACTAGTCCCCAAAGGCACTCACGCAACCGCTCCCTCTCTTCTATCGCCCACACACTCACTGACGTTCACTCACCTCACGGCCACACACATACGCTACTGTCATAACATTTCTTTCCAATTCATTAATTAGGCAACTAATTTGAAACTGGTGTGGGTGGCTCTATATATACTAGCCCACTGCAGACACATGCAGAAATCAACAAGGAATCGAAAAGTATTAAATCTGTGACAAAAATAATATCCGCTCTGTCTAAACGATACCGTTTGATCAGCTGCTCGTCATCAAAAAAAACAAAACATTGTTCCGTTCCCTGAACGTTCGCGCACGTCTCTCTCGCCTCAGTGCCATCCCCTGCTGGCAACTCCTAACCACTTAAGACACCTCTGAAGGTCTCTTAAATATCGTGGAGAGTAGAGTGATTCTTAGACTTAAGAACGTTGATAAAAAGCTTTTATTCTTAAGTTTGAGAGTAGGACTAAATTTCGCAAATTCTCAGGACTTAAGTGTAAAATGGCCCTCTAAGAAGCTTGATAAGTACGGCCCCAGAACACTCTACACATTTCCCCAGTTTTAGTTTAGAGATAAGGAAATATTGGCCCTGGCCCTATAGGATCCCTCTTTATGTTTGTGAACTTTATGTTTTATACATTTAGAGTTGATGTGATAATCAAACACTCTAGAAGTCTAGAAATAAAGAGTATATAATAGAATTGACAGAGTGTGTGTACTATAATTCATAATAACATTGATTTTGATTCAATATTATGTTTTGAGCAATGACAGTTTGAAAGAAAAAAAACAGCTTTGTTTTATTAGTCAACATTGTAACGTTTTCTAAATTACATTTCACCTTTAAGCTTTTTTTTTTCACTTTTGTTATGTTTTTGTTTATTTTAATAGTAATTTTTAGAAAGTGCTGTGGGCCTTTTAAACATTTGCTGTGGGCTGCAAATGGCCTCCAGGGCACACTTTTGACACCCCTGCTATAAATAATAAAAAATTTAATCTGGTAAATCTATCGATAAAAAGCTGAGCCTGGCGACGCATGCGTGTTAACAACTCCCTCACGAATGCTGCTGCGCGCACCCCTCCCTCCCTCCCCTTCCCACACTCAGACACACACACAGCGCGGCTCCTCCATGTGACACAAGAAATTCAGAACAACGACACCGTAGCGCTGCCACAAAACACACTCAGATCTTCTGTTTCAAGCCAATACTACATAAAAAGTAACGTAAAATAACACAGTAACGCATCATGTAGTAACGGTAACTGAGTTACTGAATATAAAAAATAACGCGTTAGATTACTAGTTACCCGCCGAAACTAACGGCGTTACAGTAACGCGTTACTTTGTATCGCGTTAGTCCCAACACTGTATATATGTATATTTATATATATATATATATGTAACAGGGTTAATTATGTCTTGTAAATAATGTATTTTATAATGCTTTATTATTGTTATAATTACACAAAATGTGTAAGTTACATGTAAATACCTGGATATTGTTCAATGTTTTGTCTATGTGGAACCATTGTCTCGTTGTCCCTCCTACTGCAATAATTACTGTGACACCTGTCTTTTTATATGCGTTGGACACGCCTTCCAACTGCCCTTTTGTCCACGATAAAGGGAGAGTAAAGTGCAGCTGAGCAATCCATGGTGTCGGTCGTGTTCCATTAAAGACACACAACGCAGAGGAAAAGACCACCGGTTACATATATATATATATATATGTATATATACGCATATAAATATATATATATATGTATATATACGCATATAAATATATATAAATAAATATATATATATATATATATATATATATATATATATATATATATATATATATATATATATATATATATATATATATATATATATATACATACTGTATATATACAGTATGTATATGTATATATATATATACATATATATATATATATATAAATATACATATATATATACACACATGTATACATATATATACATATATACACATGTATACATATACACACATATATACACATATATACATACATATATATATAAGTTGCTTAAGAGATATTCCTGGCTCTGAATTTGCTCATTGCTATTTTTATGTTTTTGTGCATTATTTGTTTCCGTCATCATTAAGCGAACAGGTTACTCATCAGTTACTCAGTACTTGAGTAGTTTTTTCACAACATACTTTTTACTTTTACTCAAGTAAATATTTGGGTGACTACTCCTTACTTTTACTTGAGCAATACATCTCTAAACTAACAGTACTCTTACTTGAGTACAATTTCTGGCTACTCTACCCACCTCTGTAAACATATATATATATATATATATATATATATATATATATATAAATATATATATATATATATATATATATATATATATATATATATATATATATATATATATATATATATATATATATATATATATATATTTTGTGTGTGAGTGCTCGCGCACAGGGTGCGTGTGATGCGTCAGTGCGTTAGATTTGTGGCAGAAGTGCTTGTAGTTAGTGCATGCTGCATGCTGCCCCTGCTTGCTACTCTCTGCTTACAGCTATCGCCGCCAGCTAGCCCCTGGGTGGGTGAAAAGAGGAGCCGAGTGCGTAAGCCTCCTCCTGCTGGTACAAAGCCTCTCCACCACCAAGACTCCTGTGGTGCCTCCTCGTGGCCACGCACGGTAACTGCGTCTTTGCGGACGCAGGCTAAACTGTAGGGGATCTCGGAGCAGCAGTGGGCCCCAGAGGCGAGGCGTGCAGGCCCACCGGTGTGTGGACACGCCCTGGCGTCCGCCAACCACTGACCCATCTATGGGTTAAATAGAACCCCCCCTCCACCCCCTTCCACTGCCTTGTGGGTATCCTCTGGAATGGAAAAGGCTAAGGGAGCAAACCCCAACAGAAAACCCGGCCTGGACTCCGTTAGGTAGTTCAGTGTGTGAAGCACTGTTCTGGCATGTCCTGCAGCCGAAACTGACGCCAAATGTATTGGTTTTCCATTCCTTTCGACAACGTCAATAAGGCAGAGAGGGGGGCCCTGTTGCTTGGGCAACACAGGATCTCCATACATCTTGCCCAGGCCTCTTGTGCCCTGGAGAGGAAACTCCAGCTTCACTGTGCAGTGAAGGCACAACACGGGAGGTCAGCAGTTACCGGTTATAAGCCCTTTCTTGTTTGGCGTAGGGATGGGCGCCAGGGGCTACCTCCGTCGGTGGGAGAGATGTTTCATCTTACTGGACAGCTACCGCCCGCCTCAAGCTGGGCAGCCCCCAGCCAATTAGGTGCTGTTCCGCCACAGCCTGCCTGCTTCATTGGGTGCATGAAGCTAAGGGACTCTTCCTGACAAGTGGGCTGTAAACCTTGCACCAAGCAAAACAAATAAAACAAAGACTCCAGCACTACGTCTGGGATGCTGGAACGTCAGAACCATGACCCCCGGACTAACTGACAACCTGCTCGATATAAGCGACGCCCGCAAGACTGCAGTCATTAACAACGAACTCCTGAAGCGACGAATAGACATCTCTACCCTTCAGGAAACCCGACTCCTCTCATCAGGCTCACTGAGAGAAAGAGATTACACCTTCTTCTGGCAGGGGAAGCCTCCGGGTGAAACCAGAGAATACGGAGTTGGCTTTGCAATCAAGAACACTGTACTAGGAGCAATAGTACTACCTACAGGTGGATCAGAGAGAATTTTAACCCTCTGCCTTAACACCACCATGGGACCTGTCCACCTGGTGAGTGTGTATGCACCAACACTTAGCTCCTCCCACGAAATAAAGGACAAATTCTATGATGAGCTTGAGGCGACTGTGAGAAACATCCCCAAACAAGATCAGCTCTACTTGCTTGGTGACTTTAACGCAAGAGTTGGCTCAGATCATAACTCCTGGCCATCTTGCTTGGGTTACCATGGCATTGGTAGAATGAACGAAAATGGGCAGTGTCTCCTTGAGTTCTGCACATTTCACAATCTCTGCATCACTAACTCATACTTTCAGTCCAAACCCCGCCACAAAGTCTCCTGGAGACACCCAAGATCTGGCCGCTGGCACCAATTGGACCTGATCATAACACGGCGCTCTGACCTCAGAAGTGTCCTCCAAACCCGTACCTTTCACAGTGCAGACTGTGACACCGATCACTCCCTCGTCTGCTGTAAAGTCAAACTGCAGACAAAAATTATCTACAGAGCCAAACCTAAAGGACCCCCCCGTGTAGATTGCAGCAAAGCAGCTGATCCAAACAAAAACTGCTTCCTTCAACCGTGCCTTAGAGGAATCCCTCCACCAACTACCCCAGTGCAGCTCTGCCCAGCAGTACTGGGAAGGCTTACGAGACACCATCCACACCACGGCCCTAACGGTTTTTGGCAAAAGATTGCGAAGGTCCAATGACTGGTTCGAAGCCAACGCATTTGTATTGGCACCGATACTGGAAGAAAAGTGTATCGCCCTTACCAACTACAAATGCACGTCGAGTGACAACACCCTACATGCTCTCAGGGCATCAAGGAAGAAACTGCAGAATGCCTCCCGTCGCTGTGCTAACAGCTATTGGCTACAGCTTTGCAGCAACATCCAATCAGCCGCTGACTCCGGTAACATCAAAGGCATGTACGACGGCATCAAAAAGGCGCTTGGACCATTACACCACACAACTGCTCCGCTGAAATCGGCACTGGAAGAAATCATCACTGACCGCTCTAAACAACTCGACCGCTGGGTAGAACACTACTCCGAACTCTACGCCAGCGACAACACTGTCTCCGATGCAGCCCTCCGCCATGTTGAGTGTCAACCTGTAATGGAAGAACTGGACATGGAACCAACAACTGAGGAGCTAAGCAAAGCGATTGACAGCCTAGCATGCGGTAAATCACCTGGCAGTGACGGAATCGCAGCTGAAATCCTCAAGTGTGGAAAGCCTGCTCTCCTCGACCAACTTCACAAGCTCCTCTGTCTGTGCTGGAGTGAAGGTGCTGTCCCACAGGACATGAGGGATGCTACCATCATAACCCTGTACAAGAATAAGGGAGACAGGAGTGATTGTAACAACTACCGTGGTATCTCTCTACTCAGCACTACCGGCAAACTCTTTGCCAGAGTTCCACTGAATAGACTCCAGGTTCTCGCTGAGAAAATATACCCAGAATCTCAGGCAGGGTTCAGAACAGGAAGGTCAACTACTGACATGATTTTCTCTCTGAGACAGCTGCAGGAGAAGTGTAGAGAGCAGAGAAAACCACTCTACATGGCATTTATTGACCTTACGAAAGCTTTCGGCCTTGTGAGCAGGAGTGGCCTCTTTCAGCTGGTTGAACGAATAGGCTGTCCCCCCAAACTCCTTTGCATCCTCCAGTCCTTCCACACCGACATGCATGGCACCATCCAGTTCGATGGGTCCACATCAGACCCCTTCAAAATCTGCTGTGGTGTCAAGCAGGGATGCGTGCTGGCGCCCACCCTGTTTGGGATCTTCTTTTCCCTCCTCCTGCGCCAAGCATTTGGTACAGCAACTGAAGGAGTCTACCTTCACACAAGGACAGACGGTAAACTGTTCAACCATGCCCGTCTGAAAGCCAAAACAAAGGTCAGGCCACTCGTCATCCGGGACATGCTGTTTGCTGACGACGCAGCAGTGGTAGCACACTCCCAGGAGCACCTGCAAACCCTAATGGACCAGTTCACCAAAGCCTGTCAGGACTTCAGCTTGACCATCAGTCTGAGCAAAACCAAGACGATGGGACAGGGAACTGAACCACCCCCCTCTATCAACATCAACAACTACACCCTGGAAGTCGTAAACACCTTCACCTACCTCGGTTCCACCATCACCAACAACCTGTCACTCGATGCCGAACTCAGTGGCCGCATCGGAAAAGCTGCCTCAACTTTTGGGAAGCTTACAGCGAGAGTATGGGAAAACCGCAAGCTCACTATCCACACTAAGGTGCAGGTGTACAGAGCCTGTGTCACCAGCACTCTACTGTACGGTAGTGAAACCTGGACCCTACACTCCCACCAAGAGCGGCGGCTAAACATCTTACATCTTCGCTGCCTTAGGCGTCTACTGGGCATCACCTGGAGGGACAGGATCACAAACCAATCAGTCCTGGAAAGAGCACAGCTTCCCAGCATGTGCTCCCTACTGAGGCAGCGACGTCTCCGCTGGCTGGGCCATGTCCGGCGGATGGACGATGGGCGAATCCCAAAGGACATCCTCTATGCAGAACTCACAACTGGCAAGAGGCAGATTGGCCGTCCCCAGCTGCGTTACAAAGACGTCTGCAAACAAGACCTCAAGTGTGTGTGACAATCATTGGTACTTTAATCTTAAGTCTTTTGACATCAAGCCCCAACAGCTGGGAAGATGCAGCTCAGGACCGCCTTCAGTGGCAGCAGGCACTCCGCAGCGGGCTGCTCAAGTCAGAAACCACCCTGGCCCAACACCATGAGGCTAAGAGGGCAAAGAGAAAGAAACAGGGCTCTGCGACACCGGCAACATCTATGGGACCGGTCTGGATATGTGACATCTGCGGCCGGGAATGTCTCTCACGAATTGGCCTACACAGCCACAGGAGACGCTGCGACAAGACCTGACTCCGAGGCACAGGAAATCAATGGTCTTCCGAGACTGCGATGCCGATGATATATACAGCTCGGCCCACGGCCAAATTGTTTTAACCCAATGAGGCCCCCGAGTCAAAAAGTTTGGGGACGCCTGGGCTATCCCAAATAAAATAAACATTAAAAAGTGTTTTATTGTTTTTGCATCCTATGATTTTTTTTCACGCTTGTATGACAGTAAAGATGTTTAAAAACGATTAATACCGACGCATTACAGTATGATTAGTATGATTAGCATGGTTAATTTGTGTCTTTAGTCAAAAGCTTTTTTTGACACTGAATTTATGTAACAACAAGAGATGAATTTTTTCACATCAAATTATGCTGACCATTTATTATTATGCTTGCGTTTCAAAATTCAGTGTATAAAAATGTGCTGCTTCAAAACGTAAGACCCACTTCCGGTAATTTACGACTGAAGCAATGATCTTGTCTTAGAACCAGCCAATGAGGTGTCAAATTTGAAGTCACGTGACAGCAGCAAAAATAAGTTTATAATAATACAACATAATACATAATACAACATAATAAACATTTCAATGCGGCCCACTGAATGTTTTCAAGCTATAGAAATTATACCAATGGTTAGATTTTGCCCTTTTGAGTGACATACGGGTTACCACGGTAACTATAAGAACTACGTCACAGCAGCTCCATGCAGACCAGACACGAAGCAGAGTGGGCGGGGTTTGTTTACCAGCAGCAATCCTGAGACGCAAGTGTCAGACATAAGCAGATTTCTACAACAAAGTTCTGCAGAAAAGTGACATCATATCAAATATGTGGAGGTTTTTTTTACTCTTTGCATTTGTTTTGCTGTGTTTGTTGAATCTTTGTTGTTCTTATTTATAAATGGTTGATTTATATAGGCTAGTAAGGTAAAGTTTTGTACCTGACAAGTGTCGGCTATCTTGCTTCTGCAGCCTTCATCAGAGGTGTCACGTGATGTTAGCGTGACATCATCTGTGACGTGTAATATGTATTGTTCCATCCCACCTGAAGTGGTGGGATGGCGGTGTCCCATGGTGTGCGCCCCCTGGGGGCGGCCCCGCAGGACTGTGTCCCAGGTGTGGGATAGTTGGTAGGCTCCTTCGTCCCTGTTGACAGTCTGTCTTTGATCCACCGATGGAATTTGTTGCTTTCCATTCTAATGACCTTGGCTGCCTCCCAGTTCATTAGATGGTTTTCCCTCTTGCAGTGGTCTGAAATGGCAAAACTTTACCGTACTAGCCTATATAAATCAACCATTTATAAATACACATTAGTAGGCTAAATGAACCTCTTCAACATACTTTGTTGTTCTTGCTCGATTATAAAAAATGTCGATCAAGTAGATGGTCTGAAGTAGAGGAGCAATGTTCATATATTCTCCAAATTCTGTGTTTTATTGTTTATAGTTATTATTGTAAATCCCACATTCTGTATTTTCATGTACATTCTGAGTCTTATTCAATAAAAAAATAAAATTTGATTCAGTTTTTGAGATAGTCTGCCTTAACATTTTTAGTATTAGTCATTATTGTGTGAGTGTTTGTACCATCGTGTGATCAGCTTTTATCCTTTTTTGCAGAATTTGGGGATTTTGTCACTAATGCACAGCAAGCTCCACTGTTGAAAGTGTTCATAAAAAGGGATCCAAGCACATACAGCAGATTACTTGGCCTCGCTACGTGGAGTGCTGCATAACCTGCCTCTTTGTGAGACCCGTGTCACGTGACTTCAAACTTGACACCTCATTGCCTCCTTGGCAACACGTTTTTCTGCACTGAATTTTTTTACACTGAATTGTCATACACACAATTTTTAAAACACATGCATTTTGCCAACAATTTTTTTTCACTGAAATTGTCAGCATAATTTGATGTAAAAAAATCAGTTCACAAAATTCAAATGCAAAAAATTAAGTTACATAAATTCAGTGTAAAAAAAAACTTTTGTTATAAAGACACGAATTAATCTCCATAATTAGCGCATTCAACACACGTTACACACGTGCATTAAATCTTCGTCATTTGTCGTTAAGATTATTTGTTTTTACAGCTCAGCTTCTTTTTACACTTGCATGACAATTAAGTAAAAAAATTAGACATCTGTGGCCTGCTTTCAGTTCGGCCTTTCTTTTTACACTTATGACACTTTTTTTTTTTTTAGAGGACATGATCTGCGTTTTTTTTATAATTTTTATTTTTACATTTAATGATTGGCAGCAATTAGCTTCTTTGTACATGTGTATGACTGTCAATAGAATGTCACTTAAAACATCGCCTGTACTGTTCATGGTGCTTTTACCACAGCAGCCTTGGAACGGATGATCTGCACTTTCAGAATTTGCTGTTGGAAAAAGAAATCCTGTCCATGAAAATCCTGTCCATGAAAATCCTGTTTGTGATTTTCATGGACAGGATTTCTAGGCGGAGTCGTGGCCATGGCGGAGAGGGTATACGTCTCGGGGGGCTAAAGGTTGCGTCACTGCTGTTTGCAGATGATGTGGTCCTGATGGCACCTTCGGTTCGTGACCTTCAGCTCTCACTGGATCGGTTCGCAGCCGAGTGTTCAGCGGCTGGAATGAGGATCAGCATCTCCAAATCTGAGGCCATGGTTCTCAGCAGGAAACCGATGGTTTGTACAGTCCGGGTAGGGGACAGGACTCTGTCCCAGGTGGAGGAGTTTAAGTACCTCGGGGTCTTGTTCACGAGTGAGGGAAAGATGGAGAAGGAAATCAGCCGGAGAATCGGAGCAGCTGGGGCAGTATTGCAGTCTCTCTGCCGCACTGTTGTGACGAAACGGGAGCTGAGCCAGAAGGCAAAGCTCTCGGTCTACCGAGCTATCTACATTCCTACTCTCACCTATGGTCATGAAGTGTGGGTAATGACCGAAAGAATAAGATCGCGGATACAAGCGGCCTCTGAGTAGAGCCGCTGCTCCTTCGCTTGGAAAGGAGCCAGCTTAGGTGGTTCGGGCATCTCGTGCGGATGCCTCACGAGCGTCTCCCTAGGGAGGTCCTCGTTGCACGTCCCACTGGGAGGAGGCCCCGCGGCAGGCCAAGGACCAGATGGGGGGATTACATCTCCTCTCTGGCCTGGGAACGCTTCGGGATTCCCCAGGAGTAAGTCGCAAATGTTGCTCTGGAGAGGGAAGTCTGGGGGTCTTTGCTGGAGCTGCTGTCCCCGCGACCCGATTCCGGATAAACGGTTGAAGATGGATGGATGGAAGCCCTGTGTTCTGATTTTACGAATTTTGGCTAGTGACTTTTAAAATGCAAGCCATCACAGCAGAAAGACCGTCTTGGGAATAATAATATTAAGAATATAGCTACTATTATCATTATAGTTATGATAATACCTGGACGGCGTGGCGAAGTTGGTAGAGTGGCTGTGCCAGCAATCGGAGTGTTGCTGGTTACTGGGGTTCAATTCCCACCTTCTACCTTCCTAGTCATGTCCGTTGTGTCCTTGGGCAAGACACTTCACCCTTTGCCTCTGATGGGTGCTGGTAGCGCCTTGCATGGCAGCTCCCGCCGTCAGTGTGTGAATGTGTGTGTGAATGGGTAAATGTGGAAATACTGTCAAAGCGCTTTGAGTACCTTGAAGGTAGAAAAGCGCTATACAAGTACAACCCATTTATCATTTATTTCTAAACCTCTTTGACTCGTGTCCATATTAGTTCTGTCCTCTCGACCTCGAACACTGTTCTTATTAACGGAGCAGACTAATACGTAATCTTTTCAGTACGCCGCATGCTTTATGGAATGACATCACTGCGCCACCACTAGAAGTTATCAGTCTTTGTTGGTTCTGTCAAACATAATAACAACAACCTGGTCTGGATCTAAACCACAGTTTTGGACTGGAGAAAGCATGTGGTGCAAGGATCCAGACCAAAAACAACCTCCTGTAGGGTTTCACATGTTCCTGTGTTGCTAGCTCGCAGCTGGCCCGTCGCTCTCTTTGCTTCATTGGCGAGAAAGAATTGAAAGAACTAGACAGTTCTTGTGGAGAACAGTCAAAAAAGCCCTCACGTTGCCAGCGTCTGACATGACTGTACCGCCAAAAAACACTCCGTTGTTGCTTTAGCTGCTCAAAAACGTCAGCACGTCTACCCCCTGTGTTGCCAATTGCTGCGATTGGAAGACAAAACTATAAAAAATCAGACAAACAATTGTGAGAAAAAAAAACTTCTAGCCCCAAAAATCACAGTGAGTCCACTTTTTCACCTAAAAGAAGACACTTTTTGGGCTTCATCGTTTTGGTAGCCGACTTGCAACACTTTATTCAACTTGGTAGCCGACTTTCAACACTCATATATATACCAGCTGCCAGAAAGCCAGGATTCCATGTTTTCCTGGTTGCGTAGAGCATGCTTCTATGATTTGGGATCAGATCCAGACCATTAAGAGGGAGAAGAAAGATCTGCACGTCATATGGTTATATCAGGGGTGCTCATTACGTCGATCGCGAGCTACCGGTCGATCACGGAGGGTGTGTCAGTCGATCGCCAGCCAGGCATTAAAAAAATAGCCCTAAAAATGAGCGATCATAAATCTTCACTATGACGTCACTTTCGTCACTTGATTGACATTCCTGGCACCCGAGGCTCTTCTGAGATGACGCTGGCTGCTGCCAGCTCATTATTAAGAAAAAATTACCGACAGGGAGGCGAGAAACACTTTTTATTTCAACAGACTCTGGCGCCGTACCTGTCGTCAAAACTCCAAAGACCGACTGCACAGTTGCACAATAAAAGCGCTGCTTCATCCTGCCTGCACTAACAAAATAAGAGTCTCAGAAAGCTGGCGTGCACAAGCTAGCAAGCTACGGAGTTTGCCGCCAATGTATTTCTTGTAAAGTGTATACAAAGGAGTACGGAAGCTGGACAAATAAGATGCCAAAAACCAACCACTTTCATGTGGTATTGGACAGAAAGGACTTTATTTCTCCTCCATTTGAAAATGCGGATGTTATCAGCACCACTGTCTGATTCCTATCAATGCAAGTCATCAGAATCAGTTAATACACCAACTTATATTCTTGTCTTCATGAAAGAAAGGAATCTATATGTGTTAAACATGCTTGCATTATCTTTAAACACCTTTAACTTGTTAACAATATTAACTATATGTGTTAAACATGCTTGTATTATCTTTAAACACCTTTAACTTGTTAACAATATTAACTATATGTGTTAAACATGCTTGTATTATCTTTAAACACCTTTAACTTGTTAACAATATTAACTATATGTGTTAAACATGCTTGTATTATCTTTAAACACCTTTAACTTGTTAACGATATTAACTATATGTGTTAAACATGCTTGCATTATCTTTAAACACCTTTAACTTGTTAACAATATTAACTATATTTATTAAACTAACTTGTATTATCATTAAACACCTTTAATTTATTAACAATATTAACTATATTTGTTAAACATGCTTGCATTATCATTAAACACCTTTAATTTGTTAACAAAAACATATATTTCATAAATAAGTAAATATAAATTATATATATGAATGAGGTAGATCCCCGCGACTTGATCAATTGAAAAGTAGCTCGCCTGCAGAAAAAGTGTGAGCACCCCTGGGTTAGATCTAGCCAATGCCTATGGGTTGAGTCTATGAGCAGGTGTAGCACTGGCCACACCTGCTCATAGACTCCATCCATCCATCCATTTTCTACCGCTTGTCCCTTTTGGGGTCGCGGGGGGTGCTGGACTATGCCATGGAATTCTTTACATCCCAGACAACATCAGGACCATGATCAAGATCTACTTCCAGGACATGCACATTTGCCTTGCACTGACGAAGGTGACCCCTGGCTGGCAACAATTGGAGGTAGGTATCGCAATGGGATTCCATTTCCCCCATCCTTTTCGTGGCAGCTTTCGAGGTCATCCTAATGATAATACCTGCCTGCTACGAACCGCCCCATGCACATCTAGGCTGCTTAAAGGCCTACCGAAATGATTTTTTTTTTAATTTAAACGGGGGTAGCAGATCCATTCTATGTGTCATACTTGATCATTTCGCGATATTGCCATATTTTTGCTGAAAGGATTTAGTAGAGAACATCGACGATAAAGTTCGCAACTTTTGGTCGCTGATAAAAAAAGCCTTGCCTGTACCGGAAGTAGCGTGACGTCACAGGTTGAAGAGCACCTCACATCTGCACATTGTTTACACCAGCAGCGAGAGGGATTCGGACCGAGAAAGCGACGATTACCCCATTAATTTGAGCGAGGATGAAAGTTTTGTGGATGAGGAAAGTGAGAGTGAAGGATTAGAGTGCAGTGCAGGACGCCAGAGTGTATCTTTTTTCGCTCTGACCGTAACTTAGGTACAAGGGCTCACTGGATTCCACACTTTCTCCTTTTTCTATTGTGGTTCACGGATTTGTATTTTAAACCACCTCGGATACTATATCCTCTTCAAAATGAGAGTCGAGAACGCGAAATGAACAATCACAGTGACTTTTATCTCCACGACAATACATTGGTGAAGCACTTTAGCTTCGGAGCTAACGTGATAGCATCGTGCTTAACTGCGGATAGAAACAGAAGAAACATGTTCCTGACTGGAAGGATAGACAGAAGATCAACAATACTATTATTACTTCTACTATCAGGAGACACCGAACCAAACCCTGGACCTTTAACCACACGGTTAATGCTTTGGACCCCGACTTAAACAAGTTGAAAAAGTTATTCGGGTGTTACCATTTAGTGGTCAATTGTACGGAATATGTACTTCACTGTGCAACCTACTAATAAAAGTCTCAATCAAATCAATCAAAAGTCCAGCCTGGCGAATCCTAGCAATGCTGTTGCTAACGACGCCATTGAAGCTAACTTAGCTACGGGACCTCGACAGAGCTATGCTAAAAACATTAGCTCTCCACCTACGCCAGCCCTCATCTGCTCATCACCACCCGTGCTCACCTGCGTTCCAGCGATCGGCGGCGCGACGAAGGACTTCACCCGATCATCGGTGCGGTCGGCAGCTAGCGTCGGATAGCGCGTCTGCTATCCAACTCAAAGTCCTCCTGGTTGTGTTGCTGTAGCCAGCCGCTAATACACCGATCCCACCTACAGCTTTCTTCTTTGCTGTCTCCATTGTTCATTAAACAAATTGCAAAAGATTCACCAACACAAATGTCCAGAATACTGTGGAATTTTGCGATGAAAACAGACGACTTAAGCTGGCCACCGTGCTATTCCAAAATGTCTGCTTCAACCCGTGACGTCACGCGCAAAAGTCATCATACCGAGACGTTTTCAGCCGGATATTTCCCGGGAAATTTAAAATTGCACTTTATAAGTTAACCCGGCCGTATTGGCATGTGTTGCAATGTTAAGATTTCATCATGGATATATAAACTATCAGACTGCGTGGTCGGTAGTAGTGGGTTTCAGTAGGCCTTTAAGAGGCTGGATGAGCTCATCACCTGGGCCAGGATGAAGTTCAAGCCTCAAAAGTCAAGGAGCCTCTCAATGCGAAAGGGGGAGAGAAACGACAGAGTCACCTTCACCATCAACGGAGAAGAAATCCCACGCATCGTGGATCAGCCCATCCGAAGCCTGGGAAGACTGTATACACCGGACATGGAAAAAACCATCCTCCGGCAGCTTTCAGAGGGCCTGTCCAAGATCGATGAAAGCCAGCTACCTGGGAAGTACAAGGTGTGGTGTTACCACTTCACCCTGTACCCAAGGATGATGTGGCCTCTGAAGCTGTGCGAAGTCACGTCATCAGCCGTAAGCCGGATGGAAGCAAAAGCCAACTCTTTCATCCGAAAATGGCTTGACAGTGCTTCTCAGCTGCTGGCCTGTATGGATGGAACTCACTCCAGCTACCCCTGAAATCTATCACCCTGGGCTACAGGCAGGAGAAGGCAAGGCTGGCGATGGAGCCAAGGGACTCCTCCGACAGGGCAGTGGCGGATGCAAATGCCAGAGTCGAGACTGGAAGGAAGTGGAGGGCCAAGGAGGAGGTCCAGAAGGCGATAGGGAGACACCAAGAAGTGTGACAGGCCGGGCAGGCCTTGGATGGATCTGTATATAAGATATATATATACATATATATATATGTGTGTGTGTGTATATATATATATATATATATATATATATATATATATATATATATATATATATATATATATATATATATATATATATATATATATATATATATATATATATATATATATATACACACACCGGTGGACGAGAGGGTAGCCTCCCTCCGCCTTCGGGTGGGGGGACGGGTCCTGACTGTTGTTTGTGCTTACACACCAAACAGCAGTTCAGAGTACCCACCCTTTTTGGATGCGCTCGAGGGAGTACTGGAAAGTGCTCCCCGGGGTGATTCCCTTGTCCTACTGGGTGACTTCAACGCTCATGTTGGCAACGACAGTGAAACCTGGAGAGGCGTGATTGGGAAGAATGGCCGCCCGGATCTGAACCCGAGTGGTGTTTTGTTATTGGACTTTTGTGCTCGTCACAGATTGTCCATAACGAACACCATGTTCAAACATAAGGGTGACCATATGTGCACTTGGCACCAGGACACCCTAGGCCGCAGTTCCATGATCGACTTTGTAGTTGTGTCATCGGATTTGCGGCCTCATGTTTTGGACACTCGGATGAAGAGAGGGGCAGAGTTTTCTACCGATCACCACCTGGTGGTGAGTTGGCTGCGATGGTGGGGGAGGATGCCGGACAGACCTGGCAGGCCCAAACGCATTGTGAGGGTCTGCTGGGAACGTCTGGCAGAGTCTCCTGTCAGAGAGAGTTTCAAGTCCCACCTCCGGAAGAACTTTGAACATGTCACGAGGGAGGTGCTGGACATTGAGTCCGAGTGGACCATGTTCCGCGCTTCTATTGTCGAGGCGGCTGATTGGAGCTGTGGCCGCAAGGTAGTTGGTGCCTGTCGTGGCGGTAATCCTAGAACCCGTTGGTGGACACCGGCGGTGAGGGATGCCGTCAAGCTGAAGAAGGAGTCCTATCGGGTTCTTTTGGCTCATAGGACTCCGGAGGCAGCGGACAGGTACCGACAGGCCAAGCGGTGTGCGGCTTCGGCGGTCGCGGAGGCAAAAACTCGGACATGGGAGGAGTTTGGAGAAGCCATGGAAAACGACTTCTGGACGGCTTCGAAGCGATTCTGGACCACCATCCGCCGCCTCAGGAGGGTGAAGCAGTGCACTGTCAACACCGTGTATGGTGCGGATGGTGTTCTGCTGACCTCGACTGCGGATGTTGTGGATCGGTGGAGGGAATACTTCGAAGACCTCCTCAATCCCACCAACACGTCTTCCTGTGAGGAAGCAGTGCCTGGGGAATCTGTGGTTTCTCCTATTTCTGGGGCTGAGGTTCTTGAGGTAGTTAAAAAGCTCCTCGGTGGCAAGGCCCCGGGGGTGGATGAGATCCGCCTGGAGTTCCTTAAGGCTCTGGATGCTGTGGGGCTGTCTTGGTTGACAAGACTCTGCAGCATCGCGTGGACATCGGGGGCGGTACCTCTGGATTGGCAGACCGGGGTGGTGGTTCCTCTCTTTAAGAAGGGGAACCGGAGGGTGTGTTCCAACTATCGTGGGATCACACTCCTCAGCCTTCCCGGTAAGGTTTATTCGGGTGTACTGGAGAGGAGGCTACGCCGGATAGTCGAACCTCGGATTCAGGAGGAACAGTGTGGTTTTCGTCCTGGTCGTGGAACTGTGGACCAGCTCTATACTCTCGGCAGGATCCTTGAGGGTGCATGGGAGTTTGCCCAACCAGTCTACATGTGCTTTGTGGACTTGGAGAAGGCATTCGACCGTGTCCCTCGGGAGGTCCTGTGGGGAGTGCTCAGAGAGTATGGGGTATCGGACTGTCTGATTGTGGCGGTCCGCTCCCTGTACGATCAGTGTCAGAGCTTGGTCCGCATTGCCGGCAGTAAGTCAGACACGTTTCCAGTGAGGGTTGGACTCCGCCAAGGCTGCCCTTTGTCACCGATTCTGTTCATAACTTTTATGGACAGAATTTCTAGGCGCAGTCAAGGCGTTGAGGGGATCTGGTTTGGTGGCTGCAGGATTAGGTCTCTGCTTTTTGCGGATGATGTGGTCCTGATGGCTTCATCCGGCCAGGATCTTCAGCTCTCGCTGGATCGGTTCGCAGCCGAGTGTGAAGCGACTGGGATGAGAATCAGCACCTCCAAGTCCGAGTCCATGGTTCTCGCCCGGAAAAGGGTGGAGTGCCATCTCCGGGTTGGGGAGGAGACTCTGCCCCAAGTGGAGGAGTTCAAGTACCTAGGAGTCTTGTTCACGAGTGGGGGAAGAGTGGATCGTGAGATCGACAGGCGGATCGGTGCGGCGTCTTCGGTAGTGCGGACGCTGTATCGATCCGTTGTGGTGAAGAAGGAGCTGAGCCGGAAGGCAAAGCTCTCAATTTACCGGTCGATCTACGTTCCCATCCTCACCTATGGTCATGAGCTTTGGGTTATGACCGAAAGGACAAGATCACGGGTACAGGCGGCCGAAATGAGTTTCCTCCGCCGGGTGGCGGGGCTCTCCCTTAGAGACAGGGTGAGAAGCTCTGCCATCCGGGAGGAGCTCAAAGCAAAGCCACTGCTCCTCCACATCGAGAGGAGCCAGATGAGGTGGTTCGGGCATCTGGTCAGGATGCCACCCGAACGCCTCCCTAGGGAGGTGTTTAGGGCACGTCCAACCGGTAGGAGGCCACGGGGAAGACCCAGGACACGTTGGGAAGACTATGTCTGTCTCCCGGCTGGCCTGGGAACGCCTCGGGATCCCCCGGGAGGAGCTGGACGAAGTGGCTGGGGAGAGGAAAGTCTGGGCTTCCCTGCTTAGGCTGCTGCCCCCACGACCCGACCTCGGATAAGCGGAAGAAGATGGATGGATGGATGGATGGATATATATATATTATATATATATATATATATATATTATATATATATATATATATATATATATATATATATATATATATATATATATATATATATATATATATATAAGGACGGCGTGGCGAAGTTGGTAGAGTGGCTGTGCCAGCAATCGGAGTGTTGCTGGTTACTGGGGTTCAATTCCCACCTTCTACCTTCCTAGTCACGTCCGTTGTGTCCTTGGGCAAGACACTTCACCCTTTGCCTCTGATGGCTGCTGGTTAGCGCCTTGCATGGCAGCTCCCGCCATCAGTGTGTGAATGTGTGTGTGAATGGGTAAATGTGGAAATACTGTCAAAGCGCTTTGAGTACCTTGAAGGTAGAAAAGCGCCATACAAGTATAACCCATTTATCATTATATATATATATATATATATATATATATATATATATATATATATATATATATATATATATATATATATATATATATATATATATATACACACACATATATATATATATATCCATCCATCCATCCATTTTCTACCGCTTATTCCCTTCGGGGTCGCGGGGGGTGCTGGAACCTATCTCCGCTACAATCGGGCGGGAGGCGGGGTACACCCTGGACAAGTCGCCACCTCATCACAGGGCCAACACAGATAGACAAACAATATTCACACTCACATTCACACACTAGGGCCAATTTAGTGTTGCCAATCAACCTATCCCCAGGTGCATGTCTTTGGAGGTGGGAGGAAGCCGGAGTACCCGGAGGGAACCCACGCAGTCACGGGGAGAACATGCAAACTCCACACAGAAAGATCCCGAGGCCGGGATTGAACTCACGACTACTCAGGACCTTCGTATTGTGAGGCAGACGCACTAACCCCTCTCCCACCGTGCTGCCCTATATATATATATATATATATATATATATATATATATATATATATATATATATATATATATATATATATATATATATATATATATATATATATATATATATAGTATATAGTATTTTCTTTTTTACAAATATTACCATTTAATGACAAGAGTAAAAACAAAAGTCTGTAAAAAAATATATGTGTGTGTGTGTATATTTACATACATACATATATATATATATATATATATATATATATATATATATATATATATATATATATATATATATATATGTGTGTGTGTGTGTGTGTGTGTGTGTGTGTGTGTGTGTATATTTACATACATACTTATATATATATATATAAGTATGTATGTAAATATACACACACACACATATTTTTTTTTTACAAACAATTGTTTTTACTCTTGTCATTAAATGGTAATATTTGTAAAAAATAAAAATAAAAATAATTACGTATGAACAATAGCATACGGGTCGAACTTGCCTTTATCGTTAAGGTCATGACGCAATAAGCTGAATGATGCTGACACATTTGTTACTGGATACTTTCTAATAGTCTCCCTTGGAGACTTAGTATGGGTAAGTAATATGCAAAGTATATTATTTGATACTTGTTTATATTGACAAATGTGCTGTTTTAGAATGTAATAATCTTCAATTAAGTACACTTAGCTGTAGTGTAGTTGCTAGCTCCTAGTAACCTAGAGCTTACCATGTCAACAAAATACCAACGTTGTGTGCTTATTAGATGACCCTGAAATTTTAACTGGCTGTCCACCTGTGCAAAGTAAACGTGGGAGCATTTAGATGCAAGCCGATATATTTCAATAGTTTTTTTTTCCTGATATCAGATCGATGTCCGATATCAGTATCGGATCGGGACACTAAGAATGTTAAAAATTAAGATGCTAATCACCTTTGCGGTTTGTAAAAAAAGTTACGACAGAAGGGTTTTTAACCGATTTCTATGTTTGATACTGAACACTGTTCAACCCTCTCACAGATTTTTTTTTCTATTTCCATTGTTATGTTATGGAGAAAATTGTGTTTAAATCCGAACAAATAAGGATCGTACTTTGAGGTACTACTGTATTTGATATTTAAAGGAAATATTTGTTGTAAACATTTATTTTTTTATAATAAAGCAATGATCCAAATAATGATTGAATATCTACAAACATATGAGTTGGGAAATTGTGTTAGATGTAAATATAAACGGAATACAATGATTTGCAAATCCTTTTCAACCAATATGCATTGAATGCACTACAAAGACAACATATTTGATGTTCAAACTCATAAACTTTTTTTTTTTTTGCGAATAATAATTAACTTAGAATTTCATGGCTGCAACACGTGCCAAAGTACTTGGGAAAGGGCATGTTCACCACTGTGTTACATGGCCTTTCCTTTTAACAACACTCAGTAAACGTTTGGGAACTGAGGAGACACATTTTTTAAGCGTCTCAGGTGGAATTCTTTCCCATTCTTGCTTGGTGTACAGCTTAAGTTGTTCAACAGTCCGGGGGTCTCCGTTGTGGTATTTTAGGCTTCATAGTGCGCCACACATTTTCAATGGGAGACAGGTCTGGACTACAGGCAGGCCAGTCTAGTACCCGCACTCTTTTACTATGAAGCCACGTTGATGTAACACGTGGCTTGGCATTGTCTTGCTGAAATAAGCAGGGGCGTCCATGGTAACGTTGCTTGGATGGCAATATATGTTGCTCCAAAACCTGTATGTACCTTTCAGCATTAATGGCGCCTTCACATATGTTTAAGTTACCCATGTCTTGGGCACTAATACACCCCCCATACCATCACAGATGCTGGCTTTTCAACTTTGCGCCTATAACAATACGGATGGTTCTTTTGCTCTTTGGTCCGGAGGACACGACGTCCACAGTTTCCAAAAACAATTTGAAATGTGGACTCGTCAGACCACAGAACACTTTTCCACTTTGTATCAGTCCATCTTAGATGAGCTCAGGCCCAGCAAAGCCGACGGCGTTTCTGGGTGTTGTTGATAAACGGTTTTCGCCTTGCATAGGAGAGTTTTAACTTGCACTTACAGATGTAGCGACCAACTGTAGTTACTGACAGTGGGTTTCTGAAGTGTTCCTGAGCCCATGTGGTGATATCCTTTACACACTGATGTCGCTTGTTGATGCAGTACAGCCTGAGGGATCGAAGGTCATGGGCTTAGCTGCTTACGTGCAGTGATTTCTCCAGATTCTCTGAACCCTTTGATGATATTACGGACCGTAGATGGTGAAATCCCTAAATTCCTTGCAATAGCTGGTTGAGAAAGGTTTTTCTTAAACTGTTCAACAATTTGCTCACGCATTTGTTGACAAAGTGGTAACCATCGACCCATCCTTGTTTGTGAATGACTGAGCATTTCATGGAATCTACTTTTAGATTCCATGAATCATGGCACCCACCTGTTCCCAATTAGCCTGTTCACCTGTGGGATGTTCCAAATAAGTGTTTGATGAGCATTCCTCAACTTTATCAGTATTTATTGCCACCATTGTTTATCAGTTTGAACATCAAATATGTTGTCTTTGTAGCATATTCAACTGAATATGGGTTGAAAATGATTTGCAAATCATTGTATTCCGTTTATATTTACATCTAACACAATTTCCCAACACATATGGAAACGGGGTTTGTATGTCCAATCATTTTAGTAATATAAAGACAATGTGGAACATTCACAAAACACATATTTATTTCACTTGTGCTCCCTGCAAGGCCTTTAGAGAGGACATTTTAAAAAATCCCAAATGTAGTGTCCAAACATGAGGATGTACTGTAGAGTCACAGGAAGATAATCATAACTTGAAAAATCTGCTCTTTTTGACTTACGTCCACTGGCAGCAATGTTGTCTTCTATCTACAAAGACATGATGGAGACCCTCCGTGACTCATCATCATCTTCCCTTTTTACGAGGCTCCTAAACTAGGCTTTCTTTGTCAGTCCCGCAAATTCAGCAGTGTTTCCCCTGCTGAATATATTGGAAATCTGTTTCACTGTACGACCATCGCACACTAACAGAAGACGCATCTGTGCCGAATAAATCATCCTCACAAAGCCGTTGGGCCTCGTAAGCGACAAGAGAAAAGCCCTTGGCAGCGAGCACCGCTGAAGGACAGAAATTTAAGCTGAGATGCATCATTTCTAATCCGAGTTGTCCTCTGAGAGAGACTTGGAAATGAGACAAGGTCAAAACGTGTCTAATGTTTAGTTTGTGCACGTGCACTTTGGGCGTGCTCTGGTGATTTGGGGAACGTCGGCCTTGTTGTGACTATTTTCACTACAGCTGCTTAACAGAACCCTGACAGGATGTTAAAAGAAGAGTGACATTGTCTCGGGAGCTCCCACAGGATGAGGGGTAAAAAAAGATGCGTATTTGTGCTCTGCAGGTAAAGATATGAGGGTCAGATGGGCATATCTTAGCCATCTTAGCCGACTCAACCTGACGACATTGAATGATGTTTTAAAAAAAATCTATCAAAATATTTGAAAATATACAGTAATAAAGTAATATAAAAATATCCCAAAAATGTATTTAAGTGGTAATATTACAGGAGGGGATCAGGGTTTGGGGAAATCACACGGCAAAAAGGTAATAATACTGTATAGCGATCTTAATGGGAAAATGCTTACTATTAAGGGGTGTCCTAATACAAGTTTTTCACTCCCGATACTGTACCATGTATTAATATTGTATGATCAAGTGAAATTAGTCAAACAGAACAACGGTAGGTATGAAAAACACTTACCTAAATATTAACTGTTTGGAATGGTCTTATGCTGTCTTTGAAGTGGAATGGTAATTGTTTTTGTCGACACTTAATTTTAGATGCAAGCAGATATAATTCGGTGTAGTTTTTATGCTAATATCGGACCAATATCTGATATCAATATTGGATTGGGACACACCTATTACACTGCATGATGGCTTATAAGCGATCATTGGGCCAAAGACATTTTTATAAAGAAGGTGAGAAACACTATTGAATCCACAAGAGAACCTGGTGTCCGCCAACATAAATAACACGTTTGCTTATCCATTTCATTCAGAATTTAGATATACTGTCACATTTCACATTGTTTTCTACATGTTAAACTATAGTTATTTTTTATAAAATGTGTTTTCTGTTCATATTTATTGGTTTTACATGATTTCTAATGGGAGGAAGTTCAGACGAATTGGTCTTCTTCTGACCTTTTGGAACGGTACCGAGGTACCTGCACTGTACATTTACAGTAAGAGAGCTGAGAACGTTTGCACATCCTGGTCTTGATACACGTGAAAGATCATGCTTGTTGCAGCCAATCAATTTTTTTTTTGTCTGATTTTCACCTGGTGTGTTAACTGATTCGTCGTTGTGGCCTAAGCACAGCAGGACTTAGCTGTCTTCTTGTGGAGAACAATAGCAGAGAAGTGGAGCCTGGAGTTCCAGCAGGTGTTACCTGAGGCGTTCAAATTTATTTTCACTGGAAACTATTTTAATGGGAAACACAGCAAGGAATGATAAAAAAGAAAAAAGAAAAAGAGAGAAATATTTGAGAACTTCCCTCTTTTCCAGGACTAATTAAACGCCGGCTGCTTTCTGTCAGGAAGGGAATAGTGGCTTTAGAACACCTGCAGCACATTTCTGCACATAACCTTCAAGGCAGCTCTCTGTTGCTGGAGTTATGTAACAAAAGGCGGCTGGATAAAATGCATGAAATTAAACAAAAATCAAGCAGTAACATGGTCATTAGAGTGCTGGGCCTTGGAGAACACGCCCACATGCTGCACAACCACGACTATTCCACCATGGAAAGACCTTAGCAGACAACTTTCCTGGGCCGCGCCGGATGTTTCGACAACAACATTCATTGATCTTCTGCAAGAGCAACTCAACGAGGTGTGTTATTAAACAGTCGCCCATTGTGTCACACTGCATGAAGCACATTTTTACAGGAACGCTGTGATTTTTGGGGACATGCGGCAAAAACATTTGCCAAAGATCCTCTGGGTGAGAGAGTGTCCTCTGGAACACTGCTGATTTTAAATAATATTTCGTTAAAAAAGGTAGTCAAAAATCCTCTATATGTCAAGAGTATGTGGTGTTTTTAAGAACAAGAAAAAGTGTGGCAAAGATCTTTGCTTAGACAGTGTTCTGCTGTTTTTAAGCACCCAATGCAAAATCACAAACCAAAGATCCTTCAGTGCCAAGAGTGCTTTGTTGTTTTGAAGAACATGCTGCAAAAATGTACATAACAGGAGCACTGCAATTTTTAGGAATCCTTTGCAAAAACGCTATATGACAGAAGTGTTTGTCAGTTTACAAGAATATACTGCACATATCAAAATCAAAGAACCTCTGTGTATCAGGAGTATTTTTGCTGTTTTGGGGTTGCAAAAAACACTAGTCAAAGATCCTCTACATGACAGGAGTGCTCTGTTTTTAGGACCTAGAGCAAAAAGCACTTATCAAAAAGATTCCACTGCAAAACTGTGGTCAATTGTCTGCAAAAATAGACCCCAATAAGCCAAAAATGCTCTGCTGTTTTTAGGTATCTCTGGAAAAAATGATCGTCAAAGATCAGTGTTTCGCAACAATTTATAAAAAAAATGTAATCGCCAATGGGGGCCGCTCCGATGGCAAGTCGTGTTTACCATAGGGTTAGAGGGGAGAGGGGAAAGGAGAGACAGAGGCAACCTGGGTGTATCACAAGAACCGGGGCTTTCCTAGGGGCTTGTTAGAAAGCCCCTATGACAGGCACATCGGACCAAGCCCCTGTTGCTCAAGTCCTGGAAACCATTAAGTACCTGGGTGGAATCAGGCCCAGGATTTTATTCATAAGGGAAATGTTATTCCGTTTCATCGCGAGTGCCCTCTAGAGGGCCGCCAAAAAATATCTGTTTCTCAGCTGTTGGCAGCATGGCTCAGTTGGTAGAGCGGGCGTGCCAGCAACTTTAGTGTTTCAGGTTCGATCCACGCTACCGCAATCCTAGTCACTGTTGGTTGTTGTGTCCAAGGGCAAGGCACGTTACCCACAAGCTCTCAGTGCCTCCCACACTGGTTCAAATGTAGCCTAAAAATGTAGATAATGGAGTCACTATGTACGGTGCTTTGTCTATAGAGAAAAGCACTATATAAATATAATTCACTTCACTAATGACAATATCAAACAAACACAGGAAGTCGGGAGCTAAAGTTTCTTAAGTGCAAAAAATTATGAATAAAGTTATTATTACTTAATTTTTTTGACAGTTTAGCAAAAAACATGTTAATTTAGCTGGAATTTGTTAATTTTAGCACTGCGTAATTTTTCATCAGTTTTTATGAGTCCCTTTTTTGCAGTATATTTGATTAGTATTCATTTTTGTAAGCAGTCTGACCTAAGCTTCGATAATAATCTTTGCGATTTACTCATTGTTTCATATCATTTGACGTTTATTCTGTTAAACTGTAAGTAGTAGGGGTGTAAAAATTAACCGATAACCGCTTTTAACTTTAGAGTTTGGCGAGCCGCTGGATCGATCTACATATAGTATAGATTGGTCGATGTGCAGTTGGAAAGTCATGAATCAGTTGCTTGTAGATCTACAAACCCCGTTTCCATATGAGTTGGGAAATTGTGTTAGATGTAAATATAAACGGAATACAATGATTTGCAAATCATTTTCAACCCATATTCAGTTGAATATGCTACATAGACAACATATTTGATGTTCAAACTGATCAACTTTTTTTTTTTTGCAAATAATCATTAACTTTAGAATTTGATGCCAGCAACACGTGACAAAGAAGTTGGGAAAGGTGGCAATAAATACTGATACAGTTGAGGAATGCTCATCAAACACTTATTTGGAACATCCCACAGGTGAACAGGCAAATTGGGAACAGGTGGGTGCCATGATTGGGTATAAAAGTAGATTCCATGAAATGCTCAGTCATTCACAAACAAGGATGGGGCGAGGGTCACCACTTTGTCAACAAATGCGTGAGCAAATTGTTGAACAGTTTAAGAAAAACCTTTCTCAACCAGCTATTGCAAGGAATTTAGGGATTTCACCATCTACGCTCCGTAATATCATCAAAGAGTTCAGAGAATCTGGAGAAATCACTGCACGTAAGCAGCTAAGCCTGTGACCTTCGATCCCTCAGGCTGTACTGCATCAACAAGCGACATCAGTGTGTAAAGGATATCACCACATGGGCTCAGGAACACTTCAGAAACCCACTGTCAGTAACTACAGTTGGTCGCTACATCTGTAAGTGCAAGTTAAAACTCTCCTATGCAAGGCGAAAACCGTTTATCAACAACACCCAGAAACGCCGTCTGCTTCGCTGGGCCTGAGCTCATCTATGATGGACTGATACAAAGTGGAAAAGTGTTCTGTGGTCTGACGAGTCCACATTTCAAATTGTTTTTGGAAACTGTGGACTTCGTGTCCTCCGGACCAAAGAGGAAAAGAACCATACGGATTGTTATAGGCGCAAAGTTGAAAAGCCAGCATCTGTGATGGTATGGGGGTGTATTAGTGCCCAAGACATGGGTAATTTACACATCTGTGAAGGCGCCATTAATGCTGAAAGGTACATACAGGTTTTGGAGCAACATATGTTGCCATCCAAGCAACGTTACCATGGAAGCCCCTGCTTATTTCAGCAAGACAATGCCAAATCACGTGTTACATCAATGTGGCTTCATAGTAAAAGAGTGCGGGTACTAGACTGGCCTGCCTGTAGTCCAGACCTGTCTCCCATTGAAAATGTGTGGCGCATTATGAAGCCTAAAATACCACAACAGAGACCCCCGGACTGTTGAACAACTTAAGCTGTACATCAAGCAAGAATGAGAAAGAATTCCACTTGAGAAGCTTAAAAAATGTGTCTCCTCAGTTCCCAAACGTTTACTGAGTATTGTTAAAAGGAAAGGCCATGTAACACAGTGGTGGACATGCCCTTTCCCAACTACTTTGGCACATGTTGCAGCCATGAAATGTGAACATCAAATATCTTGTCTTTGTAGTGCATTCAATTGAATATGGGTTGAAAAGGATTTGCAAATCATTGTATTCCGTTTATATATACATCTAATACAATTTCCCAACTCATGTATGTTCTCTATATCCAACATTATGTATTATTCTAACTGATCTTTTTTGTAACACCGTTAATGAATGAAGTGTACTTTTTCCCCATATTTCTACACAGTAGCTCAGATATGGTAACACTAGTGAGCAGTAGAGAATATGTAGGGATTTTTGGTCTAGAACATGTTTTGCTTTATGGAAAACGTAATTTAAAACATTTGTTTGCACGCACAACACTTAAGACCTTCAGTATATCAGTATGTGGAATTAAATTATGGAATGGATTAAGCAAAGCAATCAAACAATGTACTAATATGATCCACTTCAAGAAACTCTTCAAACTTAAAGTGTTTACAAAGTACAAAGAAGAAGAACCATGATAAACATTCTCAATTTATTTCATCCATCCATTCATTCATTCTTAAAGTAATCTTACTTATCTCATCATATGAAATATGACTTACTTCACCAATTATTATTATTAAATTCTTACTATTATGTATTGATTTATTTTTATTGTGATTACTTATGGAGTTTATTGTGAAAAAAATTGTGACCAGGAAGTGAACAAAAAGTTTTGCAACTGTTATGTAAAGAAAAGGGGTAGGATTAACTAAGCTCTGCTTCTTCCTACTCCTTTTTGAACATGTTGAAAAGAGAAACTGGAAATTGTGATGTATCATGTTGTAAGCTTGCATGTTCGAAATAAACTCAAACTCAAACTCAAACTCATATGGAAACGGGGTTTGTACTACGAAATATGGCTGCTTTAATCTTGCGAGATTTCTGTGACGACGTAGTACTAAAGCACCGTTCACCTTTTGTGACTGACGACACAGCAACATGGCAGACAGCACCGAAATTATTTATAAACAATGCAGCCCCAAATATTACATTTAAAGTGTGATTAACGTTCTGATTTAAAACAAAAAAGAATGGTCAGTCAGATAAAAGTAAGGCCATTCTTAACGTTTGAAAAGCAGCGATAAAGCAGCGGCAGGACAATCTGATCACTCACCTGTTGTGATGTCATGGAGACCCTCAAGCTGGCGATGAGTGAGCTTGTGATGCTAATGCTAGCAGACCTACCAACTGATTTGAAAGACTTTCAGCCCCAACTTAGCCACAACTATGAGAAGTAATCACATCAACTACTACACTGTTCATTAGGGATGTATACCATGTATTGGTATGTTTTACAAGACCCAAAACCAGTGGAGTTGGCACGTTGTGCAAATTGTAAATAAAAATAGAATACAATGATTTGCAAATCCTTTTCAACCTATATTCAATTGAATACACTACAAAGACAAGATACTTTACATTCGAACTGGTAAACTTTGTTATTTTTTGCAAATATGAGCTCATTTGGAATTTGATGCCTGCAACATGTTTAAAAAAAGCTGGCACCAATGTCAAAAAAGACTGAGAAAGTTGAGGAATGCTCATCAAACACTTATATGGAAAATCCCACAGTTGAGCAGGCTATTTGGGAACAGGTGGGTGCCATGATTGGGTATAAAAGCAGTTTCATGAAACAAACAAGAATGGGGCGAGGGTCACCACTTTGTGAACAAATGGGTGAGCAAATTGTCGAACAGTTTAAGAACAACATTTCTTAATGAGCTATTGCAAGGAATTTAGAGATTTCAGCACTTCCGGTCAAAAGGTTCAGAGGATCTGGGGAAATCACTGCAAGTAAGCGGCAAGGCCGAAAACTAACATTGAATGCCTGACATCAGTGTGTAAAAGATATCACCACATGGGCTCAGGAACGCCTAAGAAAACCACTGTCAGTAACTACAGTTTGTCGCTACATCTGTAAGTACAAGTTAAAACCCTATTATGCAAAGCAAAAGCCATTTAACAACAAGACCAGCGCAGCTGGCTTTGCTGGGCCTGAGCTCATCTAAGATGGACTGATGCAAAGTGGAAAAGTCTTCTGTGGTCTGACGAGTCCACATTTCAAATTGTTTTTGGAAACTGTGGACGTTGTGTCCTACGGACCAAAGAGGAAAAGAACCATCTGGACTGTTATAGGCGTAAAGTTCAAAAGCCAGCCATTTTATGGGGGTGTATTAGTGCCCAAGGCATGTGTGAAGGCACCATTAATGCTGAAAGGTACATACAGGTTTTGGAGCAACATATGTTGCCATCCAAGCAACGTTATCATGGACGCCCCTGCTTATTTCAGCAAGACAATGCCAAGCCACTTGTTTCAACAGCGAGGCTTCATAGTAAAAGAGTGCGGGTACTTGACTGGCCTGCCTGTAGTCCAGACCTGTCTCCCATTGAAAATGTGTGGCGCATTATGAAGCCTAAAATACCACAACGGAAACCCTGGACTGTTGAACAACTTAAGCAAGAATGGGAAATAATTCCACCTGAAAAGCTTCAAAAATTGGTCTCCTCTGTTCCCAAACGTTTACTGAGTGTTATTAAAAGGAAAGGCCATGTAAACGCAGTGGTAAAAATGCCCCTGTGGTAACTTTTTTGCAATGTGTTGCTGCCATTAAATTTTAAGTTAATGATTATTTGCCCCCAAAAAAGAAGTTTCTCAGTTCGAACATTAAATATCTTGTTTTTGCAGTCTATTCAATTGAATATAAGTTGACAAGGATTTGTTAATCATTGTATTCTGTTTTATTTACTTGCCTAATTCACTGGTTTTGGGTTTTGTAGTACCGATTTCTAATTGGGTCGGTCTTTCTGGACGTAAAGATTCTGGGTTCATGATCCATCGTCGTAATTATGACACACTGTCACATTCGGTTCAGCAGCCGCTGCATTTACATAACAAATAGGTCTGCAATAATTACAAATAAGAACCAACACCACACAAAAGTTTAGTGAAGTGAATGATATTTATATAGCGCTTTTTCTCTAGTGACTCAAAGCGCTTTACATAATGAAACCCAATACCTAAGTTACATTTAAACCAGTGTGGGTGGCACTGGGAGCAGGTGGGTAAAGTGCCTTGCCCAAGGACACAACGGCAGCGACTAGGATGGCGGAAGCGGGGATCGAACCTGGAACCCTCAAGTTGCTGGCACGGCCGCTCTACCAACCGAGCTATACCGCCCCACAACAATCCCTCCTCAAAAGTTCCAAGTAAACGCCACTTAAAGGGCAACTGCTCTTTTTTTGGAATGTTGCCTATCGTTCACAATCATTATGAAAGACGTGACGACAGATGTATTTTTATTGTGTGCATCCGAAATAAATAAATAAAGTATTTGAGCTTCTACACTGAAGCTGCTGTTTAGTTCACTTGGTGGCACTTATTGTATCATGCACTTGTGTTACTGTGGTGTTCTAACACCTCTACTTGATGCACAGATTGCTTTCTTTCGTTCTCTGTATTTATTTGTTGCTACCTGAGCAAACAGTAAATACCTGCTAGCTTTTCTAAAAGTGTTTTGTTTACATTTTCTTTTAAGTTTATAGATTGCGCGTAGAAGGTGTGTGTTGCTGAGCCCGACTTGCACATTATCTAGACTGGACCTGGTTTTAAAAACCCTTTAAACAAATCCAATTTCATTGACAACCTGGTCTGGTGAAGATAAGGTCCTTTAAAAAATTTTTTTTTTAAAAATAACATAAATAAATAAATAACATTTTCTTGGATAAAAAAGAAAGTAAAACAATATAAAAACAATTACATAAAAAATAGTAATTAATGAAAATGTTAGTGGACCAGTAATCATGTGTCCCTTGCAGACTGTGTTGTCTATGTTGTGGGAACCAGAATATTGGTAGCAGAAAGAAACAACCCCTTTTGTGTGAGTGGGTGTGGATGAGTGTGAATGGGGGAGGGAGGTTTTTTGGGTTGATGCACTAATTGAAAGTGTATCTTGTGTTTTTTTATGTTGATTTAATAAAAAAAATAAAAAAAAGTTTAGCGATTGCAACGCCTTGAAGTTGATACTTTAACTATTTGATCATAATTAATGCAGGCACCACCTGTTTTGTATGTGTCTATTTAAAAAACAAACACATGACATTGTTTTGATATGATACATGATACATTGAATTTTCTTTTCACCATGCAAAGCTTCCATCTGCATCGAATCGTAATGTTTTAAAAAGTATTGTTAGTGAATTGTATCGTAACCCATGTATCGAGATTCATATCGAATCGCCATTTAAGGTAGAGATGCATACCCCTAGTAAGTAGATTAGATATAATTATCGAATATGATTAAAATCAAGAGAAAGATTAATAATTTGGTGTTAATATTTAAAGGTGCTGTTTGCTACTTCCTCACAGTAATATTTTTCTAAGCAAAAAATATAACAAGAACACCACCAGCTAGCTTATTGTTACCATTAGTGCTTTACCGGAACACATTTGTGTGACAATTGTCTACATTTTTCACAAAGTTTGTGTAGAACATTTTTTTACTCGCCCGAATAGATTGATTGGTGTTTACAGTGGTCACTCACCCTGTCTCCTCAACACGTGCTGTACGTGCAAGGAGTGCGTGCACACATACAAAAGCAGTCCAAGAGAAGCAACAAACAATTTGCAGTCATGTAGTTGTTATGATAGAATATACATTCAATGATAGCTAACGCTAATTATCCAAATTGCTATTATTAGCTAACACCTAAAGTTTATGCGCATGCATGTGTTACGTAGGTACGTAAATAAGTCATTACGGCCGTAAGAGGGCGGGATATACCGTGTAAAATACACTGTAGAGTTGGTGCCCTCTAGGCATCTGTGTAAGTGTTACAAACAGCCCCTTTATAGATAAATTGGGCCATGAAGTCAAAAGGTTAAGAACCCCTGCTCTATGTCTATGTCTTAAAGACCGACTCCAAAAAGAGGCTCTGCTGATTTCAGGAATCCTCTCAAAAAATGCTATATTCAAAGATTGTCTATATGACAGGAGCAATCGGCAATTCTTAAGGCTCCGATGCAAAAAACATTGGTCATTTATATGACAGGAGTTTTTGCTGCTTTGCGGTTTGATGTAGATATAAAAATAAAAGTTAGATATCCTCTATATGACGTGAAATTCCTACTGTTTTTAGGAATCCTCTGCAAAACAAGTCAAAGATCCACTACAGGACAGGACCTCTCTGCTTTTTTTAATGATTTACTGAAAAAACGCTGGTCAAAGATCCACCATAAAAATGAGCTTGATGTTGTTTTTTAAAGGAATTCTCTGCAAAATTGCTAGGCAAAGATTGTTGATTGACATGAATGTTCTGCTGTTTTTAGGAATCTTCTGCCAAAATGCTAGTAAAAGACCCTCTATATAACAGTAGTGGTCCTCTGTTTTAACGACCTACTGCAAAAACACTAGTCAAAGATCTTTATGTATGAAGCACATTTTTCCCGGGATTTCCAGGATTCCACCACGATTTGTGTCCAAATTGGAAATGCAGAGCAAAATCAGGCGATTCTCAGCGCTAATGTCCTTTGCAGCACTTGGAGACACACGGAAAACACATTTTGTTTGAAAGGAATGGAAGGTTGGCGGCCGTTTTAAGGGGACATTTGCTATGTACACGGGTCACGGTGGAGGGAAGACAGCAGCCTAGCAGATAAACTGTTTAGACGGGTCTGTACACAGTGACGACAAACCCCCACACACACCTCATGTCTCTCCTGTCCTTCATGATGAAATGTGTCTTCAGAACCAACATGAAAGATGTGGGACCAAATTTGGTTCAGAAGGTAACGACAACTGTGGGTAAATATAGTACATTATATAATATAATATAATAATATATATTATTATATAATAATATAAATATAATACATTTCTCATGTACTCTAAAATAACAGCCTGCTTCCAACGAAGGCTTTCATTAGAGTCATGACAGTACTGATAATATGCTATTTTCTCGCACTATCTATGCCAACGCTCACCCATCTGAAAACTACCCCTCACCCACAAAAAAAGATTGAAGTGAGTTTGTTATCCTGGCTCCTTAATGTTTTTAAACAAAAAAAACAAAACTATTTTTGGCCAGTACGTTTGATTCCTTGGTTTGATTAAAACAAATAAACCTGATGAATGATGTAAAGGAGACGTGGACATATTTATGACAGCCCAGCTCAGCTCAGTAGGTGACAAGGAAAATAATTCACCACTACGTAATGTCGGCAAGGATACGGTTGATTGAAAGTTATGCAACGCAGCTAAAAATCAAAATCATATTTTTTGACAGGAATAAGTGTCAATTAAATAGGAAAAAAAAGACTTCAATGAAAAAAGAATCCTAGAATAAAGTCAGAATATCTGAAGAAAATGTTTTTTTAAAATGGTCATACTATTACACAAAAAAAACATAACATTTTAGAAAAGTAAAGTAATATAATATATACATATTTTTAAATAAAGTTGGTAATATCTATCCATCCATCCATTTTCTACCGCTTGTCCCTTTTGGGGTCGCGGGGGGTGCTGGAGTCTATCTCAGCTGCACTCGGGCATATATTATTAAAAATACTTATAACACTAATATTTATAAAATAATAAAGTTACATTATAACGTTAAAAATCCCAAAAACCTCAACATTTTATTATTGCACAATTATTAGTCTTGTTAATAATACAAGAAAACCTCACTTTCAAGAGAATAAAGTCATAACCTTAAATACACACACACATATATATATATATATATATATATATATATATATATATATATATATATATATATATATATATATATATATATATATATATATATATATATATATATATACATACATACATACATACATACATACATATATATATATATATATATATACATATATATATACATACATATATATATATATACATACATATATATATACTGTATATGCAATAATAAAATAAAATTAAGAGAAAAAAAGTCACAATACTACAAAAAAAACTTATGCCATAACTTTGCGGGAATAAGGCCATATTATTACAGTACAAAAACCTCATAATGTCACGAGAGGGACGTCATAATGTTGTGACAGAAAATAAAGTAATTTTAAGATGGATAAAAAAAAAGAAAGAAAAATCTACATTTTATTTTACAAGATTGAAGACAACACAATTTTAAATTGTGTAAATACCAAGAGAAAAAGTGGAAATCCTAGCATTGCTTGAAAAAAAGAAAACAATGAAGTGAAGTAGTAAATTTATGTGAATTAAAGCTGTGATATTATGACCAAAAAGCCATAAATTAAAGCAGCACTAAGTAACTTTTCAAACTTAATATAATATTTTCATAAGTTTTGGGTTGATACATGGACTTAGGAGTTGAATGACACCTCTGTCATGGCTTGAGGGGGTCTGTATAGCTCTCACTGGCCCTTACCCACTTTGAGGACGGCGGCACGAACCATACAAAAAACTACAAATGTGCGGACTTGCTTTACGGCATACGTCACTCCCCCTTTCCCCATTTGTTAAAAAGACGGAAATCGATGTGAACGCCTACGTGTCGCCATAAAACTAAATTAATAAGAAGAAGAACACTAACATGCAATTACTGCTATCATGGCCGAAGCTCCAAAACAACCAAAGAAACGATAAGTTTTGTCTGAGCAGACAAAAAAGAAAAACGGAGCCTACATTGACCCGTCTTTCACTCGCTAGCGTGATCTCAAAGATGAGTAGGGATTTTCGGCCAATGCTGCTTGGCTCTGTTCCTGCAAACTAGTAAGTACCTGATGCTCAAGTCAAAATGACAATGCTAATGTTAGCTATCGGAAATTTGTGTGGCAGCAATAAATCGCTACTAGCTTGAAAGTTCGCAGTTCCACACTATTTCCTTCGAGAAAAACTCTCCTGCCGATCTTTCTTTGCTTCCGACCTGATACATTCTTGGTAGTAGAGCAGTGACGTGCGGTCACTAGAGGCAGGTGAGGCGGGGCCTCACCTGCCATCATGGAAAGAAAAAAAATGTAAAAAGAAAAAAAATTAGATAAATTGTTACATGTATTCAGTGATTATACTATAAAGTTATTTTCCATTTAACTTCATCAGTTTTAGATTATTTCTATTCAAAATTGCTGAATTTTCACATTTGCCGTTCAAATACTGAGAAGAGACGGTGTCAGCAGTCAGTTGAGGCACTTGTGCCTCACCATGGATTGCTGACTCGGCTAACTGCTGGCCTGCTGTGCAGTGAGACCGTATTGCTATATGAATTATATTATACATTTCCATAGTTTAGTTAGCTGAGGTATATAATGTACAGTGTATTTTGTCAACAACTGTATGTGTGTAAAGTATTTCTTGTGCTGAGATATCATAAAACTGCTGCGAAGACGCACTGGCTGAGGCTCGCAGTAACGCCGCCTCCTTGTGCCGGTTAAAGCACTCCCACCGTAGAATGCACCCTTGATGGGAGCGCCACACCAAACAAAGCCCACACCCAAACCCTCCATGTGCAAGACAGAATCTACCCAAAAAAGTCACTTAACAAGAAGCCAAAAAGTGCAAAAACAACAATGCTCGCGCGGAAGGAGCCGTGAACGACAGCAGGGACACAACATTAGGTACACCTGCAGACTGCAGCACGGATTTCATATTTCATTCATTCACAACTCCTCCAACACGAACACCACTGTTCCCGCACTTATAAGTAAAGGTAAGACCATAATAACGTTTTTTTTTATTAAATGTGCTTTTATTAAATGTGCTTTTTTGTGTGCTACAGTTCGCATGTGTAAAGTTAAAGTTAAGTTAAAGTACCAATGATTGTTACACACACACTAGGTGTGGTGAAATTTGTCCTCTGCATTTGACCCATCCCTTGATCACCCCCTGGGAGGTGAGGGGAGCAGTGGGCAGAAGTGGCGCCGCGCCCGGGAATAATTTTTGGTGATTTAACCCCCAATTCCAACCCTTGATGCTGAGTGCCAAGCAGGGAAGAATGCTAGTATGAGCTTTTAAACATAACCCGTTAACTGCTGCCAATCAAATGGTGAATAAGATACTCTTTAGGGTTCATATGTTTGTAAATCTGACTGTGATGAAGTCAGTGCCTCACCAGTCATGAACCTCACCGCACGTCACTGTAGTAGAGTCATGTTTGTAGCGCAATCAAAGATAATTTCTTGATAGTGTCTGCTATTTAACATCAGCATAATAACCATTAGAGATATAATATTTGTGATCTGTACCAATATTACAGCGAACAGCATGTCAGTTTGCCGCTCTATGCGCTAGTCCTCACAGGAAATGTGGTCTTCTTTCTGGCAAAAGACTACCGCTTTGGTAGACTTGCGCCGCCAAAATCAAAATTCTTGGTGGGGCTTTAAAGAGGAAATAATGCAATAATATTAACGCAGAAAAATTAGAAAAAAAATAATTACAAAAATATCGTAAATAAACATATAAGGGAAAATGTTATGAGAAGAATTGCGTATTCTTATATATAACTTTAAGTCATACTTTTGGGCAAAAAAGGGCAAAGTCGTAAATTTTCTAAATGAAAATAAATGTTATATCATAGAAGAATAAACTAAAACCCCATGAAATGTTGTTTGAGGAAATATGGAATCACATGACAAAAAAGTCATCCATCCATCCATTTTCTACCGCTTATTCCCTTCGGGATCGCGGAGGTGCTGGAGCCTATCTCAGCTACAATCGGGCGGAAGGCGGCATACACCCTGGACAAGTCGCCACCTCACCGCAGGGCCAACACAGATAGACAACATTCACACTCACATTAACACACTGGGGACCATTTAGTGTTGCCAATCAACCTATCCCCAGGTGCGTGTCTTTGGAGGTAGCCAAAGTACCCGGAGGGAACCCACGCAGTCACGGGGAGGATATGCAAACTCCACACAGAAGGATCCCGAGGCCGGGATTGAACTCACGACTACTCAGGACCTCCGTATTGTGAGGCAGACGCACTAACCCCTCCTCCACCGTGCTGCCCGCAAAAAAGTAATTAAAAGGCAATTGTGAGGGAACACTGAGTCAAAAAGGCTTAAAATTACACTTCAAGATGTTTGTTTTTTTTTTAAACGTAAAGAATAAGTACCTCTGTCGTTTAGTCATTTTTCTCCCCCAGAATTTTCCAGATCCAAAAAGAATCTGCCAAAAATAAACTTTAATTCCCAGTTCATTCTTTTTAGTCATGTAAATGGTCATATTTAACATGAATTCCATAAAATTGTTGTCCCCCCCCCAACACAAAAGAGAATCTTTGAATACAATTGAGCGCATTAAATGACATAACCACAACACGCTGCAACGTGTGTTGAAAAATTGTTGCTTTTTATACACTCTGGTTCCATGCCAGTGGATTAGTCTTGCATCCTACCTGCAGTCATCTCCGAGCCTCAGACCTGATCCTCCTATGCAAATGTGGCTGCTTTTTTTTTCACTCCAAAGATCTACAGCAAGTGTGCAACAGTTCATTGACGCAGGCACAAAGGAAGAAAAGCATGGGTGCACACACTGTTGCGTGCTGCCTTTTTTTCCCTGACTAATAAAAATATAGATTTTTCTGTGTGTGTATTGCAAAGACAAGATGGATTTGACATCACAATGATTGTGTGCATTACATGCTGTTCAACTAGGAGAGTGTGTGTGTGCATGAGTTTTTTTAGCGGTGCCGATGTTTGAGACGTTGAGCAGCAACCACAACAACTGTTAAAGCAATCAGCATTGACGTCACCCTGAAGGAGAAGGACTCCAGGTACCGCCATTGCCGCTGGGATTTGGATGAGTCAGCTGCCCTTCGACGTTTCATCAGCTGTCAGCACCCCAACACAAACTTGGACGCGAGGAGGAGACGATCATAAAGAAAATAGGACATAATAAAGCAAATTCTGCTCAGGGTATCGCTTCACATATTAGTAATGGGATTTCTTTCCCCTCCACACGGAACAAATTAGGTGTGTCTACTCCGCAAACAAATACAGTGCAGCCTAGACCAGGGGTCGGCAACCCGCGGCTCTAGAGCCGCATGCGGCTCTTTAGCGCCGCCCTAGTGGCTCTCTGAAGCTTTTTCAAAAATGTATGAAAAATGGAAAAAGATGAGGGGAAAAAATATATATTTTTTGTTTTAATATGGTTACTGTAGGAGGACAAACATGACACAAACCTCCCTAATTGTTATAAATCACACTGTTTGTATTAAACATGCTTCACTGATTCGAGTATTTGGCGAGCGCCGTTTTGTCCTACTAATTTTGGCGGTCCTTGAACTCACCTTAGTTTGTTTACAATGTATAACTTTCTCCGACTTTCTAGGACGTGTTTTATGCCACTTCTTTTTCTGTCTCATTTTGTCCGCCAAACTTTTAACGTTGTGCGTGAATACACAAAGGTGAGTTTTGTTGATGTTATTGACTTGTGTGGAGTGATAATCAGACATATTTGGTCACTGCATAACTGCAAGCTAATCGATGCTAACATGCTATTTAGGCTAGCTGTATGTACATATTGCATCATTATGCCTCATTTGTAGCTATATTTTAGCTCATTTAGTTTCCTTTAAGTCATCTTAATTCAATGTATATCTCATGACACACTGTCTGTTTGTATTATGGCTTCTAATTTGTTGCGGCTCCAGACAGATTTGTTTTTGTATTTTTGGTCCAATGTGGCTCTTTCAACATTTTGGGTTGCCGACCCCTGGCCTAGACTATTGCTGGTGGGAGTCATGGCTAGCGATAGTGCCAAGGAGAAGCTAGAGCTTGAAAAGCATCATCCTTCGATAAAATCTCCTGTTAGAAAACAATTGGTCCATACATTTGAAATATGTTAACGAACACAGTGAACAAGACTAAAAAGTGGTGGCTTGAGCTAGATGACCAAACCGTGACTTTAAAACCGAGATGCGTACTGTACCCTGATTATGGCGTACCGTTACAGCCTCTTATGGACACACTTGGCAGCCATCTTGTAAATCCAATAACAGACTTGAGCTGTGTTAAATGCATGCACACACCAAAAATGCTCAATTTAAAGGGGAATTTTAAGTTTTAAGAATCAGTACATTCAGTACATTTAGATTACATTTAGATTTTCTTCTTGGCAATTTTGCCCCTGCATTGCCGCAGAATTAGGGATGGGAATCGTTGAGAACTGGTTTCCAGTGTATTACTTCCTTAGAATAGTTTGTCATTTTTTCAAACGATTTTTGCGGGTGGACGTCACTACGGACGTTGCGTAATGACGTCAGATCGCAACATGGCGGCGCCTGGGCAGAACAAATACTCTAAAGTCTGGCTGGATTTTACAGGAAAAGATTGCACTGTACTAATTGTAATAATTACAAAGCTGGTATTTCACTAAAATACCATTCGACCAATATGCTGAAAGATTTGAATACACAGCATTTCAGGTTCAGTATGGTTTTATTTGAACTTATATATTTTCAAAATGATGCATCACTTTTTTACATTTTCTTTACATGTCCAAAATGAGTAGGAAGAACTTGGAAGCAGTGATTTTTTAATCCTACCGCTTTTCCACTTCAGCGTGTAATAACTATAAATAAAAGTCACATTTTTGAACCACTTCTATCTCCTCCCAGCAGCAGTAATGCTAGCAAGTCATCTGAATACAACAGGTACTAACTCAGCGCCTATCATGTTAGCACTATTAGTTGTTAAATTGACGAGAAACAGATGCTGACTGGCTCCGAGGCAGACAGTACTCATTCCAGTTCACATCTACCGCTAGACGAATGTCACAGAGTAGTAACTAAGTTTGTGGTCAAAAGCTTGCACACATATTCCACAGTAGATGCTCTTTTTTTTATGGTAGGTCAATGTTTAATTGTGGTCAAAGAAAAGTTGTATATTTCCTCCCACCAGATCTTCACTCAGTCGATATATTATAATGGATGTGACTGTTTAAAATCTCACGGTATTATATTAACACAGTATTAAAGGGGAACTGCACTATTTTATTTTGCCTATCGTTCAAAATTATGAGAGGCACGACAATGTTTTTTTATTTCATGCATTCTAATATTAAATAAATGCTAATTGTGCATGAACATCTACTGTTTCAAGCAAATATTAAAAATAATAACTCACAGTTGATGTCTTTAAAGTCACAAAGTAAATATCCAGTGTATATATAAGTGCAAAACAATGTACAGTTTAACAGTCTAACTTTTACATTATGGGAAGGAGTGTCTTCTACAGTTGACATTTTTTATATCAGTCTGGAAAATGTTGTTTCTCAGAAAAGTAAACTAACAATGTAACTTTAACAATGTAAATACCTCACAAACTGATGTTTGGCTTTGCTGGCTTCAAATATATTTTCTGTTTGACAGTTTGAGGTGGCAACTTGTCCAGCCCTGCCTTCAGCCTGAGTGCAGCTGGAATTGGCTCCAGGCCCGCCGCGACATCGACGAACAAGCATTTGAAGAATAGATGGATGAATTCAGGATTTATCAAGTAGCTTGTTGGTTTTCCGTGTATTTCTCGCACTGAACATTTTTTGTGTGATTTCCCACGGTGTGGTGCGCCGCGACCGGCTGGCTCTGTGTCGCCTTGGAAATGCTGGAAACGAAAGTGACATGCGTTGCTTTGCCAGAACAAAGACTTTCTTACCTCTGCCAAAGAGGTTACGATTTGGCCTGAGCTTGTTTATTAGCAACAAAACTCAACCAGTTATGGACAGATTTAATGTCCTAAAAACAATTAATTTTATCTACGAGTACGAACACAATTCACTTTCTGCTTTACGGCGTTCAACGCCGTTCTTGCGCTCTGCAGAGGATTCTGGGAGATGTAGTTTATTTACAGATCCGGCCAACGCTACAGTCACCAAGTTTTTGTTTGATACCGTCACACTTTTTGGTATTATTGAGAAGACTTTGAAACCGAATTACCACGGTATTTGTAATACCGTTACATCCCTATATACAGTATATCACAGGTAAAACTCAAAACATTGTAAAAGTCCATTTATGCCAGCAATTAACTCAAATGCCTAACTAATATGTGATATTAACGCACTACATTTAAAGTGAGATATGTCAAGCCTTTATTTGTTATAACTGTGATGATCATGGCTTACAGTTTTTGTAACCCCACATTTTCAATTCAAGATCCATAAATTGTAAGCCATAACCATGAAAAATATAATAAATAATAGCTTTACATATCTTACTTTGCATGTAATTAGTTGATATCACATGTTACATTCTTGCACAATTTACACGTTTTATTTTGTTAAATTCTAATGTTAATTCTAATGTTAATTATTCTACGACACATATGTGCCTCTTAAGACCTCACTGGAGGCTTTGTAAGGTCTTGTTACCTCTACACTGAACAAAATTGATTTTAATCCATCTTTTTTTCCCCTCTTTCTTTCAAAATAGAATCAATAAGGAAGCCTAAATGAAGCAAATCGTTAAACAGAATTGAAAGTGGAATTGAAAGCGGAAAAATCGTATCAATTCCCATCCATACACATAACCACAACAATTTGGTTAATTTCTGTCATCATGGTTTTTATGACTTCATGTGCGTTCTCCCCAGAGCAAAATGCATCAGTGTCCTCTGGAAATAGTGCTAACTTAAAGGCTTTTGTAACGTTACACGTCAGTTACTAAATGTCTTCCTGAGAACCAGTGGTGTATTTTGCATAACAGGGCTGCATAACTTTGACTCATGAAATAGACCAAGAAAAAAAGTTCATATTAAATAATTTTGGTCCCAGAATAGACTCCTGAGGTATACCTCAAACTATAACTCAACATGATGATGTATGTTCTCTTAGCTTCACAAATTGCTTCATTCAGTAACTTTTCACCCATTTACAGTGTTACAGTGTTTAAGTAGGGATGGTAACCTAATTTTGGTACTTTTATAGGTACTGACCGAGTCCCGTCGGTACTACTGAGTATCGAGTCACGTAAAAACCAACAGTACCACATTTTATACCCACGACGTCTTGGCAGACTGCCTCTAGGTAATTTTAATAATGTTCCATGCCAACAAAGCAAGATTGCCTGAGAGAAAGTGCTCCAAAGAGCTCCATTTTTCAAAATGTGCTAGCTTTAAGCTAATTTACATTGGTTGTGCCAGATACATGCTACTGATTAGCAGGAGAGATTTTACATGGAGATTTTAACACCTGCAAATTTGGTAATCAAAACTACAACTAACAGCTGGTGTGTAATAAGTATAATACGTACAGTATAAGCACTTTGTAGGACTCAACATAAGACTAATTTGGTCCATTTAGCTTAATGACAAAGACTACTTCCTGACTATGGAAGAACCAGCTGAAATGAGTGGATACTTGCCAATTAGACTCAGAAGTGTAAGAAAACAAGCAAGATATAACAACTGGACAGCACAGTTATCAGCTCAGTCTTAAAAGTAAAAAAATATATATTTTATTATCTGAAAAAAACCACACAAACACACTAAAGTATTGAAAATTGGTACTGTTGAGTACCGATACCAATTGCCAGGTACAAGTAATTGGTACTGTATAATTTTGAATGCGATAGGTACCCATCCCTACTTGTGAGTGATAAAGTTCTACATTTTTGCCAACAGTCTAAGTAAAGAGACTGGTGAGCAAAAGAAGAGTGCAAAAAAAAAAATAGAAGAACTTTCGTCCTAATATGAAAAGTGTCACATACCAATAGGGAATTTAGCGACTGCTTTTCCACTTATTGCGGATTTTTTGATTTTTTTATGGTGGCTATGGATGAGTGAGGACAAAATTCTGGATGTTTCGCTCTGAACGCCTTACGGAAACTGGCACCAAAACTAGCGCATTTATGAGACCTTGTCAAGTTTTTTTGTTGGCCCTCCGTGACACAGATTTGTGCTTGCGTGGCTCATGCTGGCAGGTGAGCCTGATGATGTGCTGAAAAGCAATAAAATTATGGAAAAGAATAAAAAAGGCAGTGATGACTAAAGCAGAACGCTTAGCCTTACCCATTGTCCTCCATCCTTTCCCTGTCCTTTCATTATTCACACAAATGAAAGGATTTGCAGCACACTCCCTGGACAATCCATTAGGTACGCCCGCATTACACAGGAGAACAATATTTTAAAGTAGTGCTAACAGTTTCATTTTTATATGATAGTAATATAAGATACAATATTGGACATCTCCAACACTAAAGACACAGCTACAAACAAAACTTAGACTTAGACTTACACTACCGTTCAAAAATTTGGGGTCACCCAAACAATTTTGTGGAATAGCCTTCATTTCTAAGAACAAGAATAGACTGTCGAGTTTCAGATGAAAGTTCTCTTTTTCTGGCCATTTTGAGCGTTTAATTGACCCCACAAATGTGATGCTCCAGAAACTCAATCTGCTCAAAGGAAGGTCAGTTTTGTAGCTTCTGTAACGAGCTAAACTGTTTTCAGATGTGTGAACATGACTGCACAAGGGTTTTCTAATCATCAATTAGCCTTCTGAGCCAATGAGCAAACACATTGTACCATTAGAACACTGGAGTGATAGTTGCTGGAAATGGGCCTCTATACACCTATGTAGATATTGCACCAAAAACCAGACATTTGCAGCTAGAATAGTCATTTACCACATTAGCAATGTATAGAGTGTATTTCTTTAAAGTTAAGACTAGTTTAAAGTTATCTTCATTGAAAAGTACAGTTCTTTTCCTTCAAAAATAAGGACATTTTAATGTGACCCCAAACTTTTGAACGGTAGTGTAAACTTAGACTTCCTTTTTATTGTCATTCAAATTTGAACTCTACAGTACATATAAGAACAACATTTCGTTACATAAGCTCATGGTAGTGCAGGATAAAAAAGCAATAAGGTGCATATATAAATAAATAAATAGGTAACTGTACAGATAAATATGGACATCGGGGGCGGTACCTCTGGATTGGCAGACCGGAGTGGTGGTTCCTCTCTTTAAGAAGGGGAACCGGAGGATGTGTTTCAACTATCGTGGAATCACACTCCTCAGCCTTCCCGGTAAGGTCTATTCGGGTGTACTGGAGAGGAGGCTACACCGGATAGTCAAACCTCGGATTCAGGAGGAACAGTGTGGTTTTCGTCCTGGTCGTGGAACTGTGGACCAGCTCTATACTCTCGACAGGGTCCTTGAGGGTGCATGGGAGTTTGCCCAACCAGTCTACATGTGCTTTGTGGACTTGGAGAAGGCATTCAACCGTGTCCCTTGGGAGGTCCTGTGGGGAGTGCTCAGAGAGTATGGGGTATCGGACTGTCTGATTGTGGCTGTCCGCTCCCTGTACGATCAGTGTCAGAGCTTGGTCCGCATTGCCGGCAGTAAGTCGGACACGTTTCCAGTGAGGGTTGGACTCCGCCAAGGCTGCCCTTTGTCACCGATTCTGTTCATAACTTTTATGGACAGAATTTATAGGCGCTCCGGTTTGGTGGCTGCAGGATTAGGTCTCTGCTTTTTGCAGATGATGTGGTCCTGATGGCTCCATCTGGCCAGGATCTTCAGCTCTCGCTGGATCGGTTCGCAGCCGAGTGTTAAGCGACTGGGATGAGAATCAGCACCTCCAAGTCTGAGTCCATGGTTCTCGCCCGGAAAAGGGTGGAGGGCCATCTCCGGGTTGGGGAGGAGACCCTGCCCCAAGTGGAGGAGTTCAAGTACCTAGGAGTCTTGTTCACGAGTGAGGGAAAAGTGGATCGTGAGATCGACAGGCGGATCGGTGCGGCATCTTCGGTAATGCGGACGCTGTATCGATCCGTTGTGGTGAAGAAGGAGCTGAGCCGGAAGGCAAAGCTCTCAATTTACCGGTCGATCTACGTTCCCATCCTCACCTATGGTCATGAGTTTTGGGTTATGACCGAAAGGACAAGATCACGGGTACAGGCGGCCGAAATGAGTTTCCTCTGCCGGGTGGCGGGGCTCTCCCTTAGAGATAGGGTGAGAAGCTCTGCCATCCGGGGGGAGCTCAAAGTGAAGCCGCTGCTCCTCCACATCGAGAGGAGCCAGATGAGGTGGTTCGGGCATCTGGTCAGGATGCCACCTGAACGCCTCCCTCAGGAGGTGTTTAGGGCACGTCCAACCGGTAGGAGGCCACGGGGAAGACCCAGGACACGTTGGGAAGACTATGTCTCCCGGTTGGCCTGGGAACTCCTCGGGATCCCCGGGAGGAGCTGGACGAAGTGGCTGGGGAGAGGAAGGTCTGGGCTTCCCTGCTTAGGCTGCTTCCCCCGCGACCCGACCTCGGATAAGCGGAAGAAGATGGATGGATGGATGGATGGATGGAGGTTACTGTACAGATAAATATATTGCACTTTTTCACATGCATCCACGTATGTATGTTATATTGTCTTTTTTATTCCAGCGAGTTAATCCATTTTGGGGGAAGTTGAGGGGATAATTATGATGCGTTCAAGAGTCTTACGGCCTGAGGGAAGAAGCTGTTACAGAACCTGGAGGTTCTGCTTCGGAAGCTACGGAACCTCTTTCTAGAGTCCAGCAGTGAAAACAGTCCTTGATGGGGGTGGGAGGAGTCTTTGCAGATTTTCTGAGCCCTGGTCAGGCAGCGGCTTTTTGCGAACTCCTGGATAGGAGGAAGAGGAGTCCTGATGATCTTTTCCGCCGTCCTCACCACTCTCAGGAGAGACTTCCAGTCGGAGGCATTGCAGGCTCCAGTCCAGACAGAGATGCTGTTGGTCAGTAGGCTCTCTATAGTGCCTCTGTAGAATGTGGTGAGGATGGGGGTAGGGAGCTGTGCTCTTTTCATCCGACGCAAAAAGTGCATGTGCTGCTGAGCTCTTTTTACAAGAGCTCCGGTGTGTAGGGACCAGGTTATATTGTCAGTTATCTGCACCCCCAGGAACTTGGTGCTGCTTACTATCTGCACCCCCAGGAACTTGGTGCTGCTTACTATCTCCACCGCTGTGCTGTTGATGTAAAGTGGAGCGTGGCTCGACTGGTGCTTCCTGAAGTCAACGATGATCTCCTTGGCCTTGTCGACATTCAGGACCAGGTTGTTGGTTCTGCACTAGTCAAACAGATGTTTCACCTCCTCCCTGTAGTCCATGTCGTTGTTGTCACGGATGAGGCCCACTACTGTCGTCCGCATACTTCACAATGTGGTTTGTAGTGGACCTGGCGCAGCAGTCATGGGTCATCAACGTGAACAGCAGCGGACTCAGGACGCAGCCCTGGGGGGAGCCGGTGCTCAGGGAGATGGCACTGGAGGTGTTGTTGCCCCCTCTCACAGATTGGGGTCTGTCGGTGAGGAAGTCAAGCAGCCAGTTGCATAGGGGGGTACTGAATCCAAGGGGGGCTAGTTTGCTCACCAAGTGCTGCGGGATGATGGTGTTGAATGCTGAGCTGAAGTCCAGAAACAACATCCGCACGTGTGTGTCCTTTCCTTCCAGATGTTCTAAGCTCAGGTGGAGTGCAGAGGAGATGGCGTCCTCCGTGGAGCGGTTAGGCGATAAGGAAACTGGTATGGGTCGAATGTGGGGGGAAGTCTGGACACAATATATTCCTTTACCAGCCTCTCGAAGCACTTCATTATGACGGGGGTGAGTGCAACGAGGCGGTAATCATTGAGGGAGGAGATTGCGGGTTTTTTAGGCACTGGAATGATTGTGGCCGTCTTAAAGCATGATTGTACCACAGCCTGGGTCAGCAAGATGTTGAAGATATCTGTGAGAACCCCAGCCAGCTGGTCTGAACATCCCTTAAGCACCTTGCCCGGAATGTCATCAGGTCCAGGTGCTTTCCGGGGGTTCACTTTCCAACATAAAACACAACCTAACTAATAGATACAAAGAGAAAATACTGCAATAAATCCCGCTGGGCATTCAATAATGGAAACAAACAAAAAAAAAACACATGGAAAATGAATTAAACAGGCCCATTGCATTGTGATATGTTATTAATTTGTGTTTAACATACACATTTGATTAGATATACTCTAATAGCATTTTGGAAAATGATTGTCAGGGCGCCAGGATGGACGGTCGTATTTTGTTTTCGCTCCGACCGTAGCTTACATACAAGGGCTCATTGTATTCCATCCTTTCTCCTTTTTCTAGTGTGGATCACAGATTTGTATTTTAAACCACCTCTTGAAAATGAGTCGAGAACGCGAAATGGACAATCACAGTGACTTTTATCTCCACGGCAATACATCGGCGAAGCACTTTAGCTTCAGAGCTAACATGATAGCCTCATGCTTAACTGAAGATAGAAACAGAAGAAACATGCCCCTGACTGGAAGAATAGACCGAAGATCAACAATACTACTATTACTTCTACTCTCAGGAGACACTGAACTAAACCCTGGACCTGTAACCACACGGTTAATGCAGTCCTGCCTGGCGAAGCCTAGCAATGCTGTTGCTAACGACGCCATTAAAGCTAACTTAGCTACGGGACCTCGACAGAGCTATGCTAAAAACATTAGCTCTCCACCAACGCAAGCCCTCATCTGCTCATCACCACCTGTGCTCACCTGCGTTCCACCGATCGACGGCGCGACGGAGGACTTCACCACGATCATCGGTGCGGTCTGCGGCCCAGAGACGGAGGAAGTCAACCCAGACACCGGTGAGGACAGCGGCGCGGCGGCAGACGGCGTTGTGGCTTTCGACGACACCCCGGCCGCCATCAGAGTCGGCAGTGCGGAGGCCCTGGGGGTCTTCACCGTGTCACCTGGACCCCCCAAGGACTACACAGGATACAGGGGATTCTTTGTACAAACCTGGTCCCTGTTTTCAACATCACCAAAACCTGCGAAACTTCTTCAACTACGCCCCTCCCCCATCACCTGGCCGAAGAACATTGTGCCTCTCTCCCCCTCCCCCAAGTCTCTCCACACAAAAAGTGAATTGGACTGCAATACAACTCCATCTTCTGGACAGTACCTCTCCCCAGCGGACTCTGATGTTATTTTTGGTTCCAGTGGGCTACACATCATCCACCTTAATGTGAACAGTCTCTCCGGAACTAAATTCGACCAAATCAGAGAAATGTTCCTCAACAATAAGGTAAAAATCTTGTGTTTCTCTGAAACTAAATTAGATCAAAGTGTTTCTGACTCAGAGATAGAGATAGAAAACGTATCGGTTATCAGAAAGGACAGGAATAAACATGGTGGTGGTGTTTGTATGTATATTCACCAGGATATTAAATATATACCTCGCACCGATCTTAACCACAATAACCTTGAATCTGTGTGGGCAGAAATCAAATTCACAAACGCTAAGCCGGTACTGATAGGGACTGTTTACAGACCCCCTAATCAGAGTGATTTCTATGGTGCTCTCGAGGAGTGCTCAGCTGGTGTAGACAACGTGGAGAAAATTATAACTGGAGATCTGAACACAGATATTCAACGCAGAGATGCACCTGTCTTCAAATCTTACAGCAAGCTTTGTAATCTGCACGGCCTCTCCCAACTAATAACACTACCCACAAGGGTGTGTGATTCCACCCAATCAACCATAGATCTCATTCTCACATCAGACTGGCATAACATCAAAAATAGTGGGGTCATGATCTGTGGTCTTAGCGACCACTATCTAACCTTCTGCCCCCGCAAAATAACTAAACCCAAAGCCAATGGCCACATAACAGCTCAATCCAGATCCGTTAAAACATACTCCAGTGATAATTTCAACCATAAATTAGGGGAGTGGAATGGTTCCCTGTGCTCACGAGCAACCTGGTCGAAGATGCCTGGGATCGCTTCAAAACAGCGTTCCTAGCGATACTAAATGATATGGCTCCCGTGAGAACAGTCAGGATCAAAGCCCGCTCTGAACCATGGATGAATCCAGACCTATTAGCTGCGACAAAAGACAGAGACAGAAAATATTTCGAATACCAAAAGTGCAAAACCGAAGTAGATAAACAACCCAATAATAACCTCAAATCACTCCTTTCAATACTCAAAAAGCAATGCAATAAATTAAGAAATAAGACAACCAACCTGACTAAATAATTTGAAAAGAAGTACATTACCAACAAAATAGAGGAAAACACAAATAAGCCACATGAGCTCTGGAAAATCCTGAACAACCAGCTTCCTGGTTGCAGCCAGAAACTTAAAACCAGACTCACCAACATCAACATCAAGGAGGGTGACTCCCTCATTACAGACAAAATGGAGGTAGTAAGCAGACTTAAAACCTTTTTCACCAGCATAGCCACAACTATAGTCAACAAGCTGTCCCACCACTCTGGTCGCTTTGGTGTAGAACACATTAAAACCTTCTACAGAAAGCTAGGAGTATCCAACAACGATTTCAAATTAGAAATGGTCTCAGCTGACGAGGTATTTAAAAAATTGAGCGCGTTCCACCCAAACAAGGCCACCGGCCTTGATAATATCCCCTCCAGATTCCTCAGGGACTCTGTCACCACCATTGCCCCAATCATCACGCACATAATAAACCTCTCAATTACACAAGGCCAAGTACCAAAAGATTTCAAAATAGCAAGAGTAACTCCCCTCTTTAAAAAAGGAAGCAAATTAGAACCTGGCAACTACCGACCTGTTTCTATTCTCAGTTCCATTTCGAAAGTAATGGAGAAAATACTTTATGAACAGGTCGATAGTTACCTTGCCACTAATAAACTCATGTACAAATTCCAATCCGGCTTCAGAACTAACCACTCCACTGACACATGCCTTCTCTATTTGACCGACCACATCAAACATAAGGTGGACACGGGCAAATACTGCGGCATGGTCATGCTGGACCTTCAGAAGGCCTTTGACACCGTTAACCACGTTATACTGTTATATAAGCTCAGAGCAATCGGATTTGATAAAACCTCATCGAGCTGGATGCAATCCTACTTGCAGGGGAGGAAACAGGTGGTAGAGGTGAACGGCACCGTGTCCCCCCCCTCTCAGTAAGCTGTGGAGTCCCCCAAGGCAGTATATTAGAGCCTTTACTGTTCCTAATATACATAAACGACATGTCATCAGCATGCGACTGTGAATTGTTTTTGTTTGCGGATGACTCGACCCTGCTGGTATCCGACAAGGACAAGTCACAGGTGGAGAAAATCCTCAGTGCTGAACTCTGTAGAATTTGCACCTGGCTCGCTGACAACAAGCTATCCATACACTTGGGTAAAATGGAATCCATCCTATTCGGGTCCCACATCAACCTTAAGAAAGTCCATGACTTCACTATAAAATTGGGTGACATTGTTATCACCAGGAAAGACGAGGTCACCTACCTAGATTCCATTCTAGAGGCTAATCTTTCCTGTGATAAAATGGCAACCAAGGTAATCAAAAAGGTCAACCAACGAACGAGATTTCTCAATAGAATCTCCTCTCTGGTCAACAAAAGCACCATGAAGATTCTAGCGGGAACTCTCGTTCAACCCTTTTTCGATTACGCATGCACCTTCTGGTACCCTAGCACCTCCAAAACCCTCAAATCTAGACTCCAAACATCCCAGAACAAGCTAGTCAGGTTACTTTTAGACCTCCACCCCAGATCACACCTCACTCCAACCCACTTCTCCAAAGTGGGCTGGCTCAGGGTGGAGGACAGAGTAAAACAACTTGCACTGAACCTAGTCTATAAAATCCGCTACACCTCCCTGATACCGAAGTACATGTCAAACTACTTCCTTAACGTAAATGACCGCCATAACCACAACACCAGAGGGAGCTCCACTAACCATGTTAAACCCAGATTCCGATCTAACAAAGGTCTTAACTCATTCTCTTTCTATGCCACATCAATGTGGAATGCGCTCCCAACAGATGTAAAAGAAAGGGCATCTCTATCCTCCTTCAAAACCGCACTAAAACAACACCTCTAGGCAACTTCAACACTAAACTAACACCCTCCCTTCCACATCATACCTCTTCGGATTGTAAATAATCAAATGTAGACACTTTTTCTTATACTTTCTGATCTCTCTCTCTGTGTCCACTACCTGCTGTACATATCCTACCAAGCCAGTCCTACACTGTTCCAATGTCCATTTCTCTGATGATGCAATTGTTGATGACTACCCCCCCCCATATCCCACACCCCGGATTGTAAATAATGTAAAGAATTCATTGTATATACTCTGATGATTATCTTGTGTGATGACTGTATTATGAAAATAGTATATATCTGTATCATGAATCAATTTAAGTGGACCCCGATTTAAACAAGTTGAAAAACTTATTCGGGTGTTACCATTTAGTGGTCAAGTGTACGGAATATTACTTCACTGTGCAATCTACAAATAAAAGTTTCAATCAATCAATATATTTTCATTTTAATATTAAAAGGACTATTCCTTTGTTGTAAATAAATATTCATATTCTATATTTGTTTTTGATTACTATTTAATTACATTTTAAATGCCAAAATGTCCTTTAAGTTATTTTAAAAATGTGTTTATGTTTGTTTTATTTTAAGAATAGAACAAGGAAAATAAAATACTATTCTTTTTTGCCAAAATAAATGTTTGATTACATTTACGTTTATATGAATACTAAATTGTGTATTTATTTTCGAACATAACAAGGAAAACAATAAATTCATTGCAATTAAATTTTGAATAAAAAAATCTGAATTTTAATTTATTTATTTAAAATGTTTTAAATAATTATGATCTAAACATAAGATTTTTTTTAATCAAAAAGAAGCAAAAATACAATACATGCCTGTTATGTTATTGCTTTGCGGTAACTTGTGCTAAATGAAAATAAATTAATCAAAACATTTTTATTTGGAAATTAAATGATTGGAATTAATTATTGTTTTAATTAGTTTCCAAAAGTTTAGGCTACCAACTCAAATGTTCTATTATTCTAATTACAATTACAAATAGAAATAAAATGTTTGGCATATTTTGTATTATATTTGAAAATTAAGATAAAAACAAATTAATTTCCATAAATCTGCTTTAATATTATATGGTATAAAATAATATTATATTTAAAGGCCTACTGAAATGAATTTTTTTTTTTTATTTGAACAGGGATCTATTTGAACAGATCCATTCTATGTGTCATAATTGATCATTTCGCGATATTGCCATATTTTTGCTGAAAGGATTTAGTATAGAACAACGACGATAAAGTTCGCAACTTTTGGTCGCTGATAAAAAAAAGTCTTGCCTATACCGGAAGTAGCGTGACGTCACAGGAGGAAGGATTCCTCACAATTCACCGTTGTTTACAATGGAGCGAGAGAGATTCGGACCGAGAAAGCGACGATTACCCCATTAATTAGGGTAACCACATTGAAATGCAGCAGCTTGAAGACGCTCTTGGGAGTGTAGAGCGATTTGGCAAAAAACGCCCGTCATTTCTGTCAATTTCATGGCTGGCTCAAAGCGTGAACACTCTGTGATCACATACGACCGACAGACAATTCTGGATGTGGATGGATCGGGTCGTTATAGACTGAAAGATGCATGTACGGTAGACCTCCTCGCTAGTATGGGAATACTTTGCGGGCTACATCGAGCGGCCTTTGTAGCAGCGGAGTCAAGTACTAGCGGGGACCGCCAATGGAGGCGACGTAAGCCGTGTGAGCGGAAGCAGAAGCGGGGATGCCGAGCGGGGCTAACAACAAAGGGAAAAGCTAACCAAAGAAGCGTGGAGTGTCCGGGTAAGAAGTCATTTAAGCTAGAACTAGCCGGCGCCAGGCTGGATAATCCATGCACACATAGCAATTCTCTTAGAATAAAACACAACTCACATAATGTTTTTTCTTTTGTGACGGTGTCAGAGGCAGACATACATTGTACTGAGGTGGCTAACTATGATGCGTTCAGTTTATCGCAGCATCAAGCAAACAATCTGAAAATTCCCGTCGTATCAATTCCTAGATATGGTCGAAACTATTTAAAGTGCACTACGCATAATAAACGCAACATTATTAATATTGCTACTTCGGATAATTTCAACAAACAATCCTCAAAACAGCCCACTACCTATAATATGGGCTTTTTAAACATAAGATCATTATCTTCCAAAACGTTATTAGTTAATGAGGTCATTAGAGACAACAAACTTGACGTCGTTGGTCTCGCCGAGACCTGGCTCAAACCAGACGATTTTTTTGCGCTAAATGAGGCATCTCCTCCTAACTATACCAATGCACATGTTGCCCGTCCTCTTAAAAGGGGAGGGGGCACTAATATACAATGAAAACTATAATTTTACACCTAACCTAAATAATAAATATAACTCGTTTGGGGTACTCACTATGAGGTTTGTCACACCGCTGCCTCTCCACCTGGCTGTTATCTACCGCCCCCCTGGGCCCTATTCGGACTTCATCAGTGAATTCTCAGAGTTTGTTGCTGATCTAGTGACGCACGCCGACAATACAATCATAATTGGGGACTTTAATATCCATATGAATACCCCATCGGACCCTCAATGCGTGGCGCTCCAGACTATAATTGATAGCTGTGGTCTTACACAAATAATAAATGAACCCACGCATCGCAACGGTAATACGATAGATCTAGTGCTTGTCAGGTGTGTCACCACCTCTAAAGTTACGATACTCCCGTACACTAAAGTAATGTCCGATCATTACCTTATAAAATTCGAAGTTCTGACTCATTGTCAACAAACTAATAATAATAATAATAATAACTACTATAGCAGCCGCAACATTAATGCTGCCACAACGACGACTCTTATTGACCTACTGCCTTCGGTAATGGCACCATTCCCAAATTATGTGGGCTCTATTGATAACCTCACTAACAAGTTTAACGACGCCCTGCGCGACACCATTGATAGTGTAGCACCGCTAAAGCTAAAAAGGGCCCCTAAAAGGCGTACCCCATGGTTTACAGAAGAAACTAAAGCCCAGAAATTATCATGTAGAAAGCTGGAACGCAAATGGTGTGCGACTAAACTTGAGGTTTTCCATCAAGCATGGAGTGATAGTTTAATAACTTATAAACGCATGCTTACCTCAGCTGAAGCTAAATATTACTCAAATCTCATCCACCTCAACAAAAATGATCCTACATTTTTGTTTAGTACAGTAGCATCGCTAACCCAACAAGGGACTCCTCCCAGTAGCTCCACCCACTCAGCAGATGACTTTATGAATTTCTTTAATAAGAAAATTGAAGTCATTAGAAAAGAGATTAAAGACAATGCATCTCAGCTACAACTGGGTTCTATTAACACAGATACGACTGTATATACGACGGACACTGCCCTCCAAAATAGTTTATCTCTCTTTGATGAAATAACATTGGAGGAATTGTTAAAATGTGTAAATGGGACAAAACAAACAACATGTTTACTTGACCCAATTCCTGGGAAACTTATCAAGGAGCTTTTTGTATTATTAGGTCCATCAGTGTTAAATATTATAAACTTATCACTTTCCTCTGGCACGGATTGTAGTCAGCTGGAGGCGTGTCTTAATGAAATTAAACAATGGATGTCCGCTAACTTTTTGCAACTCAACGCTAAGAAAACGGAAATGCTGATTATCGGTCCTGCTCAACACCGACATCTATTTAATAATACCACCTTAACATTTGACAACCAAACAATTAAACAAGGCGACTCGGTAAAGAATCTGGGTATTATCTTCGACCCAACTCTCTCGTTTGAGTCACACATTAAGAGTGTTACTAAAACGGCCTTCTTTCATCTCCGTAATATCGCTAAAATTTGTTCCATTTTGTCCACAAGCGATGCTGAGATCATTATCCATGCGTTCGTTACATCTCGTCTCGATTACTGTAACGTTTTATTTTCGGGCCTCCCTATGTCTAGCATTAAAAGATTACAGATGGTACAAAATGCGGCTGCTAGACTTTTGACAAAAACAAGAAAGTTTGATCATATTACGCCTATACTGGCTCACTTGCACTGGCTTCCTGTGCACCTAAGATGCGACTTTAAGGTTTTACTACTTACGTATAAAATACTCCACGGTCAAGCTCCTGCCTCTCTTGCCGATTGTATTTTACCATATGTCCCGGCAAGAAATCTGCGTTCAAAGAACTCCGGCTTATTAGTGATTCCCAGAGCCCAAAAAAAGTCTGCGGGCTATAGAGCGTTTTCTATTCGGGCTCCAATACTATGGAATGCCCTCCCGGTAAAAGTTAGAGATGCTACCTCAGTAGAAGCATTTAAGTCTCATCTTAAAACTTATTTGTATACTCTAGCCTTTAAAAAGACTCCCTTTTTAGACCAGTTGATCTGCCGTTTCTTTTCTTTTCTTTTCTACTCTGCTCCCAACCCGGGGTGGACCGCTAGCCTGTCCATCGGATGGGGACATCTCTACGCTGCTGACCCGTCTCCGCTCGGGATGGTTCCTGCTGGCCCCACTATGGACTGGACTTTCGCTGATGTGTTGGACTTTCACAATATTATGTCAGACCCACTCGACATCCATTGCTTTCGGTCTCCCCTAGAGGGGGGCGGGGGGGGGGGGGGGGGGTTACTCACATATGCGGTCCTCTCCAAGGTTTCTCATAGTCATTCACATTGACGTCCCACTGGGGTGAGTTTTCCTTGCCCGTATGTGGGCTCTGTACCGAGGATGTCGTTGTGGCTTGTACAGCCCTTTGAGACACTTGTGATTTAGGGCTATATAAATAAACATTGATTGATTGATTGATTGAATTTGAGCGAGGATGGAAGATTTGTGGATGAGGAACGTTAGAGTGAAGGACTAGAGAGGCAGTGCAGGGTGTATCTTTTTTCGCTCTGACCGTAACTTAGGTACAAGGTCTCATTGGATTCCACACACTCTCCTTTTTCTATTGTGGATCACGGATTTGTATTTTAAACCACCTCGGATACTCACGGATTTGTATTTTAAACCACCTCGGATACTATATCCTCTTGAAAATTAGAGTCGGGAACGCGAAATGGACATTCACAGTGATTTTTATCTCCACGACAATACATCGTTGACGCACTTTAACTACGGAGCTAACGTGATAGCATCGGGCTCAAATGCAGATATAAACAAAATTTAAAAAAAACCCGACTGGAAGGATAGACAGAAGATCAACAATACTATTAAACCATGAACATGTAAATACACGGTTAATAATTTCTAGCTTGGCAAAGCTTAACAATTGAAGCTAACTACGGAGCGGCGGCGGCGGGCGTTGTAGCTTTCGACGACACCCCGGCCGCCATCAGAGTCGGCAAGAAACATATATTTCCTCAAAGTTACGTACGTGACATGCACATAGCGACACGCACGTACGGGCAAGCGATCAAATGTTTGGAAGCCAAAGCTGTACTCACGGTAGTGCGTCTGCTATCCAGCTCAAACACAACACAACCTCCTGATTGTGTTGCTGTAGTCCGCCGCTAATACACCGATCGCACCTACAACTTTCTTATTTGCAGTCTCCATTGTCCATTAAACAAATTGCAAAAGATTCACCAACACAGATGTCCAGAATACTGTGGAATTGTTCGATGAAAACAGAGCACTTTGTATGGTGACTTATTGGGTACGAATACTTCCGTTGCCGTCGTGACGTCACGCGCATACGTCATCATACATAGACGTTTCCAACCGGAAGTTTAGCGGGAAATTTAAAATTGCACTTTATAAGTTAACCCGGCCGTATTGGCATGTGTTGCAATGTTAAGATTTCATCATTGATATATAAACTATCAGACTGCGTGGTCGGTAGTAGTGGGTTTCAGTAGGCCTTTAATATTCAATTTTATTAGTAATATTAATATTACTAATACAATGTTTCAATACTAAATGTATTAAATTACATATTCAATTAATAAATTGTTTTAATTTAAAAAATAAATGGTTTAAAACATTAAAAATTTAGTATAAAATAAAAACTATAGTATCAATTATTTTCCTGTGTCGACAATTTTTGGGGCACCAAAAAATGTATAATAACGCTGATTACATTTAAAAATAACAAGTAAAAAATTAGAACACCCAAAGATTTAAAAATGCAGTCTTTGGTGTCTTTTGATAAAATACATTGCTGAAAAACTGTTTGTTATTGCCGTAAATACCACATACACAGTTGATAAAAACAAATACATTTCCATAAATCTGCCATACAATTGTTGGTAACTACATGTGTTAAATTACATTATTAAATTATTTTTGTATTTTAATTTTAAAATTAAATGGTTTAAAACATTTCAAATTTGTTTTAAAAAAAATTATACAATCAATCATTTTCCTGTGTCGACAAATTTTGGGGCACCAAATCAAATGTAAAATAATTTTGATTACATTTAAAAATAACATCAATTAATCAATGTTTATTTATGTAGCCCTAAATCACAAGTGTATCAAAGGGCTGCACAGCCACAACGACATCCTCGGTTCAGATCCCACATGTAAAAAATATTCTGTCATTTATTTGAAAAATAATAAGATACAATAAATTATTTTCCTCTGTCATTAACATTAGGGCCATCTCCGATCTTGCACGTTCTTTGTAATGAGAAAGTGAGTGATCACCAGTAATTACTATACATCAGTAACCACGACGCACAACTATACACCAGTAACCACTATACAGGGGACTATACACCAGTAACCACAACCCACGACTATACCAATAACCACTATACATGTCTACAGACCAGTAACTACCATACACGACTATACCTCAGTAACGACTATACACCAGTAATTACTATACACAACTCTACACCAGTAACTACTATACACGACTATACACAAGTAACTAATATACACAACTACAGACCAGTAACTACTATACACCAGTAACTACTACACACAACTTTACACCAGTAACTACTATACACGACACAGTACACTTCATTAACTACTACACACCAGTAACTACTATACACGACTATAAACCAGTAACTATTATGCACAACTATATTTCAGTAACAACTATACACCAGTAACTACGATACACAACTATAGTATACCTCATTAATGACTATACACCAGTAACTACTATACACAATTATAGACCAGCAACTACTATGCACAACTATACACCAGTAACAACTATACACCAGTAACTACTATACATGACTATAGACCAGTAACTATTATGCAAAACTATAGTTCAGTAACGACTATAAACCAGTAACTACAATACACGACTCTACACCAGTAACCACTATACACGAATAAAGACCAGTAACTACCATATTTTCCGGACTATAAGGCGCACTTAAAGGCCTACTGAAATGATTTTTTTTTTTTTAAACGGGGATAGCAGATCCATTCTATGTGTCATACTTGATCATTTCGCGATATTGCCATATTTTTGCTGAAAGGATTTAGTAGAGAACATCGACGATAAAGTTCACAACTTTTGGTCGCTGATAAAAAAAGCCTTGCCTGCACCGGAAGTAGCGTGACGTCACAGGTTGAAGGGCTCCTCACATTTCCCCATTGTTTACAATGCAGCGAGAGCGATTCGGACCGAGAAAGCGACGATTACCCCATTAATTTGAGCGAGGATGAAAGATTCGTGGATGAGGCACGTGAGAGTGAAGGACGAGAGTGCAGTGCAGGACGTATCTTTTTTCGCTCTGACCGTAACTTAGGTACAAGGGCTCATTGGATTCCACACTCTCCTTTTTCTATTGTGGATCACGGATTTGTATTTTAAACCACCTCGGATACTATATCCTCTTGAAAATGAGAGTCGAGAACGCAAAATGGACATTCACAGTGACTTTTATCTCCACGACAATACATCGGCGAAGCTCTTTAGCTACGGAGCTAACGTGATAGCATCGGGCTTAACTGCAGATAGAAACAAAAGAAATAAACCCCTGACTGGAAGGATAGACAGAAAATCAACAATACTATTAAACCATGGACATGTAACTACACGGTTAATGCTTTCCAGCCTGGCGAAGCATAACAATGCTGTTGCTAACGACGCCATTGAAGCTAACTTAGCTACGGGACCTCGACAAAGCTATGCTAAAAACATTAGCTATCCCCCTACGCCAGCCAGCCCTCATCTGCTCATCAACACCCGTGCTCACCTGCGTTCCAGCGATCGACGGAGCGACGAAGGACTTCACCCGACCATAGATGCGGTCGGCGGCCCGGAGACGGAGGAAGTCAAGGTGAGGTCGGCGGCTAGCACGTCTGCTATCCATCTCAAAGTCCTACTGGTTGTGTTGCTGAAGTCCTCCGCTAATACACCGATCCCACCTACAGCTTTCTTCTTTGCAGTCTTCATTGTTCATTAAACAAATTGCAAAAGATTCACCAACACAGATGTCCAGAATACTGTGGAATTTTGGGATGAAAACAGAGCTTTTTGTATTGGATCCAATGGGGTCAGAATACTTCCGGTTCAACCATTGAAGTCACGCGCAAACGTCATATCGAAAAGTTTTCAACCGGAAGTTTGCCGGGAAATTTAAAATTGCACTTTATAAGTTAACCCGGCCGTATTGGCATGTGTTGCAATGTTAAGATTTCATCATTGATATATAAACTATCAGACTGCGTGGTCGGTAGTAGTGGGTTTCAGTAGGCCTTTAAAATCTTTTTTTTTTCTCAAAACTCGACAGTGCACCTTATAACCCAGTGCGCCTAATGTAAGGAATAAGTTTGGTTGAGCTAACCACCTCGAAGCAGTTTTATTTGGTACATGGTGTAGTGTAGATAAGTGTGACCAGTATAAGATATAAGTTCAAATATAAGAGATACGTGTAGGCTGCACCGTTTGATGTGCTTCAAGTATTATTATGGTGTGTGTAAAAGGTAAGACATTATATGGCGGGTTTTTTTCGCAATATTAGGCAAAAGCAACTTTTTTTTACCTTCTGGTACCTGCTGATCTGTATTTGGGATCTCCATAAATCCTGAAATATTGCGCGTATCCGCCTTTGTAGCCCGTGCCGAAACCATAGTCGATAAGCTTCTTTTTCCTCTATCTTCTTTTTATGTGGCATTCATCCTCCGCTGTTGCCATGTCTAATATAAAGTAGTGTAAAGTTCTTACTCGCCATGAAAGCGCTAAACCATACCGGTGTAGTGAGTTTACATTATTCACCCAAGGAACTTTAGTTATTAGAATTTCGGTCGGACGGTTTTTCACAGGACACATTTCCGGTGTTGTTGTTTCCGGATGAGGTGATGCTGCTCCGTAATTGATTGAAGTAAAGTCTGAATGTCATTAAAACAGTTAGCGCCATCTTTGGACACTTCTTCCACTCCCGTCCTTGCACGCTACACCGCTACAACAAAGATGACGGGGAGAAGACGCTGCCGAAGGTAAGCCATGTAAATAAGACCGCCCACAAAATGGCGCATCCGGAAGCGACTGTCAGAAAGCGGCTTGAAGATGATCAGTAAATCATAATTTAGGCAACATTTTGACCAAAGAACCACCATTACATGTTATGTAGACCACAAGGAAGTGTTTTACATTTAGAGAAAAATTATAATATGACTCCTTTAATGCGCCCTATATTACGGTGCCCCTTATATATGAAAAAAGATAAAAAATAGACATTCATCGGCAGTGCGCCTTATAATCCGGTGCGCCATATGGTTCGGAAAATACGGTACTATACTTCAGTAACAACTTTACACCAGTAACTACTAAACACGACTAAAGACCAGTAACTACTATACACGACTTTTACACCAGTAACTACTATACACAACTAAACATGACTATACACCAGTAACTTCTATGTATGACTATACGCCAATAACCACTACACACTTATTCTACCTATGGCAATCTCAAGAAAAACAACAAAGAAGCAGATTCCAGATAGAGTCTCTGGTGTCACATGCCCTTTTAATCTTTACCGTGACGACCAATAATCACGATTGGCGGTGAAAAAAATATAAAAAGGAACGTTGAAACTTTATTAGGAACTCTGGGTTTGTTTTTATTCCCAAGCAGGGAATAAAAGACTTTGAGTAAACACAAGAGTCAAAAGACGGTGATGAGTGAACCGCATGAACACGTGCTAATCAAAAAAAAGTTTGAGGGCTTACTTGGAGCATCGTATATGCGCCATTGTTCTGCATGTTGATACAAACCAGACTAAATTCCACACGCGGGGAGAAAGAGACACAGCGAGCATGGAGGGCCTCTTTCTGGAATCAGGTAATAGCTCTGAGCATAGAAAAAAAGAGCATGTGGAAAGAAGCGAAGTTGAACACATTTACGCTTTAAAGATGCACTTCATGACTATTTTTGATGGGTTTTCCTGCACGTACCGCACAAATTGTCCTACCACATGGTTGACTGACTTGAAATTTCTCACACAGCTCTACAAAATATCCATATATACATTAGTGTGTTTAGCCCTATCACCATTATTGTACATTTAATACACACATTTAGGAGACTGACCAGCACATGTGTGCAAAATTTGAGCAAGGTTGTTTAAAAAACATGGCCGTGATCAGCTAAAACATATTTATGTCCGTAAGTCATTGACCATTTGGCTGACAATTAGAAAACTTTGAGGATTTCTGTATGTCTTCCAAATAATTTGAACCACAACACATAGGGGGCGACACAAATGTCATTTAAGGTCATGCAAAAAATGAGAACACCCAAAGATTTTATATTAGAGTCTTGATGTCTTTTGATAAAATACTTTGCTGTAAAACTATTTGTTATTGCCGGAAATACCACATACACTGTTGTCGTAGGACAACTAAATGGACTCAAGAAAAAATTATCCATAAGAACCCTTATTTGTCCCTAATGACCAGGAATAACTAAAAGCATTGAGTAAAATAAAAATAGAAAATATATATAAATATTAGTTTTTTCAACTTCAACCACTTCAATCTTTCTTTAGCCTAAAATATACCCATCAATAAACAATTGACTGACTAATTATTCATAAAATACACTTCAAAGACTGTATCGGATTATTATGATTATTATATTATTTATTTTTTTACACTAATGATCAGCAGCAACAATGATTTTATGCATTTTATTTTTCTAAAGTGTCAAATTTAACTACAAGGTCCACAGGGCATAAAAAGGCCAGCTTATCAGACTGCTTTAGTATTTTTAGTACAAATCATTGTACTATTTGTTTCTCTAATGTAAAATTGCACACATATTTCCCTATTTTAAAATTCTCAAACTAATATAATCCCCACTGTAAAATGAGTATGCTAATATTGTACCTACTGTAAAATTATACCTGTTTTCTCCACTGTAAAAATGCTGTACAATTTTTCTTCACTGTAAAATTATTATACAAATCTTTTACCCACTGTATAATTATTATACCTTTTTAAATACACCAATGGTGCAACTGGACACATCCTCATTGATGTAACCTAGGATCACAGGGGGTTTCGGGTCTTTCAACAATCAGACCCCCTCCCCTAGGCGACCCAGCTAGGGTTGATCAGGCCCCCGCCTGTGTCCAGGTAGCGCTACTGCCCTACATGCCACGCCTCTCCCCTCCTGATCCACAGCCACCTTGATGCCACTTCTGCTGCATCTGTGGCTTACTTCATGGCCCTTCGTTGGCTGGCCCCTGTGATGCCAAGCATTCTGTAGGCCCTGCAGAGGGATTTGCCCACAAACCCTTGACATCCCACTTCAACGGGCCGGCACATCGCTCGCCACCCATTGCTCCGACACTCCTCCGCAAGCTGAGAGTACTTTGCGCTCTTCCTCTCATTGGCCTCCTCCATACGGTCCTCCCAAGGCACTGTGAGCTCCAGGAGGATTACCTGCTTGGAGGCCACTGAGGTAAGCACAATATCTGGCCTTAGTGTTGTTTTGGCAACCACGTCAGGGAACTTCAACTGCTTGCCCAGATCAACTGACAGCTCCCAGGTGCGTGCTGTTGCCAACAGACCAGAAGAGGTGTTCCGGGCAGCCGGTGTTGACTTCTCCCCAGCTCTGAGGAAAGCGGTGCTCTTCACTGGGTGGAGGCTCTTGCTGTGACTGACTCCCCTGCAGATGGTATCGGCTATGGCCTTCAGGACCTGGTCATGTCGCCAGCGGTACCGCCCTTCACCCAGGGCTTTCGGACAACAGCTTAGGATGTGCTCCAAGGTTCCTCTCCTCTGGCAGAGGGAGCACGCTGGTGTCTCCACCTTCCCCCAGGTGCAGAGGTTGGATGGACTTGGCAGCACGTCGTAGACCGCCTGGATCAAGAACTTTATCCGATGGGGTTCGGCTTTCCAGAGCTCGGTCCATGTGACCTTGCGCTCTGCTGCTTGTTCCCATCTGGTCCAGGCGCCTTGTTGCTGCATTCCCGCCATCTGGCAGGCTCGCCTTTCCTCAACTCCTGCTCGCACCTCTTTGAGGATCAGTGACCTCTTCTCTTTCCCCTGCGCCTTATCATAGCGAGGTGTTCTTCTGCTACCTAAGCCAGATCTCCCCTGCACCACTGTTCCCACCAAAACCCTTTGCCGTAGCCTTGCCTCTGCGACATCCACAGCCTCGGCAGCTTTCCACTTCCGCCCCGTCCTGACTTCAATCCCAGCCTGGGCAACCTTTGGGTCACTGGACTCCCGATATTGTAGGAGCTCCCTGGACCGTGTCACCATGAACTCCTCGCTCAGCCTGCTGATGGGGAGCTTCAGCTTGTTATTGTGCCCGTATAGAGCAATGCTGCTCAGGCTTTGCGGCAGTCCCAGCCACCTGCGCAGGAACCTACTGACCCTCATCTCAAAGCCTTCCACCGTTGAAATGGGGACTTCGTACACCATGAGGGGCCAGAGGATCCGAGGGAGAATCCCGTGCTGGTAAATCCAGGCCTTGAATGTGCCAGGAAGGCCAGACTTGTCCACCACGGTCAGCCAGGTCTCCAAGTCTTGGTTGGTCGATTTTGTGGAGGCTGTGTCTCTCAGGCTGCAATTGAACACCTTTCCCAAGCTCTTCACAGGTTCCTCGGTGAGTGATGGTATTTTGGTGGTGCCAAGTGAGAAGCAGAACTTGCCAGTAACCTTCCCTTTCATAACACAAGGGACCTCGACTTGGCCGGCTTGAAGCTCATGCGAGCCCAGGAAATCACCTCCTGAAGGCCATTCAAGATCCACCTGCAGCCTGGGACAGATGTAGTGGTCACTGTCAGGTCGTCCATGAAGGCTTGGATGGGTGGCTGTCGGACTCCAGACCTGGAGAGGGGCCCTCTGCACCAAACTTCTGCAGACTTCACCAGCATGTTCATGGCGAGTGCAAAGAGGATGACTGAGATTGTACAGCCAGTGATGATCCCCTTTTCAAGCCTGTGCCAGTCGGAGGTTGTTTTTCCGGAGGAGACTCTCAGATGGAAGTTGGCATAGTAGTCCAGAATGAGGTCTCTGAACTTCTTTGGGATGTGATGCCAGTTCAGTGCCTCTTCGACCAGCTTGTGGGGTATGGATCCATAGGCATTTGCGAGGTCCAGCCACAGAACAGCCAAGTTCCCCTTGTTCTCCCTGGCTTCCCTGATGAGCTGAGTTACCACGCCTGTGTGCTCCAGACATCCAGATACCTCTTAGTTACATCAGAAAACCAATGTTTTCTCCGCCGTAAAATTATTGTACTAATTTCCCTGCTGTAAAATAATTTTACTATTTTTCGCTGCTGTAAAATTAGTGTACAATTTTTCACCCGCTGTAAAATGATACTATTATTTTCATCATTAAAAAAAATATTATACTATTATTCCCCCCCACTTTAACATGAACAACTTTTTACGACATTTTTATGCCTTATGTTATTAATATTTTCCTTACCGTAAATTATACTAATATTTCCCCACTATAAAATGTAATATTAGTATTTTCCTCATTGTAAATGTATTGTACACATTTTTGGACAGCTCTAGTCTAAGAGGATAGTGCTATCTTTACATGAAAAATCCTAAAATGAAGGGCTGCATGAGCTTTTGTTAAGATGAAATGCTGGATCAAAAATGTCCTTGTTTAAAGCGACATTTTTGGGTCCCAAGGAACAAATGTGTGTAGTTTTTGTTTAGCTTTGCCATTTTACATTAATTTCAGGAACAAAACGGGACCATTTTTTGAAACATTTTCAAAATTTATATATTTTGCAAATTGGGTTGAAAATCAAAAACTGAATGGCCCAAAGGGGTTAACGAAAACAAATATGATCAACAATGTCGCTAAAGATGTGAACAGCCATTCAAAAAAGGTGGGGCTTCGTTATGTAAGATGATGTAATGAACTGCCTGCCTCCCAACTAACAGATCCTGTCAGCACACAGCAGGCCAGGTTAGCTTGACTACACATTCGTCCATCACAGATGCAGACTGTAATAATAATAATTATTACTATTATTAAATGTAATGGGCTCTTGCAGGGACTTCCATTGCTGAAGTCCTGCTTTCTTTGGGAGACACGCCCCCGCTGGCCGGCTGACTGGCTGGCTGGCGCGCACCCTCATTTCCTGTCTCGTGTAATGACATGTGGGATAATCAACTTCTTCGGACTAACGCACGTGCTGGCCGACATGTGTGCGCCATGAACAAAACACACACGCTTCACGTTCTGTCCATGAGGCCCAGCAGAAAGTCTTGGCTGGCCACCATTAAAAAAGGGAAGGAACGAGCGCAGGAACGCATGTAAAGATGGTGAACTTGCTGCTTGTAAACAATGATATACTGCCCTGACTTGAAAGAAGGATGTAACGCTGTCACAAAAGGCACGTTTGTGCTACTTTCGACCTGTAGAGTGCCTTTCTGGCATTAGCAGGGAATATATTTATAGGGCGCGTGATGAGGGACAATGTTCCCATGGAATATCGTGGTAGGCCCTAACGATTTTTGAACTCCCAAAAAAAGCAGACTGTGTGTGTTTATTCGCTAATGTTGAGAGCCAAACCAGGAGGCCTGAGCACAACGCAGGGATCAGACTCCTTAGAAGACGCTTCCAAATTGGTTTAGCGGTCGCACACGCATGCGCAGATGTGAAAGTTGTAGTATCTTGATTGAATGTTTTGCCTAACTTAGGTTATTCCTTCTGTAGCCCTTAGGTCACAAAATATGCTAACAGAGCTGTATCCGTCACAGTAGAGGAACATCGCTCTACCTGTGTGGTTTTGGGCCTGGAAAGTGTCAGTTATGACGTATGTTAAGTAGAGATTTCAACTTATTAGGTTCAACTATTATGCAACATACTTTTTAATGTTCGAACACAGGTGTGTCAAACCCGTTTTCATCGATCGCCACAACATAACAAAAAATAAGGGAAATACTGCATTGTAATACGTATAAGACTTTACACTTAATTTTGGCCAGAAATATGACTTGTAGGCAGCAATATTTGAAGCATGTTGTGGCGAGGGACAATTGTACAAAAGTATCATGGTCTGTGGATAAAATGCACAATAGCGCTTCTTCTTGAAGGCACACTATGTCTGAGGCCATGTCCACACAAACGCGAATAATTAAAAAATTATATAGTCTTGTATGTTTTGGCCTCTTGTCAAAATGCTATTTTTTTTCTCCTTAAAAACACACATTTTTGAACATGCTGGCCAGAGTGTCTTCAACGTGGAGACGGCTTAAACGGAAAGTTGTTGTTTTTCCCTCGTCTGACGATGTCACAATTGTGCGCCATCATTTCCACCCCCGATGAGTACATTGCCAAAAAACGCTGGCCTGCTGGCTTTAAACATACTGAAAGGACTTAGTGTTTTTTAGCTTAAATATACTGATACTTTTCCTCTACGTTGACAAAAAGACACATCAATATTAGGGCTGCAGCTGTCAGTTTAGTAATTGAGTAAGTAAGTACATTTCTTTGATTAATCGGATAAAACACTCTTTAGAGGCTAAATGCAAATTTTAGTGAAAATGTTCAAACCAACAATTTGGGAAAAATTATGCTTGCCAAAATATTCATTTTTTTTATGAATGCACATCATTAACATTGAAATCAACATGTGCACAATAATAAAAATTAAGATAAAAACTCAGATTTTAGATCCTGGCACCCACACACCACCATGTGCGCTCTAAATCAAATATTTTTCCAAAATTATCAATGAATCGTTGCAGCCATAGTCAATATGCTCTTTTTCAGCCGTGACCCGCCATACTCACTTAGTGCCAGAAAATGACAGAACAGACTCTTCTGATTGGCCAAAAAAAGCTCTTTTGTGTTCATGTTTGCGTGGGAACAATGATTGTATTTAATAATGCACGTTTGAATGGAGATGTTTGAACACCTAAAAAAAGTATCCGTGTTTGTGTAGACATGGCCTGAAACAGACGTTGGCAAACAAAGCTACAGACACAAAAATCACTTTAAACTTTCATCAAGGCTAGATTTTAGACAACTTCCTGAACTAGTGTGGGACTTCTGACACCTCTGGTAAAAAATACTACAAAACCCAAAGCTAGTGAAGTTGGCACGTTGTGTAAATCGTAAATAAAAACAGAATACAATGATTTGCAAATCATTTTCAACCTATATTGAATTGAATACACTGCAAAGACAAAATACTTAACGTTCGAACTGGAAAATGTTATTTTTTGCAAATATTAGCTCATTTGGAATTTGATGCCTGCAACATGTTTAAAAAAAGCTGTCACAAGTGGCAAAAAAGACTGAAAGTTTAGGATTGCTCATCAAACCCTTATTTGGAACATCCCACAGGTGAACAGGCTAATTGAGAACAGGTGGGTGCCATGATTAGGTATAAAAGCAGCTTCCATGAAATGCTCAGTCATTCACAAACAAGGATGGGACGACGGTCACCACTTTGTGATCAAATGCGTGAGCAAATTGTCGTACAGTTTAAGAACAACATTTCTCAACCAGCTATTGCAAGGAATTTAGGGATTTCACCATCTACGGTCTGTTATATCATAAAAAAGTTCAGAGAATCTGGAGAAATCACTGAACATAAGCAGCAAGGCTGAAAACCAACATTGAATGCCTGTGACCTTCTATCCTTCAGGCGCTACTGCATCAAAGAGTGACATCAGTGTGTAAAGGATATCACCATATGGGCTCAGGAACACTTCAGAAAACCACTGTCTGTAACTACAGTTCGCCGCTACATCTGTAAGTGCAAGTTTAAACTCTACTATGCAAAGCGAAAGCCATTTATCAACAACACCCAGAAACGCTGCCGGCTTCGCTGGGCCCGAGCTCATCTAAGATGGACTGATGCAAAGTGTAAAAGTGTTCTGTAGTCTGACGAGTCCACATCTCAAATTGTTTTGGGAATCTGTGGACGTCGTGTCATAGGCTCAAAGTTCAAAAGCCAGCATCTGTGATGGTATGGGGGTGTATTAGAGCCCAAGGCATGGGTAACATACACATCTGTGAAGGCACCATTAGTTAACTACAGGTTTTGGAGCAACATATGTTGCCATCCAAGCAACGTCTTTTTCATGGATGCCCCTGCTTATTTCAGCAAGACAATGCCAAGCCACCTGTTACAACAGCTTGGCTCATAGTAAAAGAGTGCGGGTACTAGACTGGCCTGCCTGAAGTCCAGACCTGTCTCCCATTGAAAATGTATGGCGCATTATGAAGCCTAAAATACCACAACGGAGACCTCGGACTGTTGAAAAACTTAAGCTGTACATCAAGCAAAAATGGGAAAGAATTCCACTTCAAAAATTGGTCTCTTCAGTTCCCAAACGTTAACTGAGTGTTGTTAAAAGGAAAGACCATGTAACACAGTGGTAAAAATGCCCCTGCCAACTTTTTTGCAATGTGTTGCTGCCATTAAATTCTAAGTTAATGATTATTTGCAAAACAAAAATTTAGTTTCTCAGTTCGAATATTAAATATTTTGTCTTTGCAGTTTATTCAATTGAATAAACTGAAAAGTAGGTTGAAAAGGATTTGCAAATCATTGTATTCTGTTTTTATTTACGAATTACACAGCGTGCCAACTTTACTGGTTTTGGGTTTTATACAATAGGTAGGTAGGGCGGAGTTCCGTCCTTTTGCTCAAGAGTCCCAATACTGGACCCACACTTGCATTCCGCATTTACACCACTGCAAAATAAAATTTGTCCTCTCAGTTTACAGCCTGAGTGGAACCTTTCATCAACCAGTCCCACGTTCTTACAAGCTGGCACCCAACCATCCAAGATTTTGCACATTATAAGGCTAACATTTGGTCCCCGCCGCCCTCCCCTTCTTCTTTCTAACACAACTTTTAAACAACCAATTTGTCAGCCACGGTCAAACGGTTAAGAATGTGACCTGTGACCGAAGGCCTCTGGGTCCGCAGGCAAGCCTCCAGGCACCTAACCTTCCGCACCTCAATTGCTCATTCGTTAAAACAACACATCCATGCAGACTCCTCAGTAGCTTAAGTTGTGTGTTTTCCGTGCATACAACCACACACGCACACACCGAGAAGCAGAAGGAGAATGAAAACAATGACTTGTGTCAGAGGGCCTCTGCTGCAGATGGAAAGCAGAGTTGGTGTGGACACACCAAGAAAAAGCAGGAAGGTGGGGAGGGGTTGAAAAAAAAGGCGGGATGTTTGGACAAACTCCTTTTCTGCAGAAAGCCTTCCTCTGACCCCTCCCCTCCACCAGGGAGGTATAGAAGGTGCAGGAGCATCTTAAACCTCCAGTCAAGTGTGCCACACTAGTCCTAGAGGCTTCTACAAAGACTCTCCAAGTAGCACCGCATCTTCATCCATTCATCTTCCGAGACTGAGAAGAGCAGCCATGATAAGGATGCAGCGGCGCCCGCACGGCTTTCTGGTCCTCCTCATCGTGGTCTTTATCGCCGGTACGGCCCTGTCTGGTCCCTCCACGCCACGGAGAAGCAGAGGTAGGTCTTATTTCTGTCTTATGTTTGACCTAAAGTGGTACCTGGCTAAGTGATGTAAGTTTGGATTACACCTGCGATTGATGATAGAACGATTAAAGGTTTGTGAGGGTCGTTTGTCCCAACTAACCATCAATTGCATCTTCAGTAATCAGTAAGGGTATACTGATAAGCCACAATCACGGTTTGGTAAGTATCCCTGTGTTATTCGTTTTAGGCAACATAAGGGAACAAAATTCAAACCTTAAAACTGTTAATTGATGATATTTCTAAAAAATAACCCCCCCCCAAAAAAACGTTATCTGCTAGCTGGTAATTCTTAATGCAGTCAAGAGCAACAGTGAGCTTGAAGCGTGTGAATGATTTCGTCTTATCCACGTCTTTGTCTGCATTTCACCCCAAAATTGTTTCCAAACAAAAAAACTAACAACAAAAAATGGTTTTCAAACTCTGGTTTCTCCTTGGCACTATAGTTAGCAAAGCCTCCTGCGAGACAAAGGCCGGGCTGCACTGTGACAATATCACAGGGCTGTTACACTTCCTGTCCCACACAATGTATGTCTCTGTACTATACCAAAAAATCGAATTACAAATTAATGTAGCGATTCCAAGCATCATCTCTACAGGAGATCCTTCACCATTTATCCTTAATGGGAAAACCTATAAATAGTTTTTTTTTTATGATCTTCATGTCCCTGAAATGACGAGAGTGCCGACAGCTGATAAATCTCTGAGTTCCCTTTCAGGTTTTTACTCAAAGGTGTCCCTCAAGCTATGGAGTCAGAGGTTAAACTTGCAGACAACATCACGGGTTAAAGTTCACAGTAGGGTGAGCGCAGGCAGCTGACAAAAGTTGACTCTCTGATGTGACTTTAAAATCAAAGGATCCACGAGCGCAACACAACTGTTTCCAGCGGCACAGATGACAGATGGTCACTACTACGTGCTCCTGAGAACCAGCATCCACTGCAGTGGACATTTGCCATCTGCATGACATTGCTATATTTCCCCCCTGAAGTGTGTAACTCAGACAAAAGAAATAACAAATGTTTACTGCAGCTGATGCTGATTCTCAGCAGGGTGTTCAGAAAATATAATTTTGTCACCCTTCTGCCAGATTTGATCACCAGTAGAGCATGTCCCCGTAGGCCCCCACCCCGCTTCCCAACAGGCCAATACTAAGTCAGAATATCATTGAGCTGCTGATTGGTAATTTCGATAAACGTTTTCTGTCTCACGTTGCACAAACGCTCAAAGCCAGTTTTTTGCACTGTTCAAGTCATGCTGGGTGTGTGTGTTCAAGCACACTTGCTGGAAGAACTTGGCTTCTGCGCAAGTCACGGTGTGCAGCTATGGAGTGTTGTGTTTTTTTAAACGTGTGTTTCTTGGATCCCATAGCTGGTTTTGGCATCAAACACATTATGTAATGATGTCTGTTCATTTTTGCAGCAAGCAGTCCACTCCTTAAATGTCAGCAAGCATTTTTATTACAGTATATCTCTATCAAGGGACAATACAATAGAAAGTAAACTTGGATATATTTTAGAGTAGTCCGTGTACAGCTTGTATAGATGTACTTGCAACTGAAAATTAATCAACCCGCAAACATTATTGTCTAAATAGCTGGCAACATAAATGATCATTATGTCTTAGTGGTTGTGTCATGATTTGGGGGTGCATGACTGCTGCCAGCAACTTTGGAGCAGTGGTTAATTGAGGTGACACATGAATTCCAACATGTACTGTGACATTGGGAAGCAGAAATTGGGCCAGTTTGAGTCCTAACACATCTCCAAGATGACAAGTGAGGAAGATGAGGGTGATGGAATAGCCAAGTATGCATCCTGAAGATCTGAAGACAAATGAGCACTTGTGGGGCATCCTCAAGCGGAAAGAAAGGAGGAAGAAAGGCAGAAGAGTGATACATGTCCACTAGAGCAGTGTTTTTCAACCTTTTTTGAGCCAAGGCACATTGTTTTCATTGAAAAAATCCTGAGGCACACCATAAGCACAAATCTTAAAAAATGAAACTCAGTTCTCGCAATTGTTGGATATGTTGAAAACCATAACCAAGCATGCATCACTATAGCTCTTGTCTCAAAGTAGGTGTACTGTCACCACCTGTCACATCACGCCGTGACTTATTTGGAGTTTTTTGGTGTTTTCCTGCGTGTAGTGTTTTAGTCCTTGTCTTGCGCTCCTACTTTGGTGTTTTTTCCTGTTTTGTTGGTATTTTCCTGTTGCAGTTTCATGTCTCCTTGAGCGCTATTCTCCACACCAGCTTTGTTTTCGCAATCCAGACTATTTAAGTTGTGCGCGTGTGTTTCCTTCTTTGTGGGGACATTGTTGATTGTCAGGTCATGTGCGGATGTACTTTGTGGACGCCGTCTCCGCTCCACACACTGTAAGTCTTTGCTGTCGTCCAGCATTTTGTGTTTTGTTTACTTCGCAGCCTTCGTTTTGCAAAGCCATGCCTAAGCTTCAATGCCCTTTCATAGCGACACTCGCCTTTTGTTTATTTATGGTTTAAGCATAAGATACCTTTTTACCTGCACGCTGCTTCCCGCTGTCGTCTTCATATCGTGATCATGACACAACGTGTTCCCGACATCTACAAAGCATTTAGCTACTTGCTGCCACCTACTGATATGGACGCGTATAACATGGTTACTCTGCTACATTATTTAGGGATTATAATTACTTGCGTGCAAAAAATATTTTTAACCCAATTAGGTGAAATTACATAATCTCCCACGGCACACCAGACTGGATTTCGTGGCACACTAGTGTGCCGCGGCACAGTGGTTGAAAAACACTGCACTAGAGCATAGATACAGAGGATTAAGCCAGAATTGGAAAACAATGGAGGTTGCATTAAATATTCACACTTTGGTCATTGTGAGGTGTACTCACTTGTGTTGTCAGCTATTAAGGGCAATAATGGTTAAGTCATGTATGTACACCGACTACTCTAAAATATATGGAAGTTAACTTTCGATAGAATTGCCCCTTGATAGGATATGCGGTCATAAAAATGTGAGGTGTGTCCTCACTTTTGTATGAAACTCTACCTTTCCCAAAAGAAGGCGGGTTACAGTATATATTAGATCTCATGCTTCCCTTCAATAAACTGAACTTTATTGAACAACCCCAGTTGCCAGCAGCACTCATGCAGCCCAAGGTCATGACAAAATTACAGTACATTGCAGGGATGTTCCGATACATTTGTACCGATACAATACTAATTCCCGGTACCCGGGATATGATACCGGTACTCAACAGTACCAATTTTGGTACCAATTCCTTTTTTATTGCAACTTTTAAAAATGAGCTGATTATTATAACAGCTGTACAGTTTTTATATCTTGTTTTAATAAGCATGTCTGAGTTTCATTTTTACGTATGACAAATAAGTTGCAATTAGATTTGCAAGTCCAAGATGTTAGATGGCAGTAGTGTATAGTTTATGGTGCGTTAGCGAGTCAGTTCAGTCTTTACTGAATGTAGTTTTTGTTGCGCCCCAAAAAGTTTTAAACTGTAAGTAGTGTCTTTGTTCGCATTGAAAATTGCAACATTACTTAAGAGGTAGTTTGGCTAAGTCAGTGCTGCAAAGTGCCAAAGTGCAAAAATAGTCTGCAACCCGGCGTGACGCCACGCACAACCCAGGTACCGCAACATGGCGCAGTTCATATTTCACATTAATCGGTGCCCGGTAAAACCGGCAGAATTTGGTCCGTGTCAAAATACAAAAATACGGACTTTGGAACCCATCCTTAGACAATAATAGCTGTGTATTGTACCTGTAAGCTGTAAATGGACTACTCCAAAGTAGATCCAGATTTCGTTTTTATAATATTGTAACTGGAGGGGATATACTGTCGTACAAATGCCTGCTAAAATGCGAGATAGTATATCATACCTTGAAAACAAAAATCCTGTTAACTGTTTCATAAGACATGTTCTCAAAATGTGCACACATCCAGCTCTGTCCACATATAGTCTCTTCTTGCAGACGTTCCAAAAACTCAAACCACGGTATCCCAGAAAACAATGTGTGACATCACTATGTTCACTTTCACAACAAAAGATTTACGACTGACCTACATTAGCACTCATAAAAACAAAATCTGTCATAGATCCCGCCAGAACAAAACCACAGATCACGCAAGGGATAAATGATGGAGATAGAAATATGAAGATGGGGATGACAGATGAAAGTTTGAGGATACAGAAGATGAAGTGGGGGGAAATCAAGAGCTTGAAGAAGATGATGGAAAAATGGCTACTTCCACATATAGCATGGAGGAGTCCCACTGCGGGGAAGAGAAACCAGCTGTTGCTCTGTCAAATTCACCCAAAAACATGAAAGTGTGTGAAAGCAACGTGGATGCAGCCAAGGCTGGAGGGAAAAATACAATCTCTGGCTCGTAATGAGCCCCCCTCGCCCCCAAACCCAATCATGTGAGGCTGGATTGTTCCACAAATTCCAATTTTAGCTAGTATACGGTAGGTCACATGAGCTGCTGTCGAAGGCTGAGTTCACACTTGTGGATGGGTAATCTGATCGGGACCCAAAAAATAATAAATACTGCACTTGATGTACACAGTAGCGTTTACTGGTATTTTTGTCACGCAACCAAAGTGTTCCCAGTGAAAAACACATCCATGAAGTAAGGACTAGATTTTTGACTGTTTTCATGACACATTACGTAATGTACTTCAAGCTCACTTGCAAATGGGCCAAGCCCCATCTCATCTCTAAAGAGGTCTTGCGAATGTTGCCGTCACATGTGTCATGTTCAGTTTAGTTCAAAGTAGAGATGCACAATAATGGACATTTGAACCAATACCGACAAATTCCAGCCAACCGATATTTAACTGATATTTATGTATATCTATTTACACAATATTTTGTGACAAGTAATGAATTTAAAAGTTCACACTTTTGGCCAAAATGTAAACACGCTACCAAAAAATATACAAATATATTGAAGGGAATAAAATGTCAACTAATGTTTTTCTGTTTAACTAACTATAATTTGATTACAAATATCCTTCCTACTATAATTCTGACCTATGCAAACAATTAGAATCATTCCATTGGAATGTATTGGTATTTAAATTTCATTGATATACAACAAGCAACTCCAACATTCTGAAAGGATTTCAGAAAAAACAAAAAAAAACAATCTGTCCAACACAACATGTATAGATAACGACAACACGAACTAAGCCAATAAGATTTTGCATTACAGTTAGAAACAAGTGGAGTCACATCTCTTGTTGATGACAATATAGATGGATATACAACATTCAACTGTAGAACATAAAAAAATCAGGGTTTAAATAATAAAGCACATTTTTTCCACAAATAAATCATACCAGGTAAGTAACTAAAGCCTGTGCCTTCAGATAAACCATGAAGTCAATCAAACAACTACTCATTTGGATTTCCCTTTAAGGTATTTTCTTTCAAACTCTTGCCTCTAATCAAACGCTTTTTCATCAGTTTTGGGGCTTTATGTTTGCTGCGGTCGCCGCTAATACCGCTAGGTCCTGGCTTAGCAGCACAGGCAGCTTCGTACTGTTTCAATTAATCTTCAAAATGGGGAATTTTAAAGTGACTCATCAAATTTTTTGTGTTGAAGCTTGTCTTTTTCACCTCCTGGTGAAGTTTTGCAGAACAAGTTTTGCAAACTGCGAGTAAAATGTCTTCTTCTGACACGGTTAAGAAAGCCCACAAAAAAAAAAGCCCACACCAGCGCGTGCAGCGTCATGACAACACATGTATGTGACCGTACTATGTGGAAGGGGAGGGGTTGAGGAGCCAGGCAGCAGGACAAGCCACAACATAGAGTCTCATGACAAACACGAAGTTAAGCCTTTATTATTGTCTGCTCATTTTATCGGTGGATTTCTTTTAATTATTAGAATTATTGATATCACATCATAATTGCCGTTATCGGTCGATAATTATTGGCCGCAGATATTACTGTGCAACGCTAGTTAAAAGTTACTCTGGTGTGTGTTTACTCTGCGAGTACCGTTACTTTGGTCAAGTAAACAAGGTGTTGATGTGCACCAAACCAGCGTACCGAGTTCCACCCCTCAAGAAGTCCACTTGTATGTGAACAAGTGAAGTTTGGTGCAGCTGAGTGAATGCGAGTGCTACATCCATCAAAGACATGGGCCAGTGTTAAAATGAGAGCAAAAATCATGCCGCAATTACCTATATTCAAGAGAAAATGCTTTGGAAGTTGGGGTGTCCAGATCCTATGCAAATATTGGTAAGTATCAGATTATATCGGCTTGCTTCTAAAATCTCTGATAGCGCATTTACATGTGAAAAGTTGGACAACCAGTTAACAGTTAAATATCCTCCAATAAACACACAAGAATGCTCCTTTACATTTACAAAAGGTAAAACATTATATGCTATAGGCCAGTGTTTAACCATAGGGCCAGGGCCGCTAAAAATTTCTCAGTTTTTGTCCGTATGAGCTGCACTAGTTGTAATACACTTTTCCACCAATTGTGGCAGTAATGATAATATCAAACAAACAGAGGAAGTCTGGAGCTAAAGTCACACAAGTTTCTTAAGTTTAGGTAAACATACTCATTAATCCATCCATCCATCCATTTTCTACCACTTGTCCCTTTCGGGTTTCGCGGGGTGTGCGGTAGCCTATCTCATTAATATTTAGATTATTTTCGCACAAAATAATTGTATGTGAATGTATTTTCTGTAAATTTTTTCATGAGTCCCTTCTTATGCAGTGTGTTTAGTTAGTATGGTGCTTATTTTTCTAATCAGTCTTACGTAAGCCTAAGGTTTATGTGCTAAATAAATAATAATCTTTGTGATTAACACATAAGTTTCATATCATTTGACAAGGTTGTAAACAAAGTAGGTTAGATATAATTATTGAATACAATTAAAATCAAGAGTAGTATTACTAATTCAGTGTTAATACTTTTAAGTGAGCCTGGGGCCCTTCTGTAGTGGAAAAGTTGGGCCCCGGGGTCAAAAACATTAAGATTCTCTGCCATAGGCTACTAGGAGCTACCAGCTACACAAAAGCTAAGCATACAAGCTAGACAAAAGAATAAGTGTCTTTCATTGAACAATAATGCAGTCAAAAACACAACAATTGTAATATAAACGAGTATCAAACATTTACAGTTTCATATTACTTACAAACACAAAATCTTTAAGGCAAAAACGTATTTGAAAGTATCCAGTAACAAACATGTCCGCACCATTCAACTCACTGCGTTAAGAGATTATCTTATTGATTCATTGTGGCCACTAGGTGTCGCCAAAAACAATTGCCACTCCAATTTAAAATGAAGAGAGTGCAAGTCCATACCAAACGGTTAATAATAGGTTAGTGATTTTCATATACCTACCATTTCACTTGAAATGGTAGGTATATGTATAAGGTATCAGGCCTTTTGTAACATTCCAAATGACAAAATAAAACTGTGTATGATTCTTGTTGATATCGTATTGGCTCAATATTTGTATTGACCAATATGCAAGACTTCAATATCTGTATCGTATCAGAGGTGAAAAAGATGTATCAGGAAGTGGAAGTGTGGCCTCCTTGCTCTGTCTTTTGTGTGTGTGTGTGTGTGTGTGTGTGTGTGTGTGTGTGTGTGTGTGTGTGTGTGTGTGTGTGTGTGTGTGTGTGTGTGTGTGTGTGTGTGTGTGTGTGTGTGTGTGTGTGTGTGTGTGTGTGTGTGTGTGTGTGCGTGGCAACATCACTCTTTACCTCTTTTCAGAAGCTTTTGGTTAAATCTAAGCTAGCAAATACAGCAAATTATAAAAAATAACCATTTTAGTTTAGAATACTTGAGTTACAGTACATCACACAGGTCCAATCAAGTCCTTACTTTAGGCATACATTTTTTAGTGTGCAACCTTGGTCTCAAGACAGAAATATTAGTGTGAATGTTGATGGAATCCCACCAAATTGTGCACCAAGTATCTTTTTAAAATTTTTGGTTCGGACTAGAGTACCAAACCCCAAGTGTGAACACAAACTAAATGATCTACATTCCGGTTGGCATGAGGCTCAGCAAAATCCTTCACACTTCATTGTCCAGAAAGGAGGCGGCCATAAAACATCTGGTTCTACACAGTCCCAACTCTTCTATCACTGCTTCATCATCCAGGACAGCTCCGTTTAATTGATTTAAACGCTCACGCATGCAGGGGATGTAGTTTGTTGGGCAGTATAGAGAGTTAAATACCCTCATTGAGTGTATTTATGAGAGCAGATGTGTTGTTCTGACCAACCAATGAGATGACAAAACCTCTTTGGGATGGTATTAGAAGACAACAATCCACTATAATGCGTAGTTCTACATCCGTCATCAGTGGATTTCATGCAATCTCTGACGCTCATCGGTGGTCTGAAAATATCACACAATAAAACAGCACCAGAGTGTTTTTATATTTTCACAATCAATTTACACTGTGGTCAAATGGTGACATGACTTTGATGTTGAGTCAACTCCCTTTCCCAGAGGTTCATGCATCACCACCAGATAACGTCCTCTGGAGCCAAGCCTGAGTCTCCAAATTGAGGGTGTTTCTGTTTTACAAGCCAACAGCATGACCTCCTCTTATTTACGCACCAAAACCAAGATGAACACAATGTTTAGTGGATTCTTAGCTTTTATTGTGTAGTGTCGCATGTTGATCAGTGACTTCTTAGCATCTGCACACAAGATTAGTGCGAATCAACCACAACAACATCTGGTGCCCGACTGCATAGACCATACTAATGATATTAATCTGGATGTTGTTATTATCAGACATGGTGAGATAATAAAATAGATCAGCGGACGCAGTAATTTGGCAACTCAGAGAGAAAAAAATCAATCTTGTGAACCTTTATTACTAAAGATGCTGACCAAACAACCAGGGGTGGGAATCGTTTACATTTTAACTGATACTGGTGCTTAAACGATACCGAGAACACATAGTTTTTTTATCTACGGATGTTCTCATTCATCAAGGTTATTGTCTTCTCAGGGCATTCAATCGATCACAATCAGGCATTCAATTGGTCAATTAGTCCATTTGCAATCAATGTAATGCCCTAAGAATTCCGATTGGTTTATTTGAACATATATACAGTTTCAAAATGATGCATCACATGTTTAATTTTTTATTTGTATTTGTATTTTTTTACAACATGTCCAAAAAGGAGTAGGAAGAAGCAACCCTTTTCCACTTCAAATCAATTACTTACACATATGTTCACTCACACATTTCAAATCCATGCAATGTAAATACAGTTTTTCTTTATATCCATTGATGATGAGATAAATAACATCTTAATTCCTCAAGTTCAAGACATCTACAATTATTATTCTTCCTTGTACTTTGCAAACACATGCAGCTTGAACAGTTTCTTAAACGGGATCATATTAGTACATTGTTTCACTTCTTTACTTAATCCATTCAATTGAATTCCACATACTGATATGCTAAAAGTATTAACTGTTGTACATACATGGATGTAAAATGTTTAAAATTACATTTTTCCCAAAGTTTATATTTCTCCTCGTTTGTTGTGAAAATTGTTGTACATGCTTTGGTAGCAGGTTATAGTTTGCTTTGTACATAATTTTAGCTGTTTACAAATACACCAAATCATTAAATTTCAATATTCTTGATTTAATAAATAAAGGGTCTCTATATTCAGCATTGTGTGTTATCCTAATTGCCCTTTTTTGTAAGACAATTACTAAATTACGTGTACTTTTGTAATTATTTTCCATATTTCTGTACAATAAATCAGATATGGTAATCTAGTGAGCAGTTGAGAATATGGAGTGACTTTTGGTCAATGCAATTTCTTGTTAAAAAAAACGTATTTTTATTCTAATGAAATGTTGTTACAGTCAATTTGAACAGACTAGTAATTTAAATACTTTGACTATATAAATTAAATGATAACTAACAGAACATAGAGGAAGTGCAAAAAAAATGACTTGCTTGTGTTGGAATATTAGTGCATAATTCCGGGGGTTCGTTAACCCTCGTAACTTCGCTCGCCATAACCGTCATCGATGCATAACAAAGTTTTGTGTTGTTGTGGCTACTGGATGCACGCCACACATGCAGGGGATGTAGTTTGTTGGGCAGTATAGAGAGTTAAATACCCTGTTGGGCGTGTTCATGTTGGCGATAACGTTTTAAAAAAGCGTCCGACACTACATTACTTACAATACGTTACTTGTGGCAGGTGACTGAGACTACATTCATGTAGCACTAAAACAAGGCACCAATAGCTTCTTTTGGTCCGGTTACTATCGCTTACGTTGGCATCAATGCCATCAAGAAATGAGAGTTTCGGTACCCATCCCTAATAACCCTGCCGGAATAAGTGCTCAGTCATCTGCAACAATTGCTAATATTGTGCAAATCCGTATGCTGTTCTTAAAACTTTATTGCCAAATTGAACAGGCTGACAGCAATGCTCAGGTCAAACACTGCACACATATTTCGCCGCAGCATTTGCAACAGTAGCAAAACAAAACAATACTTCTCATTATTCACAAATTACGGTAACGGCAAGGGAGGCACATTCACGAACCCCCGGATTTATGTGAATCAACTTAACTTGTTTTTTTGCACATTTTCTTTGTTCTGTTTTATTGTAGATTTCATTTCATGTAATTACCATTATTAATAATGGATCATTTTATTTATTATAATTTTATGGAGATTATTGAAGTGTTAAAATCACAAATTGTGAAACTTGAATGTCACAAGTGTCCATAAAAATTAAAAAGGCACACTTTTTGCACAAAAATGTGTATGTTTTTCTTTTTTAAGTACCGTCACCGTTTCAAAAGTAGTGATCTGACACCGGTATTGGTTAAAACGTAAACATTACCTAAAAAAGACAAGTGTTAATCGGAAATAGGCGATAATTAGAGTAGGGGGTCATTATAAATGCTTTGTATATCCTCCTCAGAAACGGCGTCCTCTGCAGTGGACATTTGTGTTTTACTGTTTTACAGCCCTTTGAGACACTTGTGATTTAGGGCTATATAAATAAACATTGATTGATTGATTGATTGATACTGTACATAACTGTTATTTTTTTCTCTCCGAAATGTGCAACTCTGACTAAAGAAATAGAGGAAAAAAAATGTCCACTGCAGAGGACGCTGGTTCTCATCTCAAACTTAAATAATGATTCAGAGTGCATGAGAATGTGTAAATAAAAATTATTTGACCACATGGTCACTTAGTAACAAGTATATTGAACAACTCAGCAGCAACAGAACCAATGTTGTACTAGCATTAAGTTTTCAAACTAAAAGCCTGTTGTAGAGCAACCAACATTTTTTAAAGCTGACCACTTATGATACTTCAAATGGAGTAAAACAAAACTACATCATGAGGTCATTTACAGCCATTGCGGTTAATGCCAATGTGTTTGTCCAGATGCTACTTAAGAGACTATAACAATGTTTTTTTTGCTTTGACGACGAGGAGGGCTGCTTTAACCTAAGAGGGGGCCCCGAGGCTAAACCTCAACCCCCCTCCAAAAAAAAAAAAAAAAAATCCCCCCAGCCCTGAAGATACAGTTTGAAAAAAATATATCAGGATTTTAATCAACAGATTAGCACAAATATTCATTTAAAAAAAGCATTTTGTTCATTAAAGAATATCGTTTGCGACTGGCACATGCGAGAGTAACAAAGGCCAATCAACTTAAAAACAGTGCTAGCGTCTGGGAGATTGCCTGTGCTTTTAGCTCAGTAGTCAGGATGCTCGAATCTCAAACCGACGACCTGGGTTCGCGCCATGCATAGAGTGGCCATGGAGAGGAGATTCAGCTGTTAATTGAATACTTAATTGGAGCTACAGTCAATTCTTGATTTAATGCTTCTTTTTTTTTTTATCATACTATTATTCATTACACTGCCTGCTAATGCTAGGATTTGAAAAACTTTTTCTCCCCAATAGTGACACTGACAAAAAATCGGGGGACATATGGAGTAGTATCAGAGTCGTAACAGAGCGGGGATAGCGTCAGTGTAAAAGGGGAATGCAGGAAGGACATGCCAGTGTCAACACTAAAATGTCCCGCACTGTTGTGTTGAAATCAGTTGTCGCATTATGACAACATTAAGTATTTTACACGTCAGAGGCTGTCTTTGCCTGTTCGTGTTGTGAAAACCTAAGGCTCAGTTGTGGTCGTGAGCCTTTACAGGATTTCTGTGTAATGATTCACATCATTTTTATGAGATTTCTAAGCAAATCTAGAACGGTGCATCATCTGAGAGAATAATTTCGATGAACTGTCCACGTCTTTAGGCATTGCTGGTGCACAAAAATAATACTAACGCACCAACGAATTATGAACTTTCGGGGGGCTTGAAGGATTGGCAAGTAAAACTCTATGAGGACTGTTGCTGAAGTTGCAAATGTTGATGCAAATTGGGCAACATCCAGCTTGTGGTTCAGAGAGCCCCCACATAGGCAAAGTTCTGCAGTTGATGGATAATCTGAGCACCTAAATTTAATCACAGCACTTTGGAAATATTGGTAAGTCTTAACAGCTCCTAAGTGGTTTTCGTAGGCCAAATGGTCGAAGGTTCAAGCCAGTGTTTGCTTGTACTGGATTTTAAAAAGAGGTTTCATGAGGTTTCCTAGTCTTTCAGCCAATCTCACTTGTGCTTTTGTAGGAAATATTGATGGGAGAAGCGAAAACAAACACTTTAGATTGAGGTTTTGATAGGGAACACATAGCTGGAAAAGCAAAGAGGGTATTTTTCAAATCTAGGGCTTCCCCCTTCTCTGTTTGCAAATGGTGTCTGGCAGATGCTAGCGTTATTCGGCATGCAAAAGTTCCACTATTTCACTTTGTGCTGCGCTGGAAGCCAAAAATGTGCTTCGAAGGGTTTATTGCTCATAGCCTTAACTACAAAGGATGAAGGTTCAAGCCCCTACAGCATCATCTGTCACTCCAGTGTTCATTGAAAGACCATAAAATCCACTAATTGCTTTGCTGTCAATGTTGATTTGGAGAAACCGAAGAAGGCGGACTAACAATCTTGCCCCCCAAAAATATAAAAAGTAATCCTAATAATTTACAAGTCAAGTCTGTCTGATTATTATAATGTATAATTCAACTGTCCGTCATAAATCAGCCTTATGACCCAGATTCACTCATCTGAGCATTACGAGGCTGTTAAATCATCAATGTCTGCAATAAATTAGATCGCTTATGACATGAGCAAAGATGATCCAATGTTGACGGCCCTATGAATGAGTCATGCAAGAAAATAAATTAGCAAATATTTCAACTAGAGTCTATTAATAATGGTTACTTTGGAATATAAAAAAAGCTTATATAATTTAATAACAGTGGTTTTGGCGGTCATGTTTTATAGACATTATTTAGAGTTACAGTGCAATCAATTTGAAGTCTGTTTAGGCATCAAAGTAGTTTTGTGGGTAAACTACATATATTAAGAACTCTACATCAGAATCAGAATCATTGGCCAAGTATGTTTAACACACAAGAAATTTGACTTGGTAGACTGCTTATTTTACAAAATTACCCATAGCGGGGTTTTTTTTCAATTTTATAAGACGGTAGTCTTATAATTGGATTCAAGAAGGTTATACATACACATACATATCAATCAAAGGCGTCAAACCAATTTTACGCTAGGGAGTCGGAGCCACAGTACAATACTGGATGGACCGAAATATAAAACCTTGCTTTTCTAGAAAGATTTGTAGTATAAAGGTAGCCTGGTGAGTAAACAAACTTGACATAAATACCACATAATTAACACAATTACCACATTACCTGAATATAACAAAGTGTTTCCTTATATAATGGTTGTCATACTGTATACAGTGCATGGTAAATGGTAAATGGGTTGTACTTGTATAGCGCTTTTCTACCTTTCTAAGGAACTCAAAGCGCTTTGACACTATTTCCACATTCACCCATTCACACACACACTTTCACACACTGATGGCGGGAGCTGCCATGCACGGCGCTAACCAGGACCCATCAGGAGCAAGGGTGAAGTGTCTTGCTCAAGGACACAACGGACGTGACTAGGATGGTAGAAGGTGGGGATTGAACCAGGAACCGTCAGGTTGCTGGCACGGCCACTCTCCCCTGGAAACTCCTGTGTTTTGTGCCCTCCTGTTTTAATGGTTAACTGCAATTTTTCTTGATAGTAGAAATTCTGGTGGAAAGACTAGAATTTCTCTTATTTTCCAGAAGCATTTCCATTAGATTGAAATGCAAATGTTGACAGGTATAGTCTTATATTTGAACTCAATAGATACACGCAAAATAACGGGTGGCATCAAACTTATAGTCTGTAAGCGAGTCAGAGGTTTTCTCCCTATCACTCACACAAATACCAGTGACCTGGGCCCTCATGTAACTAGCTTGCGTCCGAACAAAAACCTGGTGAATGACCTTTTTCACATCAAAGATGAGATTTATCAAGACTGACGTTGACATGTGCGCTGCCTCCCGGTAGCTATGAACGCACATTTCTGCAGGCTGCAGATACTTTGGCGACACACATAAGTGATCCTGGGTAATAGTTCACACAAAAAAGTGCCATCACAGTTGCAACGAAGCAAGGGAACAGTTGCAGAGATTATCTTTTCAAACGCTCGTCTGTTTTGGCGATGTAAATCCATCTTCTTCTTCACCTGTTTCCTGATGTCCAACCAATTATTTTTTTGTTTTTATAGCCTGTGTGCTGTTTTCCATTGCAGGAGAAAGAAGAACCTCCTACTGAATCCTCATTGGGTAGCACGTGCAGTCACATGGCTACTTTCAATATGATTTGCATATTTATAAGGGGGCGTGGCCTGGGTGTGCCAAGACACCACATGTCTGTGGTCGATTTCAAATTGATTGCTATGTAACAAAGAAATGTTCTTGGATTTGTGCGTGCGAACACTTAGATACATCTGAATTTTTACTTACTTACTTCTTACTTTACTCGCCGTTTTCTGAATTTAATCGTACGACCATTTTTAGTAGAAAAGCCACACAACTCTCTTTACATGAGGCCCCTGGAGGGAGGCAGGCACCTTCTAGAAAATGTGTCTTAATGGTTATGATGCCAATTTGAAAAAGTCTTCATAGAAATACAGTATAGTGTTTACTGTAATTTACCACCAGTTATTTTATTTGATGTTATTGTATTTTATTTTGTCTTGAAAAGTATTTTTCACAAAACAGGCCTTCTTATTTTCCGGTCAACATGATGATAATCATGTCCTTTCTTACCTTACCAGTCAGACGCCAGAACATGAAGGTCCGCATCAACGCTACAGGCGACACCATTGTGATGAAGTTTGTTCGCCCCAACACCGACACCAAACTGGAGGGCTACATCCTAGGCTACGGCAGCAGCATGTTCTCCAAACAGTTCATTCCCCTGCCAGAGAACGGACAACCTTACGAAACTGAGTTTGGTTAGGGCAACTACCATGCATGTACACATTTCACGTGTCTTCTTAAGCTAACTTAACCAAATGTTTTGTCTTGAAGACGCTGAGCCCAAGTACCTTATCGCAGTCCAGCCCATTCCCACCAATGAGGTCAAAAAGCACTGCACAGGTGAGGATTTCATCATCTACGTCTAAGTATCACAGAGATAAGAAACACAGGTGTTAACCAGCATTTATTTGCAGGTAAAGTGGAACTGGAGAAACCGCTTCACTTGGTCATCGGGTCGGTGACGCCCACCTCAGTACTGTTGTCCTGGGGGACGATGCTGAAGACCCCCTATGAAGGGAACATTATGAATGAGTGTCTGGAGGACGGGTATGCTTACATTCTGTACATACGTTTGGATTATTTTGTGATAATCCACAGTTTGTAATTTCTTCCTATTCAATGCAAACATCATTCTCTCTGTTGATTGTCATGTTCTAAAAAAATTGGAATGCAACAGGCAGAAAATGTTGGCACACTTTACAAATGAAAACACTGGACGATGTGTACTAAACTGATCTAAACCGCACCGATTGATAGAAACGAGGCCAAAAGAGCCTAAATAATAGAATTTGTATAAAGTGTGGTAGGTGCTTTAAGACTTTAGGGAAGGCGCAGCAGCTTGAGAAAAAGAAATAAATACATTTCACATACTTACTAAAATAACTGCAGCTATGATCGAAGGCAAAATGATCACATTTTTTGTTTCTACGGGGAGTGAGTGAACAAAGTCAGCCACAGGTCTTCTAAAGACACAACATTTTTGGCGCCACTTACGGGATGTGGTTAAAACACTTATAAAGACATGCAAGCTTACATTTAATAAAGATGTTCTACAAGTTTTCTAAGCATTAGTGGCACAAATGGTCAATGACATGCGGAAAATTAGTTGGATTCATGGCAGCCATGTTTTTCGAAAATTCGTCTATCACTTAAGTACAATACACACAGCGCATGGGGGCTGAATCTTAAATCAACATGTTTTTTTCTGTCTTGTTGGACAAGGCACTACACGGTGCGTTATCGGGAGAGGAACAGGAAGTGGAACTACCAGACCTGCCCGACGAGCGACACAGTCATTGACAATCTTAAACCCAATGCAGTTTACGAGTTCGGAGTCCAACCCAGCTCTAAGGACAAAACCGGGTCGTGGAGCAAGCCAGTGATTCATAACATCAGCTCAGGCGGTATCGAAGGTATAGGTTTGAATCCCCTTTCTAAATGTAATTCAAATGGAAATATTCATGTTTAACACGTCGATTTCCTACAAGCCAAGAACCATTGATCTTTTTGTTTGCAGAAAAAGTCATTAGGAAAATCTTCAAACGTCCTATCAGCCCTGTGGTAGGTATCCAAACAGTTTTATTATATCGGGCTTTTAGTGCATCAATATGTCAACGCGCATTGTTGTGTGGACAAGCTGTACTCCGAGTTGTTGAAGTTAATGAGAATGAACAGCTCGATCCATAATAAACATTCTCAGGAACAGTGAGCGCCTCTGGAAGAATGAACTGGCTCTCTGGAGACCATGTCGTACTTCACTTTTTTAATTTTCTAGTATGCGTATGCTTTTCTCAGGGTTGTTTGCCTTGTTCATTTTCCTCCCAGCTGCTGAATGGAAACAGCGTCAGCACAGCCAGAGCAGGATGAGCCAAGTTTGCTGTAGCGCGCTAACCCCAGAGAGCTCTATTTGTTCCAATGTAAAGCCACTTGTGTCAGAAAGAGATACATAGAGCTAGTTTTTGATGGGGATGTTTTTTATTTGAATGTATGGTTGACAAATTCCCTTTTTTTTCCCCCACTAGAAACCAATCGGGCAAGGTCCACATTTCCCCTTTGTCCCTCGTCATGGTAAGATAAACACCCAGCACAAGCTGTTTTTGTAATTTGTTTGTCTGTGAAAAGGTTTATTTCTTGCTCATGTCTGCTCTGAGTCTATGCACTGGAACAATCTTAACCTAAAACTTAAATATTCAATTTGCTGATCGACTGCAGGTTCCAGTTACCAGAAAACTATTTTCTTAGTATAAAGTGCAGACTTGGCAACAATGATTGTCAGACTGTGTGCCCCTTTCTTAAAGTATGAAGAAACACATTTAAAAAATTGTAATGGTTTCAACAAGTTACGTCAAGGAACATCAGTTTATACTTGCACAATGATCGAAAAGGAGTAGGAAGAAGCAAATGTTGCAATTTTCTAATAGGGAGAGAAAATAATATTGTGTAACCATAGAAAAGGAAGATATTTAAAACATGTTTAAAATGAATAAATATAATATATAAATAAAAAAAAATTGAATAGACTAAAAATGTATAAATAGAGTAACTGTAAGTATATATATATACATACATATACACATACATATATACATACACACACATATATATACACACATATATACATATATATACATATATATTATATACACATATATATTATATACACACATACTGTATATATATATATATATATATATATATATATATATATATATATATATATATATACACACATACTGTATATATATATATATATATATATATATATATATATATATATATATATATATATATATATATATATATATATATATATATATATATATATATATATATTAGGGCTGTGAATCTTTGGGTGTCCCACGTTTCGATTCAATATCGATTCTTGCGGTCACGATTCGATTCAAAATCGAATTTTTTTTGCAATTCAACACGATTCTCGATTCAAAAACGTTTTTTTCCCTATTCAAAACGATTGTCTATTCATTCAATACATAGGATTTCAGCAGGATCTACCCCAGTCTGCTGACATGCAAGCAGAGTAGTAGATTTTTGTAAAAAGCTTTTATAATTGTAAAGGACAATGTTTTATCAACTGGTTGCAATAATGTAAATTTGTTTTAACTATTAAATGAACCAAAAATATGACTTATTTTATCTTTGTGAAAATATTGGACACAGTGTGTTGTCAAGCTTATGAGATGCGATGCAAGTGTAAGCCACTGTGACACTATTGTTCTTTTTTTCATTTTTTTTATAAATGTCTAATGATAATGTCAATGAGGGATTTTTAATCACTGCTATGTTGAAATTGTAACTAATATTGATACTGTTGTTGATAATATTCATTTTTGTTTCACTACTTTTGGTTTGTTCTGTGTCGTGTTTGTGTCTCCTCTCAATTGCTCTGTTTATTGCAGTTCTGAGTGTTGCTGGGTCGGGTTTGGTTTTGGAATTGGATTGCATTGTTATGGTATTGCTGTGTATTGTTTTGTTGGATTGATTAATTTAAAAAGAAATAAAATAAAATAAATGTAATAAATAAAAAAAAATTTTAAAAATCGATTTTTTAAAAATGAGAATCGATTCTGAATCGCACAACGTGAGAATCGCGATTCGAATTCAAATCAATTTTTTCCCACACCCCTAATATATATACATATATATATATACATACATATATATATACATATATATATATATATATATATATATATATATATATACATATACATATACATATATACATATATATATATATATACATATATATATATATATATATATATATATATATATACATATACATATACATATATACATATATACATATACATATATACATATACATATATACATATATATATATATATACATATACATATATATATACATATACATATATATATACATATACATATACATATACATATACATATATATATATATATATATATATATATATATATATATATATATATATATATACACACACACATATATATCTCAAATATGTATGAAATTCCTGATTTCAAATGTATTTGGCCATTGAATAAAACATTTAAAGCTAAAATCGAGCTAAATCAGAGGAAGCAAAAAAGGTGGATTAAACGCATAATCGATTAAATCAATTAGACTAAAGCTATTTATATTATGTTGTTTTGATTAATTGTTTGATGATTGTCATTAATAAAAATTAAAAAATTAAAAAATACAAATGCAGGCAATAGAGTACACATGAGAGCAGCGCTGAAGTTTGGCAGCGAACAGTGGAGTTTTTCTTAACTATCATTTATGCACACTTTTAAAAAGTGACATTTAAATGCTAATGATGTGCATTTATTACAAGAATGAGGGTTCTACCAAGCAGAAACATTTTGATAATTTCATATTTTTTTCTTAAAATACGCATTGAGGCGTACTTTTATTTATAAAGTGTCTTTTATCCGATTACTCGAACAAACTAATCGATATATTACTCGATTACTAAAATACTCGATTGTTGGAACCCTAAAGGTGATAAAGTTTTGAGAAACACTGCCATAGTATACACAAAGACATTTCGACCAAAACTACCTCATGTTAAACTTCTATTTTTTTTTTTTACAGCGCCTGAAAGCATTTCCTTTTTAACCATTTGCACATGAACATAAGCACATAAACACATGAGTTCACTTTCTAGTTTCTATTGCAGGACGGTGATCTGATCTTCTGTGCTGACGTCTTACCGTTAACCTCTCGTCCTTTGCCTTTGTTAGTGCTTCACAATAAGACGCAGGGCAGACTGCCCCTCCCACGCAACATAACCCCAAAGACCACAACAACAACAACAACTCTTGGTAATTTACTTCCGGAGTATATTCTCACGGAATCCGTAGATTACTCCACAAATGTGCCTTTCAATTCCTTAAGGATTTATGTAGTCAATGTAAAACAAAGCTTCATTTGCATCAACAAACCTCCTTTCACGTGATCTAACATGCACTATATTTGTCAGCTCCCACCACAACTACTAGACAGGAACCCTTGTCTACCTCTGGACCCGCATTGCCTGCGACCACCAAACAGCCATTCGGTAAATTCCAAGTTTGTTTAAAGAAGAACCAATGTGACTCTTGGTCTTTGAAAGGAGCTATAAAAGTTATCCTCCACTGAATGTGTGATGTCAGCTGTTTAATGAGACACACGAAGGCAAATCAATGACATTTTAAATGACGGATATAAGGGCATCGTTGTGTTTTTGACTTAGTTTGTTTTAACCAACTGAATCAGATCACACTGAAAACCAAACTAGTACTAGCAATGAAGTCAAGAACACTATCAGTTCTTACAATCATAGACATGTCTTACAATCAGGCAATGCATTATTTTAGGTTTAGGATTTCATTGCCTCAGCTTTGACTGTGATATTATTGGACTTTTCTTGGAGTTCTGCAGGCAGCAATCAAACAATAGTGCCCATCATTGTGTGATATTAGTAAAGATAATGTGGAACTTATTGTTAAGTCATGCATCAGTGCAGTTGTTTCCGGGCTTTGTTTATTTAAATTCGCATTTTACAAGACGTATTTTCTCTCTCTCTGACACACCACCTAGGAGGAGGCCTCTTCAAATCTGTCATCCCTCTTTCCCGTGAGCTACCCTTAGTTCCTCTTTTTCCACCTCCGCTTCAAATTCCAGCAACTACACCTTCTGTACCAGTCCCAAGGCAAAACGGTGGACAATCTCCCCAATCCCAAGTCCCGACTCCATTAAACCTCCACCAACCGCCACCGCAATCCAAGCCCAGATCCCTACCATCTAAGCCAGGTTCTAAAGAAAAGTCTGTATCCCAATATGTACCAAACTCAGAGCCACCTCTTCAGCTTGTAACTTATACACTAATTCCAAAACATCACCAACAAACATCCAGGCTGAAACATCAGTCCGACACCCGATCACCAACGAAGACTCAAACCAAATCAAAACCCCAGACAAAGCCACAACCTGTATCTCCGCTTCAACTCCAGCCTAAGACACCACATCTTCATCCAACAATGCTAATCATAAAACAATCGAAAAAAGTTAAGGCAAATCTAAAATCATCTCAACCCACAAAGGAGCAACTACCACCAAGGCGAAATATACAAACAAAGGAAATCTTACCTAAACAACCATCCCGGTCTACAGTAGACAGACAAGTTGAAACACAATCTCAACCCATGATCCATTTTCAGACCACATTCCAACCCTATGCCCGACTATCAAACACCCCAGAGTCTCTAACAAAACCTAATAAAGTTTGGCCTGGTTCTTTAAGCCCCACAGAACATCCTTTATCCGGGCCCAAAACACAGCCAGATCAGCCAGCCAAGTCCAACAAACCCATAATCAGAAGCAGTACCCAACCACAAACTTTAGCCAGGACCCAATGGCAGCTACAGTCCCCTTCCTTTGTTTCAACCCCTCCTTCCCAACCCACACCTTCATCAACAGCCTATAGTTTGCCCCCATCTGAATCCCAACTGAAGGCAAATCCTGCCCAAGCAGAAGTGCAACCTGGAATTCAGTTTCCACCTCTGGGCAGGACTCATTCTGGTCCCATCGAGGTCATTCCACTGCAGGCAGTCCCTACTGGTAAACCCCCGTTTTCCAAACCTTTAATGTAGCATACATATTGTTGTGATGGTTACTGAGCAACTAATTAGTAAAGCTAAAGGTGTAGCTCTATAAAGTTGCTCAATGTGAAAAAATCCCAACCCTTTAGGATATACATGAGTTTTTTCCCCCTATACAGCTCCTCCTCGTACAGCAGAGAAGGGCAACCCTCTACCAATACCAGCCCTGGACGCAGAAGAGGCTAATAGTTACCATCTTGGTAAAACACCGCAACAAGCCGGTCCCATTACCATCACTGCTTTCGTTAAAACCCACCATGTGACACCCAGTTGCAGCTACTGGATGATAATCACTGCTTCCCCATTCTCCATCTTCATCCTCACAACCAGCCAGCAGAACCACCTAACACACCCTACCACCTCCTCCGCTCACAAACCATTTCCATTCCATTCCTTGGTCTCTGTCGTCTACATTCTTCTCACCGATGTTTGCCATTTTGTTCCATTTAGGTTGCGCTGTCAAGGGGATCACCAATCTTTAACAGACTGCCTTTCTTGCTTATTTAGGTAACTGGAAGAGAGCAGAAGGCTCTCCTGTAAGCTCCTCGGCCGCTCCGGCGGGAAGAAACACAACGTTTTCACGTGTCCGAGTTCCACCTCACTTCACTCGCAATGGCGGCAGATCGTTCTCCACCTCCTCCCACAGCATCTCCAGGACACCTGGGGGTAATGGAGAACTCTTCTTCCTCTCCTCCGAGTTCCCCCAGTTACCTCTTTCTGGGCTTTCATCTTTTTCTTCTTTCATTGCTTTTACAGAAGACTGCAGACGAATCCTGGTTTAGCGTTAGAATGCATACACTGGAACGCTTCTGCCTTTCTATCTTTGGTGTTTTTCTCCTTCTTTCGCTCAGCCACATGTGGTGTATTTGACACCTACACTGATGTTCGGCTTCGTTAATTTGACTCACAGTCCCCTCTTTTCACTGGCCATGTGGGATGTCTGGCTAGAACACTCCATATTTTACACTAGCTTGCCAAACCAAGCACAGCGCTGGTCCCCTTTTCCCCTCTGTTTGTATCATCCTTTCCTAAACATTTGCCGCAGACTCCTCAGAGGAACCTGTAAGATTAATGTCCTTAAATAGCCGTGCCAGTTCCAATTTTTATCGACAAAATAGGTCAAAGAAGGCGCACATCTCCAGCTTTGTTCCACTGACGACTTCTTCTCCCTCCAACAGCGCATCATAGGAGCAATGCTCTCCCTAAGCCTGGAGCGTGGCCCAAAGACAGACCTGGTAAAGACTAACAACAAAGTATTTGAGTGTTCCACATGCACTAACACACCAAGCACTGTTACAGTTTGTCTCAATCATCATCATTGTCGTCCTCATCATGCAGATCTGTTCTTCTTTTTTTTGTCACAAACCATTAATGCTTGCCTGTCAAACCTTTTGTTTTTTGTTGTTTTGTTTTTTTTGCTGAATAAGAGGTCCCATTATATAAACCCTACTTTAGTATATTACCGGTACTTCTCGGGCAGATACACATTTTTAAGCAGATTCAAATTAGGAAAGGATGAAAGTTACAAACTATTATACAGCTCTAAATGTAAGACCACCCATTGGGAGTGCAACACATTTAATTCATGACAGGACTGTGTAACCTCCTAAGAACTAGCATCCATAACAGTGCATTATATTCTGAAATTTGTAACTCTGACAAAAGACATGGCAAACTCTGACAAAAGACATTGGTTTATTTCTTTAGGGAAGAAAAGTAATAGACTTATTTCTTTTGTCAGGGTTTGTCATTTCTTCTGTTAATACATTTTTTTTTAAAAAGTCCCTGAAAACGCTGGTGCTCAGGAGGTGATGACCATTAATTATTGGCCAATAATTAAATTTGTGAAAATGTCAATAGTATATGTATGTTGGCATCTAAAAGACATGCCAACATACATATACTACTGACATTTTCAAAATTGCATAATCATTACACAAATGGTCAGTGACATGGACTAGGGCTGCAACAAATCATCCATCCATCCATCCATCCATTTTCTACCGCTTATTCCCTTCAGGGTCACGGGGGGCGCTGGAGCCTATCTCAGCTACAATTGGGCGGAAGGCGGGGTACACCCTGGACAAGTCGCCACCTCATCGCAGGGCGCAACAAATAATCGATTAATTCAATTATAAAAAGGCTTCGATTTATATTCTGTTGCTTCCATTATTTGTTTGATGAATGTAACTCTTAAAAATATATAGAATCTGTGCCCGGAACTTTGAATTCATGAACATGGTTTCCGCACGGCCGCTGCAAAAGAGCACACATGAGGGCAGCGAAGAACGAAGAGTTTATTTTTATTAACGCACACATGTTTAAAGTGCAATTTCAATGTTGATGATGTGCATTTATTAGAAAAAAACAAAGGTTATGAAAAGCAGAAAAACCTTTTGTTCCAACAATTTCAAACTAAATGCACATTGAAGCTATAAAGTGCGTTTTATCCGATTACTCTATTAATCGGCCAAACTAAACGATAGATTATTTGATTACTAAATGAAGCCTTATGTAGTAAGAGAAGACATTTTGCTTAAAGGCAGTCATGTTTTAGGCACATTTGCTGGTCAGTCCCTTAAAGATGTGTAGCAAATTTTGCAGTAATTCTGTTTTTAAAAAAAACAAACTTAAGTCACAGTGACTGTTTGGTAGAGCTCATTAAGCTGTGTGAGAAATTTCAGGTCAATTCTACTAATGAAAAATAATAGCACAGGTAACAGAAAAAACAAGCCATATGTGACACTGTTAAAAAACAAAATTTGATGGCATCTCATACATGAAACATTAGCCTTCCTGTTAGTTTTGTTTTTTTAATCGAATACCAATCCCTAGTTTGAGCATTTTTGATGCTAATAAAAGATTAGCCTGCTTAACATCGCTACGGATTCTGCCGATCCAGTTACATATAATTAAAGTTAGCCAATCCGGCGCTGGCAAGTAACGCAAACCACATCTGTAACACACATATTATTAACAATGCATGTCACAGCTGGTGTGTATTTCTTTAAAATCGTGATGGTTTCAGGGTAAGTTGCAAGGCTCTCTGGAATAGCATTATTTTATGATTACAGTGGTCACCTTGATTTTCATAAAAACAACGTCAGAAATTTTAGTGGGCTGTACAAAATCCGAGGTACCACAGTATTTTTAGCCAGCTTGTATAAAACACCCACCAATAAAACAGTGTTTATTGCCTATTTGAAAGACATGTAGCAGAACCGTCTAAAAAACAAATGCTTTTAGCTGAGAAAACTGATCTAGAAAAGGCTATGAACAAATGTATTGGTTAGATTCCTTTGGATCTTAGATAGTGGTATGACATTGCATTTTTCTTTGTGATAAGAGAATGACAAATGACCGAAAAGGAGTGCATTCTGGGGCCGTGAACCCTCAAATTGAGCAACTCCAATTAAGGAAGTGTGGAGACACGACTCCCTTAAGGCTTCCTCACTCCCTGCTGCCTGATTTAGCAGAGATGTGCTTCAGCAATAATTCATGGGTTGGTTGCAAAGCGGTTTCCATTACAGGCCTTGCACTCGCTTTCGGTTATATTTGCCGCATCAATCAAAGTCACTGGTGACAACTTTGTTCTATTCTAGTCAGTCCATATCTGTGGATATGAGTCACTTTTTGAAAACTATTGACTCAACCTTATTTTTTTAATTGTTAAAACATTTTTACCGCGTATTTGAGGTTTATATGGGCACTCTGTGGCAGCAATTGTAGTCTGCCTGGCTTTGATGTGCTTTTATTGAGGGATGGGCATTTTGCTACTTTTCCTTGATCGACTCTGTGGGAAATGAATCGATTAATGTTCTGAACTTCAGTTTTAAGCTGCATATTACGTACCGACTTGAGTAACTTCATGAGAGCCAGCGTCCTTTGCAGTAAACATTTGTGTTTTGCAGAAGACGGCCACAATGTTGTCCAAAATGTGTAACACTGACACAAAATAACTATACACAACATATGTCCACTGCAGAGAAGACTGGTTCTTAGGAGGGTATAAGCACTGTTATATCAGTTGTTGTCCATGCATTTTCAAATGTACAGTTTTACAAAAACAAAACTAGTAAATACAAATATAACAGCAATTCACTTGCACTCCCTAACACAAAACAAGGTTTTTGGGTTTTAAATGTGTGGGAAAAGGACTAGTTCATCAAATAAAAACGGTAACATTTTTAGTTTTTAAAAGATTTTTAAAAGGGAAGTCTGGGTTTTTCTGCTTAGGCTGCTGCCTCTGCAACCCGACCTCGGCTAAGTGGAAGATGGATGGATTTGAATTGTTTTGTTTAGGACATGTGGTCTAATAAATGTACGCATTTGTTAAGCACTGTACATGTATTATGAATATGTGCTCCTGAGAACCAGTGTCCACTGTAGTTGACATTTTATTTCGGTCTATTTTTTCTTGTCAAAGTTACACATTTCAGAAAAAATAGCCCTGTTATGCATGTCCACAAACTTCCATTGCGGAAGACGCTGGATCTCAGGAAGATATGTTGATTAGAATGTTTCCTACGTCCTCATAGCTGATGTCACACTTCTTCAGACAAACTATAGCTGAGATCACTCTCAGCTATAGTGACAGGCAGCAACCAACAGTGCCGCTGTTGGTTGCTGCTTAGTAGTGCACACCTTTTTTACAAGCTGGACACAAATTCTTAATATTAATCGATTACGATGCCCATCCTCAACTTTTGTTGTTGCTTTTCTCATGATTTTTTTTTTTTTTTAATTAGCGCTCTTCTTCTGCTAATCTTCAAATCCATCAGTGTGGACTTCTTTCATTGTGATTGTACTATTTCCAACATTAACCACAAACCAATTCGTTTTCAGTTTCATCATCCTCCTTCTCTTCCACATTGCAGACCACCTGTTGCTCCGTATGTTGTTGTTTTTTTTAGAAGATTCTAAATGTGTGTCCGCTATTCTTTGCAGTTCTGCGCCCTTCTGTTCCCGTCAACAAGAGACCCAACCTGGTGGGAAAGCCTAATGACCACAGTGAGTGTGACACTATGCAATTAAACAATGCAGTAATATACGTTACTCCTGTGACTGGAGGGCACATTGACATCTATTTCCCAGGCTGCAATGCTTTTGTCATGCAAACAACACTCACTAAAGGGGCTTTTATTCTACAGTGTAAGGTTGAGCGCCTGTGATTTGTTTACATATTTACATTTACTTATTAGAAACTTGAACATTTGTTTGTTGGGGTTTTAAAGCAAATTTAAACAAGCGCTAGTTTTAAAATTATTGCCATTTTTATGTGTCATGCAACTGTAAAAATACGATAATCGCTGTTATGGTTAGCAACAAAACCAACTTCAACAACAAAGACCTAAGCAGAGTCGCCGATGTGCCTCGCGGATCATCTTCAGTATTGTGTGTAAAAAGAAGTTAAAGGGGACCTTCTGTCCATCCATCCATCCATTTTCTACCGCTTATCCCTCTCAGGGTCGCACTACGGCTGGAGCCTATCCTAGCTGCACTCGGACGGAAGGCAGGGTAAACCCTGGATAAGTCGCCATTATGATTTTAATCCACCTTTAAAACACTTCCTTGTGGTCGTGATAATATTTATTGGATATGCTTTGGTGTAAATTTTGCTACACAGTCACTTTTTTTTTTTGAGTGTTTCTGCAAGATGTTCGATTCTGAAGGCGTTCCCAGATTGCAAATGAAACCACCTCCCACCTTCTTTAAAATGCCCACAAAGGCATCATTTTAACATCTAAAATCCCTTTAAAAAGAAAAACAAACTTATATAATATATATATTGTGTAAAAACAATACAATGCAGTACAAACAACTACAGTAGTTTTATGAAGTTTATGACATGCTTCTCTGTCAAAAACACCATCAGCAGCTTCTCTATATTTTCATGAATAAAAGTCAGCTGTTTAGAAGTTGTTTTAACATTCTAAGTTTGTGTTACACTCATTCTGTTTCAGTATGGTTCAGACGAGCAGTGATACGCTCACATTGCTTTGCCAAGTTGCGGACTTGCTCGTTGTTTTTGATGATTTTTTTAATTCAGTGAATTCCATCCAGTTAATCTTTTCAGCACTATCAACTAATGGCGGGGATGCTTGGAACTCAAATGTTTCTTGCAACTGAAATCATAACAATTAGCTAAGAGACTGCTCTTATCTCAAAACAGTCTTGAGTTGAGGTATTAGGGCTGCATGAATTATAAGAAAAAACCTTAGAGCAATTTTTTTTTTTCTCCAAAATTGCGATTGCAACTTTTAGATTTTCTACAAAAAAATGCCTAAAACTTGGAAAGAAACGGATCAAAGAAAACGTGACTTTTAGACTGTCAATCAACATACACTTGTCTGAACGTGCCACACAAACCAATACACAATAATTTACTTTAAAAAACATTTGGCTTTCTGCAGAGACTCAAAGTATTTATCTTCATCATGCTCTTAAACTGAAGACATAATCTATATAACTATACATTGATTATAATGTAATGTAATATAAAACAATGCAAGTAACCATTTAAAAGGATACACACTGTTATTTGTCATAACTGTAGAATTGTTTACCATTGTACTGTAATTGGATGGTAAATAACTGTTATACTAAATAAATAAACAAAAAAAAAATAAGGACTAATTTCTAAAGCACAATTCTAACATAAATAAATATTAATCATCTTAAAGTGCATTTTTTTCCTAGTTTAAAAAACTACCTCGGGTTGACTTTTTCTTTTGTAGCCATTACGTGATCAAGGCATTCCCACTTGTCTGTCCGTGTTGAAGGACTCATTGTCTATCCGGATTGAAGCTGAAATATTACCACATGGGGACATTTGGCTCTGTAATCATACTCTTAATTTGTGTTACTTTGCAGAACTTCTTACTAACAAGTTGTGAGTAGGAAGCTGTCAGTACGTGCTTCTTGTGTGTTTAAGCAAGCGGTCTCGCTCTCTGCTCACCGAAACAAAGATTGTGAATGACTATAAAGTGGCCTCACTGCGTTCAATTAATTCTACTGTTGAATACACTCTCAGGTTCTGAGAGCTTTGCACAAAGTGAAATGTCTTTCTCCCTGTTTGAAACAAAAGACGAACACACACCAGGCTTAACAATTCTGATTGGCAAATATGTCTCTCAAATGCCAGTGACAGTGGAGAACAAAAACCTGATTCTCTTACGGTTATTTATTTATTATTTATTGCACTAATTAAAACCCCAATGTCAATTAATCGTGCAGCCCCATGAGGTACCACTTTATAGATTCACCCGGTCAGAACGTCAGGTACAACTGCACACTCGCCGATCAGTTCAGACTTGCATTAAAAATAGCTGCACTGCATGTCAAACGTCGGTGTTACTATGCGCATGCCAAGATTACTGAAGATTAAAATGGTACTTTTTACTACCTTTTTTTTTGTTTCTTCAATGCCTAAAGCAGAGGTCCGCCCCCTCTGGCTGAAAGTTTGACTTAATATCCAAATAAGAATGTCCGCCTCGCTCTGACGTCACGACGTAGCAAGACTGCAAAATCCGGCGAACAAAGGCATCCAAATTGCATGAACCTTTAACATGAGCATTCAACTTTGTAATATTTATAAGCCAGAAAAGACAACATTCATCATGGGTCCCCTTTAAGCACTGTTATTAGCAAAGTGTTAAAAATACTTCACACTTTCTAGTCTTTTCACTTGGAATAAGATGTGATAGCTTCTTTAAGTTAAAGTTAAAGTACCAATGATTGCCACACACACACTAGGTGTGGTGAAATTTGTCCTCTGCATTTGACCCATCCCCTTGATCACCCCCTGGGAGGTGAGGGGAGCAGTGGGCAGCAGCGTAGCCACGCCCGGGAATCATTTTTGTTTATTCATGTCCCTAAAACCCTAACGATTCAAAAGAGAGCGTTTGAGCATCTTTTCTCACAAAAGTGGAACAAACTTAGAATAGGTAAAGTGCTCATTAACAGGCTCTTTGGACAAATAATTTTAAAAAATTAAATTTTGCATACTAAGAAAGTTTATTGGAAACAGACAAAATTGGCTCGAGTGTGTGAATGTGAGTGTGAATGCTTGTCGGTCTATCTGTGTTGGCCCTGCGATGAAGTGGCAACTCGTCCAGAGTTTACCCCGCCTTCTGCCCGAATGCAGCTGGGATAGGCTCCAGCCCCCCAATACCGCGAGAGGAACAAGCGGTAGTTAATGGATGAATGGAAAACCACTCCTTTTAAGTAGGTGTTGCAAAACATGCGCCTAAGAAGAACATATGTCACGGGCGATATGCCCAACTAAGTGGCTTTCAACTTTAGAGCTTCCACTGCTTGCATGGTAAGACGCTTCCTGTTTATCAATCTTGAATGAATCAAAGCAATTCAGGCTCCTCTATTATTCCCCCCAAAACCACACTGTTAATTCTTCTCTTTTTCCTCTTTCACCACTATTTATTTCAGCTGTCTTTGACGTGTTAAGAGACCACAACACAAAAGGATTGCAATGACATGCACACAATGTGCACCCAAAAGCACAAAACCAGAGAACAAATTAATGATGATATTTTTGTCATATCCTGTTGTTTTTGCTTGTTGTTCTGTTGTCTCTTGTTAAGCACGTAAATGCTAAAGTGCGTGGGTGGCAATTAGAGGACTTAAGTGGCGGACTCTCCCCCCTCCCCAACTTTTTAAGCAACGTCACACATGTGATGTTTTAGCAGCCTGCAAGGACGGCGGCCAAAGCAGATGGAACACAACTGTGCATGAGTCACATGATACACTGACCTCCTCCTCCTCCCCCAGATAAACCCATGGACCTCAAACAAGGAGAGAAGGAGTCCATCCTGAAACCTTTCCCTATGGTCACGTCCAAGCCTAAGCAGGAGCGGAGACATCAGACCACCACCACTGCCCCGTTTTTAAACAGTAGGAAACCACACACAAATCACAAAACGCAATGCATGAAAGAGTCAAAACTTTCACAAATAAAGCATGATAATAAGTTGTAATTGTTATTTAATTGTTTTTATTTTATATTTGTGTTTGCAGTGTTGTATGTCTGCACTGTGACCAATGTAAATTCATGTAATACGTTTACACAAAATAAAACTTGTCATTAATTTGCAATTATATAGAATTTTACTCGTCCAAAGGATGGCACCATAGCATAAACAATAACACACCTTTTCAGTGTCTCTGTTGGTGTTATATGAAAACTATTTGTTGAACAGAATACATTATGGCCGTTAGCGAAGAAAAATCCATAAATTAGCCGCACCGTTTTATAAGCGGCAGGGTTCAAAGCGTGGAAAAAAAGTAGCGGCTTATAGTCCGGACAAATGTTGGGTTGCGTATGAAGTCACATCAGTTTTTCTTCTTTGCGGTTTAATTCACATAATGGTCAACCAGTTTAAGTGTAGCATTAAAACAATTAAAAGAGAGTCTTGAGTTGGAGCACAAAATGCCGTATTGCTGTTCTGTTCTTGGGTGTTCCAATCGTTCAAATACAGAGATAGGAAAGAGCTTTCCTAGAGTCCCGAAATAAGTGGTTGATTAAAAGGTAATAAAGTTACGGAAAAAACAAAAGTGCGTCAAAAGAAATGGCTCTTAAAAATATCACTGTCATCATCTTGTGGAATACAATCGGACCATGCTTGTGTCAGCAGTGATCACTTTGTAAAATGAACATTGGATTTGTGTGATAAACTTTCTGTGATGCAATCGAGTTTATTCTCTACTATATTAGTAGTGTTTGAGAGCAGAACTAAACGTAAAGAAAGGACAAGAGATTGCATTAGTTTGTTTTCCTTTGTGGTTGCTATGCCTAAATATAACTACAAAGACCTGGTTGTGCAAATAAACTAACGTCATGTTAAGTCATAAAAATAAATATTGTGATTGTTGATCCAATTCACCGAATTGCTGTTGTCGATTTTCATAACATAAACTAAAAGCTTACTTGTTGTTGTGCAGGAAAGCTAAGTGCTTTATTTGACACAGATGACAACATTATGACGTCTTTGGTGCTATTTGTAAGCATCAAGAAAATATCCTTAATAGTATTAATAAAGTAGATGAATAAATCTCTCATAGGCTCCACAGCATATACTGAATCTTGATATCGCTAGCAAACATTGCTAAACAACAGGGACATTTATAGCTAAATAATGAGACAAAATATAAACTCAACACCATAAAAACAACACCTAGTGTGTGTGTGTGACTATCGTTAGGAGTTTAACTTTTTAACTTTAACTGCAGACATGAACTGTAGATGAGACTAATATCTGTCGCAGGAAATCAACTGCAAAAAAATGTATCCTTTTTCTCATTAGTTCCACGATCACAGCAGCACGGCACTCCTTATGTCAATCAAATACGTTACTTAGTGATGTACGAATAAATCCAACTTTGTCTTTCACAGATTAATATTTAATTTGTGGCCTCCAATATTTTCTTCTCTAAATCCGTGTGAGTGTCAAATGAAGTGAGTTCGTAGCGTACAGTATCGTCTTGACGATGATGAATGGTTAAATCTTTAAAAATATTTTTTCTTAAGAGTGTATAAATCCACTTGATACAATATCTATTTATTTTTTTAAATGTATGATTGATTATATATTTGCCTCTAAAAATGTCAAAATACACCCAAATCTGCAGTAATGCAGGTAAATAAACAGTAGCCTAATGGGAAATGCCTCCAGATCACATGATTGCAACCCAGCAATACTGTACCTTAAAACTGAGTTTTAGATTAGATTTTTGTACATTTGGGGGGGTGGGGGGGGGGGAGGGGGGCAACGTTGGAAAGTTATTATATACAACTTATTTTTTTAAGTTGAACAATATTTGGAGTGCATGAGAAAGTGGAAAAGAAGAGGTAGCAAATGAGTATGTTACAAAACACAGCAGCAACAAAAACAATGTTGTAATAGAGTACTTAACATTTTTTCCATCATGCTTTGTAGTGGATTTAAATAGGTGTCATTTGGAATTTTTTATCGTACGTGGACGTAATATTACAATAAACACAAAGTTCATTAAGCAGGTTGTGTTGCGTGTGACCGTGTGTTGACTTTGTGGTTTGGCTGCATTTTTTTGACGCCATGAGCAGGGAAGGTTGTTTGGATTCGGTCATATGAATAAATGCTGTGCTATATATTCTTCAATGCACAATTCATCATCATTGACCTGATTTACTCACATTGTCAAGGTGGTGGCAAATTTGCAGAAATAAGATTGTCAGACGTTTAAAATTAAACATAAAACATCCTGCTGGCCAGATTCCTTACTGAACTGAATAATGTATTGCGAGCCAAATTAAAGACGCCGGTGGGCCGTAGTTTAAACACACCTGGCCAAGAACCAAGAGAGGCCACAGCGGTTAATGCCGATGTTTTTTAAACCTAATCAAAGGCCACTTTTGTAGACCACACAAGGTTTTAATTGGAGCATTTCTGGTAATCATTTTGAGTATACATGCAATTGACTGTGTGTTTGTATTAGAACTGGGGGTTGTACAGGTGTGTGCCATTTTTAACAGATCTTCCACCTGGATAACATTAGCGGCGTGTATTGTACTGCAATCCAAGAAGGAACTCTGAGTTTTGTGTTTGTAGAAAAGTGCAGATTTAAAGCCGTAGTGAATGCTGCAGCAGGTGTTGGGCTGACTAGTTGTTGACGCGGGCCAGGACTATTAAAAAATACAATCCTGACAGAGCATCCTGCCAGGGACTATTGCTGGCACACACCACACACAACTAACTCTTCTACCTTTTACAGGCAGCCGTTTTGACATCAATGAAAACTCCTCCATATTTAGGCCCCTGCCCGCGTCAGATGTGGACTTTATGGGCAAGAAGCGTTACGTGGGTAAGACAAACTATCTCAGTACATGGGCTCTGTTCACCCTTTGTTCCCTTTCCAAGCCTCATGTAAACACACTAAATGACACTTAAATGCTACTTAGATGCAGTCCGCACCCGAATTAACTGGCAATCGAACAAATTGGTTTTGTCCCTTAGTGGCAAAATAGTGATGCAACTATAAGTAGCATGTAATTGGTGACTTTTATCTTGAAGACATACCAAAAGTATGCCAAATATGGAAATTCCCCGCCAAATTATCATAAACAATTTGCAGCTGTTACAGTGTGTACTATCATGGAGGTTCAAATGGGACAAAATCAAATAAATGCATCTTTAAATAATTACCTAAATGCGTTGTTAATTAAATCATTAAATACATAATAATTAAATAATAAAACAATAATTAAACTGTGAAATAACTAATTAAATCATGAATAAAATCAATAATTAATTACACGATTATATAATAAAAAGTAATTTTACAATAAATAATAATAGTAATAATAAAAACATTTATGTATTCAATCCCGATTATAAATAATTAATGACATTAATGTAATTATTCGAATACTTATTTATTTTATTTTGTCCAATTTGGCCCTCCATGTACGTACTATTCCCTACCTTTTTTTGTTGTTCTTAAAAGTTAACAAAAACAATTGTGATGGGTAGATTGACAGCAAAACATTGATACTACCGATACTGGCGTCGATTCTCATATTACCATATTGAGGTGTCATGATCTAGTTTTAGCTATGCTATCTTGATAGGAAATATAATTGTTAAGAGTTACATAGTCTTAATGAAAATAGAACTCACCCAGTGACTATAAGATAAGGAACTGAACCAGGGATCAGGGAGAAAGTACTATACAGACATGAAAGTAATATAGTGTAGTCCACTTGTTGTTTACATTGTTGACAGTATACTCCTACTGTACACCTCCACAGCTCCCCATGTTGTCTACAAAACAGACAAGAAGCCAGACGAGCCGTGCTCCATCACTTCTTCCCTGACTTACTTCCCCGACGAGGAGGAAGGCGGTGATCAGAATGTGACGGCACCACCCCGCATACCGCCCTCCAACCTCACCGTGGTCACCGTTGAGGGGTGTCCTTCTTTTGTCATCCTCGACTGGCAGAAGTCCGACAACGAAACCAGAGGTACGGCGAGACTACATTGCATTAGGATGAGATACTTTTTTTTTTAAACAATTTGTTTATGAATAATGATATTAATAGATGTACATTTTTCAAAATTTTATATTTTATTTTGATTTTTTTAGATTAATGGATCTACATGATTATAATGTAATGTTACGCATTATTTGAAGTTATTATATAAGTAGTAGGGCTGGGCGATTATATGATTGTGATCATTGATCGCGATTAATTCGAGTTCGATCACAGTGATCAGCTGTTCACATATTTCCTCAATCAAACATGGCGGAAATGTCTGTTAGAAGTTACCGCAGTAGTAAACAGTAAGGAAGCAACGATGCTCGGTATAATCCTGCACGGAACAATCCGCCTTTATTGACCGTGATCCTGTGTGTGTCTGTGAATATGTGTGCATATACGTTTGTGTGTGTTTTTGTAAAACGGTTTGTGTCAGTGTGTGTGCGCCTTTAGTTTCACTATCTGCTGCCTGCAGTTTACCAGTAATCCTGCCCTAAATGGGGACTTGCAGGCACTCACATTAGTGTTTATTAGTTCCGACTAGGAGAATAAACACACCCACTAATTTAATCAGAAAAAGTCATTTTTATATCTAAATATTTTTCAATCAGACTTTTTGTTTATGTGTCTGCAAAGATTAAACTCCTCCGATATAACATGTAATAAACAACTCTGCATACTTTGTGTTCAAATAATTTTTGAGTTTGTGACTACAAAAATATTTTGTTCCTGAAATAATCGTTAAACTTGTTTTATTTGTTGGTACACATTATTTTACAGTATCTCAGATTTAAAATGCACTTTAATGTAATTGTATTCAAAATATGCTACAGTATTTGAGTTTTAAAAAACTCCACAATCTTGGTCACCGTTTGCCAAAGCACTGGTGAGAAGCACTGATGTATACAAGTAACTAAAGAGTACAAATAATAATTTACCATTTGAAAGTGATCTGGGGCCGTACTTATCAAGCTTCTTAGAATTACTCCTAAGAAGTCTGCTAAGAGTTGACTTAAGAGTAAATAAATTATTCACTGAAAGCTGCACTTAAAAGTTAGTTATCAAGCGTCTTACTCACACTTTCAGCGAAGTGTAGGACTGAATCTTAAGTGTCACACTCAGAGCTGAATTACGACATTACTATGTGCCGTAAACGGAATTTTAGGTGACGTCATTTCTGTGTCCATAGAAATGACCAATCACGGAAGGGAATCCGTTGTCTAAGAATAAAGAAATATCTTGGAAATATTTAAGTGGACAATGGGAGTGTATATTTGGACAATAAACTACAAAATAATACAAAACAAACTAGTCCCCGCCGGCACTCACGCTACCGCTCCCTCTCTTCTATCGCCCACACACTCACTGACGTCACTCACCTCACGGCCACACACATACGCTACTGTCATAACATTTTCTTTCCAATTCATTAATTAGGCAACTAATTTGAAACTGGTGTGGGTGGCTCTATATATACTAGCCCACTGCAGACACATGCAGAAATCAACAAGGAATCGAAAAATATTAAATCTGTGACAAAAATAATATCCGCTCTGTCTAAACGATACCGTTTGATCAGCTGCTCGTCATCAAAAAAAACAAAAACATTGTTCCGTTCCCTGAACGTTCGCGCACGTCTCTCTCGCCTCAGTGCCATCCCCTGCTGGCAACTCCTAACCACTTAAGACACCTCTGAAGGTCTCTTAAATATCGTGGAGAGTAGGAGTGATTCTTAGACTTAAGAACGTTGATAAAAAGCTTTTATTCTTAAGTTTGAGAGTAGGACTAAATTTCGCAAATTCTCAGGACTTAAGTGTAAAATGGCACTCTAAGAAGCTTGATAAGTACGGCCCCTGATGTTTAGTCAATGCTCACTTGAAGTAAAAGTATTGTAGTATTCAGTACACCACTGATACTTTGTTTACTGCAGAATGCACTTTTGAATGACAAGCAAAATAACAAAAGAACTTTGAGAGGAAAAAAACGTTTTTCTTAACTCCCACAAAATGTACCGAAAAAGAAGCAAAACCGTGGCCCTAAAACCAGGTGCGGACCAAAGCGTGGGTTACCTGTACCTTTGCACCTCTAGTAAGCATAATTATAGATATGAATAACATGACAGTTGTTAGCTGTGAGCACATATCCTCGATCAAACATGGCGGAAATATATTTTACAAGATACTGCAGTAATAAACAGTGGTGATGAAACGGTACTCGCTATAATCCTGCACGGCAGAATATGACTTTTATTTTTTTCATTGTGATATTAATCGAGTTAGGATGATATGAAAAAATTAATCGTGATAATTTTTTCTGCCATATCGCCCAGTACATATTTCAATACTATAAATATGTTTTTTATATATTTCATATATTATTTGAATTATGATATCATATGATGTACACGTTTCATAATTTGATATTTGTAAAAATGTTTGATTAATATATGTACAGATTTATAAAGTAGTTATTTATTATTTTTCAATTATTATATTAATATATGTAAACATTCAATATTTAATACTTATTTTATTTTGATTATATTAATGTACATATTTCAATACTAAAATATATTTCTATATATTTAATATTTAATTTTAATAGTTATATCATAACACGTACATATTTCATAATTTGATATTTTTATTTAGAATTTTTTGAACAACAAATGTGCATGTTCATAATTAAATATATGTTATTTAAAATTATTATAAACATTTATGTATTTGATTTACATTTTTTATGTTAGGTGTACGTATCTCACAATTTGATATTTTATTTTGAATTACTATAATAATAGATGTACATGTTTAATAATCTAATATTCATTTGATTCATAATGTGTGTACATACATATTCCATCATTTTATGTTATTAGTTTTTTAATCACTACTATGATCACACAAATGTATTTTATATTAAATGTTTATGTTAATAATATATACCGTAATTTCCGGACTATAAGCCGCACCTGACTATAAGCCGCACCAGCTAAATTTAGGGGAAAATACAGATTGCTCCATATATAAGCCGCACCCGACTATAAGCCGCAGGGTTTTGATGTGTAATTACCGTAGTATATAGGGGTTCCTGCTACCACGGAGGGGATTTTCGGGACAGAGATGACTGTTTGGGAACGCAAAGCGTCCCATTAATTAACAATAAATCTTTCAATCATTCAATCAAACTTTCACATCTTTGACATGGCGAACAGCATTCGTGCAGAGTACAAATAATACAACGTTGCAAAGTAATACAAAGTGCTCGCCTGTACGTTATCAAAATAACCAGCCTACCGGTATATGAAAAGTCAGTCTTTAATCATTGTGTCATCGTCTTCCTCCTGCGTACTAAAACCACCGAAATCCTCTTCGTCGGTGTCGGAGAAGAACACGCCGTAAATAAGCCGCACCCTTGTATAAGCCGCAGGGACCAGAACGAGGGGAAAAAGTAGCGGCTTATAGTCCGGAAATTACGGTAGATGCACAGATTTAATGATTAAATGTAACCTATATTTTTTATTATATGAATAGTGCAGTGGTTCTTAAAATTGTTGGAGGTACCGAACCCCACCAGTTTCATATGCACATTTACCGAACCCTTCTTTAGTGAAAAATAAAATGTTTTTTTTCTCAAATTCAACACACAGTTATGTTTTTTTTACTGGTGCACAAAATGAACCGTGCATGAACATCATCTTATTCAAAGAACAAAAGCAACACAGTGCATGAACTCACAACAAATCACACACCTGCGAATCAGATGGAAAATTAGAGGGAACATTATTTGGGGGTATCCATGATACGGCGATAGGGAGAAGTTTGTATTTACATGATGAGTCGGGTGTGTCTTGACCTCTGAGGCGGAGGCTACGCCAAACCCCTGAAGCCGACTCACCGAACTCCTAGGGTTCGATCGAACCCAGGTTAAGAACCACTGGAATAGTGTAAATATTTAATAACATAAAACTACTTATTATATAATTATTTAATTGCACTTTCATCTTGAGTTGCTATTAATTTTATCTCATGTCAAGCAGTGCTTGAGGTCACATTTTAACATTCATTAAAGTAAAAAAAATGAGTTAACCACTTTAACAACATTTATACGTATAAAAGTTTTGTCACAATTTCACACCATGGCAAACTACTTTAACAACAATAATGTTATATTGTTGATATAATGTATATCGTAATTAATAACAATAATGATTCTACCATATTTCTCTGATCAGAGTATGAAGTTGTGTCCACTGCCAAAGGACCCAATGGAGAGGAAGTGTCCATATTGACGACGACAAACCAAACGCACACAGCGGTGGAGAATTTAAAACCAGAGAGCAGGTGTGTGTGTGTGACAATGTGTTGAATATTGTAATCATATCATATCATAAATCATCTGGACAGCCTAAAATGGCTGTGTGTTGTTGTTATTCTTGCATTGCGAGGTGGTAGTAACAGGCTTAGTTTACGAATTTCGGATTGATTTTAAACCCAAGATTTTACAAATCTGGTGGATAATTACCTGATAATAACTGCTTACTTTCTGCTGTAACAGGCTTCCATCTAGACCAGGGGTCCCCAAATTTTTTTGCATTACGGACCGGTTCCCTTGAGGGCATTATTTTCAGGGACCGGCTTTCCACCTGTGCCAGATAATTACAGCAAAAATAAGGGCATGAAAAATACAACTCACAATAACGCTGAATTAGAGGGAGCCCTGGGCTTGTTTCTTTGCAATGAGATGCAGATGGAAATCAGCCTTTGGCTAAAATCTGTCACATTTATATTTTATATGTTCATTAATGTGCATTGTATCATGTCACAAAGTAATAACAAATATAACAAATGGCAACTTCCTATGAGGAGTTTTATTGTACATCTATAAACAAGCTTAGTGGTGTGTTTAGTGGGACAGGCAAAAGTTAAGTCGGAAAAATAAAATTGTTTATAAATTATTTAATGTTTTTCTGCGGCCCGGGAGCAAATGCGTCATGGACCGGTACCAATCCTCGGACCGGTGATTGGGGACCGCTGATCTAGACTTTTTAAACTTTACTAAGCACTTATTTATTCTGTTGTTCCAAGCTAGTTGAACACACAATGCATGTTTGTGTGTATTTGTATTAACAAAAACCGCAGTCATTTTAAGCATATCATTTATTTTTATTAACGGAAAATAAAATTAGTAATTTTAAGCATGTATTTTATTCTTATAAACGAAAAATAGAACTAGTAATTTTAAGCAGGTCATGTATTTTTATTAGCAAAAAATAAAACTAGTCATTTTAAGCATGTCATGTATTTTATGAACGGAAAATAGAACAAGTCATTTTAAGCAGGTAATGTATTTAACAAATAATAAAACAAGTCATTGTAAGCATGTAATTTATTTTTATTAACGAAAAATAAAACTTGTCATTTTAGGCAGATCATGTATTTTTATTACCAAAAAAAAAACTACCTGTCATTTTAAGCATCTAATTTATTTTTTATTAACGAACAAAAAACTAGTCATTTTTAAGCAGGTCGTGTATATTTTAACAAACATAAAAGTAGTTATTTTAAGCATGTCATTTATTTTTATTAACAAAAAATAAAACTTGTCATTTGTCACTTTACCAAAAACGTATTTTTCTTCTGTTTTTTCAAGCAGGTTTAGCGGCTTGCTTAGCAATTAGCTTGTATGCTCGCTTGCTTTTCCTCTGTTTGTACTATGTTTTGCCACATCCTATAAATGAGCATCAAGAATAAGAATCAACATTTACAAATTTGGACAGTTCCGGGATAATCGGAATGTAAGCCTTGGTTCAAGATAGAGCACGATATGCTGCTTGTCTGCCATGCTTCAGAAATATAGGCAGTACTGTTTTATTTTTTTTATGTCATTTTAGTTACACAATGGCAAATAAATACCATAAGAACGTATGTGCATTAAGCCCCTTGTTGGTTTAATTGCAGTGTTTTGTGCCGTGTTATTCCTCCCCTTCATGTTTAAACATTCATCCATCACCATGATGGATCACACATGTTTTATCTGAAGGAAGTATGTGTCAAAGTTGCCAGCGCTGATGAACAAATACCTCTTCCCACACAAGTCTTATGTACACTAGTACAAGAAAAAATTGTTTGCTTTACGATAGAAAATGCTAGTTGGGGGGTTCACTGCACACAAAAATAGCAAAAGAGAAACAAAAACCAGAAGGATGGAGTGGGTGGAAGGGGTTTTTCATTTTGCATCTGGAGTTTTAGAAAGCACCAGAAATGATCCCACTGGGCTGTTTTTTGTTAATGTCTCAGCATTGCCAGAATATCTTTAAACGCAGCACGTGGAATAACCATCAGCTGATTCTGAATGCAGAAGGTGTAGTCACAGCGACTCACATTCGCTCAACTATTTTTCAGATGGCAAAATGTGCATAAAAGCTGGGTTTATCCCTTGGATTGATTGGATGGTGTCTGCCTGCCTTGTTTCAGTTACGAATTCAAAGTCACACCGAAGAACGAGCTGGGAACAGGACCATCCAGTGATGCAGTGTCGTTTAACACGGAGTCAGGCAAGTTTTGCACAGTGAACCATACTAAGATAAACTTAATCATTGGATATAATCTGTTTTAGGTGAATACTCTTCATCAGATAATTGGGAATATAATAATGCATTTTCAGCAAATGAGAATGCACTCATTACTTGAAGAAGAACCACAATTTAAAGCCATTAGTGCTGTATAACACAAAGAAAGCATAAGACTATAGACATATAACATTACTAACATTTTGACTTTATTGTTATTGGGACTGTATGACCACACTTATTATTATCACGGTAGTGTTGAACGTGCTCAAAAAGTACTTATACATACTGAAGTTTTTTTTCCTTTAATAAAGATGAATAGACAATATACTGGCAGAAACATTAAATATTGTTCTGGTTTCCATTTGGGTGTTTAAATATATTATATGTAAACATGTTTGTTTTTTATTCATTTTAATTTGTAAATATTTTAGAGTTAATAAACAATGACGTCTCTTGTATTTATGTTAGCATTTAAAGGGGAACTGCACTTTTTTATTTTGCCTATTGTTCACAATCATTATGAGAGACAAGAAGACAAAAGTTGTTTTGTTCGCATTCTAACATATAAAAATCGACTTGTTCTGAGTGGGTAGCAATGCAGCTAATGGGAGCAATCAATTCTTCCGTTAAATCACTTTAAAAATGAATTAAAAAAACGTCAACAATACTTAATTTACGTTCTGTAACCTGTTTAATAACCAAACTGTAGCAACATTGTTATTGTAAGAGCGAACACAGAGGAATTATTTTTCTAGCATACTAACACATCGACTACGGTTTTAGCTGTAAAATCTAACTACGGCAAGAGATAAGCTAGTTTCTACGTCAGCACGAAACACGTTTGAGTTTGTAATGCACAACACTGAGATAGAACATCAATCTACACTGAGTGAAAAACATAAACAATCATATTACAGTATCTGTAAAGTATTAGCCCACATTTCATGTTTTGTTTGTACATAGCTAGCCAGAAAGCGTATGTACTGTAGTGTACAGTGATGTGCTGCATGTATCATGATCAATAGTATAGTGACTTACTCGATGGACAGTTGTCCGTTTGGTAAAGCATGCCTGGGGACGTTTCCAGTTGATTTGGGTAAGCAATCCATTATTCGCAATAGCTTGGCTCAAAGTTCCAGATTTGCAGCGTGACCATGTCGCACTCTCTGGCTTCCGTCTGCTCCAACGTTTCAGCTTCTTCTTCCTGCTTGGTTCTAAAAGAAGTAGTTAATTATCTGTATATTTAGTTTCAGAAAGATAAGGGTGTGAATCCTCATTTGTTGAAAAATAGTCTTCTTCGTTGTCCATTACCAAGTCTGCCATGATTAGAAAACACACTTGCGTTTGATTCCGGGAGTAGGAACATATATGTTGCAGGAAGTCAGAAGTGCGCTGCTATGGAAATGTAAATAAATGCGCAAAAGATTTTTTATTTTATTTTTTATTTTTTTCTCATAAAGAAATACAATCATGTGTGCTTACGGACTGTGTCCCTGCAGACTGTTTTGATCTATATTGATATATAATGTATATATTGTGTTTTTTATGTTGATTTAATTAAAAAAAAAAAATATATATATATATCATACTTGCCAACCTTGAGACCTCCGATACCGGGAGGTGGGGGGTGGGGTCGCGCGGTCGGGGTGGTGTGGAGCGGGGGCGTGGTTGGGGGCGTGGTTAATAGGGGAGTATATTTACAGCTAGAATTCACCAACTCAAGTATTTCATATATATATATATATATATATATATATATATATATATGAAATACTTGACTTTCAGTGAATTCTAGCTATATATATATATGTATATATATTTATTTTATTATACATATAAATAAAATAAATACTTGAATTTCAGTGTTCCGGGGGCTATCCAGTAGATGGCAGTATTGTCCTGTTTAACTTCTCCTCCGTTCATGACTCGGCCACCGTGTTCAATGGAGATGTCTGTTTTACAAAATGTACAGGCAACATAATTACATACCCCTTCCCCTTCGAACTGTCCTGGATGAACTGAAATTCTTGTTTCCATTCGTTTTGGAACTTGCAAGCGTATTTCTTCATCTTGCTCGTCGACGGCATCGCCATGTCTGTAACTTCCTCGTTCTTCTGCTTCTTCTCCTTGTTGTGTGCGCAGTTGTGCACTCTACTCTCTAAAAGCCGTAGATGTTATGATGTCATTGGGCAGGCAAGCTGTTTATATTGTGGGAAAGCGGACGTGAGAACAGGCTGTCCCCACTCAGGTCCGCATTGAGCTGGAGGGGGCGTGGCCTCCAGCTCCGGCTGAATACCGGGAGTTTGTCGGGAGAAAATTTCTGCCGGGAGGTTATCGGGAGAGGCGCTGAATACCGGGAGTCTCCCGCTAAAAACGGGAGGGTTGGCAAGTATGATATATATATATATATATATATATATATATATATATATATATATATATATATATATATATATATATATATATATATATATATACATACATACATACATACATACATACATACATATATATATACATATATATATATATATATATATATATATATATATATATTTATTTTTTTTTATTTTTTTTTTTATTCCTTGCGCGGCCCGGTACCAATCGGTCCGCGGACCGGTACCGGGCACGGCCCGGTGGTTGGGGACCACTGTTCTCTATCATCTTTAAAATCCTAAAAAAAAAAAGACATGTGTGTTCTTGTCTCTCATAATGATTGTGAACGATAGGCAAAATTCCAAAAAAGTGCAATTCCCCTTTAAGCTAGCTAGTCAGCCCTTAGTTGGCTGGCTTGTTTCTCCAACTGAAAGGATCTCTGAGTTTATGAATCACGGTTTTATGATAATTAACTTAAAACGGTAATACTAAACGTCAAGAGTTTTACCACAGTTTATCATTGATACAGTTTGTCATTACACCTCTACACAAGACAAAAAATTAACAAATTAAGTACATTAAAGTTGGTGTCGTACCTGCAAGGTAACGTTTAGGACGAATTTATCCTCACGTACCTGCAAACAGCAACAACAGACTTCAGAACGTTCGCATTTTGACGTTAATATTTGAATTAACATCACATTATCTTAAAAATTTAAATAAACAAAGACAATGATCAGCTTACCTTACAATGGTTTGCCGCAGATATTAATAGGGCCGGTAGAAACACATTTTCCAGACGACGTAGTCATGGACATACAATGTAGACGCCGCATTGAGCGCTAAATCACACGTCGACTTTTCACAGTTATGCCCAAAAAACTATTTTATTTGGTTATAATAACATCGTTTTATGAACATAATTTGCTGACGTGAAACCAAGCTCTAAATAACGAAGAAACAAGACATAACATAGTTTATATAACAAGTCTAATGACTTAAGGGCGATTGATTAATTCCAAAAGGTGTTCGGAATTTAACACTTCCGGGTAACAGGCCAATCAGAACAAATTACGTCGGGTGACAACTGCTGCACGCAGAAGTCAGCAGCATAGACATCTTATAAGTAGACGCAGCATTGGCTGCTATGACACGAGAAATTCGGCCGCCATCTTGAAGTGGTGATGAGGAGCCGACGAGCAGCCTAACCTGACAGTTGACAGGTAGAAAACAAAGATGCCGGGCTGGTGTTCAGCGTTTTTCTGCTCAAATGAGCGGACTGTTGAAAATAGGAATCAGGGGATTACTTTTCACAAGTAAGATTTACCATTAACGGTTGTATTTTGTGAAAAGAATATTACCACAGAGTTGAGAAGCAGCAAAGATCTTCAATAGTACTGAAATCGTAGCCGCTAGCAAACAAGAGTGTGACCATAATAGAATTGCTTGTCAATGAAATTAATTACATGTAAAAATATCATTCTTGAAAAACATAAAGTTGACATAAATGATGAAGATAAATATTGTAAAAGCCAACAGGGGTAAAATAGGCTGACCATATTCTGAAATCCCAAAAAGAGGACACATATATGCGTGCCAAGACGGGCAGCATGCCAAGGCCGGGACTAGGTGAACATTTGCCAATGATACTCGAACTTGCTTTATAAATAATATATTTATTTAAATAAAGCATTTTTTCTCCTCTGTTGACAGCAGTGTTGGCGCTAGGAATTTCAAAATGGGGTCCCAAGGACCCCATCAAGTCATAAAAATGGGGTCCCACAGTACATTTTTGGGGTCCCACTTTTTTGTAAGCGTTTTGAAAACAAATGACAAATGTATGCATTATCCTGTTATATCTCACATTCTATATTGTGTTTTGGAAAAAGGTTGTCATAAACGTTACTTAATTCATTAAAAAAGATAATACAAAAGAAAACAAATGTGTATACATATGTAAATGTCTTCAGTTATAAACATTCATTCACTTTCTTCTTTCCTTCATAGATCTAAACTTTACCGCTGCTGGTAGTTTTTTCTATGTTTTTATTTAATAAGTTGTAGGTGTATTTATTTCAGTATAAAAGTGTAAAAAGTGTTTTGCTTGGGTCATGAAATGATGATAATGGTGTGCCAGGGCATACATACATTTTATATTTAGCGCTTAAATCTCTGGAGTCTACATCAACTTCACATCTATTCCTCATTTCAAAATGTTTTAGTTTTTTTTATGTTGTCTTTTTTGTTTGTTTGTTTTCTGCCCTTTTTTGTCAAACAAAACTATGTTTTTTATGGCAAACACACAAAATATGCAAAATCTTCCACCAAAAATATTTTTCAAAGTGGAATACTTGATGTGAAGTAATCGGAACCTTTGATAGGTCAATAATTCATAATAACATTGATTTTGATTCAATATTATGTTTTGAGCAATGACCGTTTGAAAGAAAAGAAAAAAAAAGCTTTGCTTTATTAGTCAACATTGCAACTTTTTCTAAATTACATTTCACCTTTAAGCTTTTTTATTTCACTTTTGTTATGTTTTTGTTTATTTTAATAGTATTTTTAGAATGTGCCGTGGGCCTTTAAAACATTAGCTGTGGGCCACAAATGGTAAAAAAAATTATAATCTGCGTCCTTTCTGATTTTAATGCGTTAAAAAGACACAAAAAGTACATTAACGCCAACACTGCTTGACAGTATAACAAAATAAGTCACACTTATATTCTGTAACATTCACAGTTTTGGAAAAAAAAGTGCAGAGGTAGAAATATTCAAAATAACCTCTTGTATATAATGTAAACATAAATAATGCCTCAAAACAAGTTAATTAAATTTAAACAAAAAACAGCAGACGAGCTCTCGCCCTGCACGGCTGTTTTGTGCTTTGTAGTGTCGATATGGGCTTGTAGATCGTTGGCCCCTTTATTTGCCACAGATACATATGTTGTTGCTTTGCACACAGTGCATTCTGCTTTCCATGTGTCACGGCCAGGACGAAAACACAAATACTTTTCCCGCAAATCATCCGTGAAGTTGCATTTACATTTCGGCATTTCTTGTTTTCATGTCTGTCTCTCCACTCACTAGCTCTCTCGCTCTGTGTCTCTGCCCCTCCCTCACGAATGTGGCTACGTGCGCGCACCTTCATTTTTTTTTTTAACCCCTTCTTAACTTAACCCTGGACGTACATTGAAAATACACGCAACCCTAATTCAAAATGCCGGACATTTGAGGCATTTAAGAAGCCCCGCCCGGACACCCCGGACACCCCCGCAAAAGAGGACATGTCCGGGGAAAAGAGGACGTATGGTCAGCCTAGGTAAAAGTTAGGGCCACAGTCCAGATTGTGTAGGGGGGGTAATATGTGTTAGCTAACTAGACAATCAGATGGACAGTGGCTATACAGTATTATACAAGTCTAAATTTAGTCATACATATAAAAAAATCACTGTAAACATTATCATTTAAGGGAATAATGTAATACACAATATCAATACAAAGTGTCAAGACAGAATAAACTCTCTGCTGCTGAAGCAACAGAGATACAGTCTATAGGTCCCTACGATATATAGATATCTAATGTATTCATACATTGTTTATGTAGGATATACACATGTATATATAACCTAATCATATTGTTTCTTGAATTTAAAAATAGCTGACCGTTTTTCCCCCTTCTCTGGGATTATATTCCCAGTTTTGATCTGGGACGTCTGGTCACTTAATTATAGCATATAAGAATATTCTATTACTGTTAAGCAAACTATGAATAATAAAACACGCCAAAACATGTGTCCTTTATCATAGCTACACGTATGACGAAAAACCGCGTGAAAATCAGTGGTATTCAGTGAGGTAAAATGAATTAAATGCGCTGACAGTTCATTGCTCCTGCCAAATGAATTGCACTGAGTGGAGCGGATCACCACCCCAAGATGGCGGCCCCGCGTCTCGTCAGCGCCAGTAGGCAGTAGCGGTCGATGCTGTGTCTAATTATAAGATGTCTAAGGTCAGCATCATTTATTTTTGTAAATATTGTAGCGGCTGGCTAGGGGGTGTTAGCCAATGACTTTGGCTGGGGGGCGGGACTTCCGGGGAGAGATAGGGAAGTGCCGTTGTTGATAGAAAGTAAGGATTCCAGTATTGCCGGGAAAAGAGGGAGACACACATTGGAGTTGTTGTGTGGTTGAATTGCATCTCGTACAATAAAGACAAGACAAACAAATAAGTCGTATGAGCCTACATTCCTGGATTATTACAATATTAAAACGAGACAGGCAGTGTGTGTTGTTATCTATAAACAACTGAAGGTGGACCACCCCTTAGAGCAGGGGTCACCAACGCGGTGCCCGCGGGCACCAGGTCGCCCGTAAGGACCAGATGAGTCGCCCGCGGGCCTGTTCTAAAAAAAAAAAAAAAAAAAATTTTTTTTTTTTTTTTTTTTAAATTAAATCTACATAGAAAAAACACAAGATACACTTTCAATCAGTGCATCAACCCAAACAACCTCCCCCATGCACACTCATCCACACCCACTCACACAAAATGGGTTATTTCTTTCTGCTACCAATATTCTGGTTCCCACAACATAGACAACACATCTGCAAGGGACACAGTCCCTGAAGCACACATGATTGTATAGGCTGCTGGTCCACTAACATTTTCATTAATTACTATTTTTTATGTAGTTATTTTTATATTGTTTTACTTTCTTTTTTTTCCAAGAAAATGTTTTTTATTTATTTATCTTATTTTATTTTATTTTTTAAAAAAGGGCCTTATCTTCAACAGACCAGGTTGTCAATGAAATTAGATTTGTTTAAAGGGTTTTTTAAACCAGGCCCAGTCCAGATAATGTCCAAGTCGAACTCAGCAACACACACCTTCATTCATGTACACAGAAAAAATTAGGGAACACAACAGATTGCATATAATTTATAAACAAAATTACATTTTCAAAATAAGCATTTATGTACAGTCCAGATTATGTCCAGGTCACTCAAATTAGGGAACACAACAACAGATATCATATAATCTATAAACATAATTATACTTTCAAAATAAGCCTTAGAGGACTTCTCATCTTTTTTTTAATGTTTTTTGGCATCATTATCGTTTTCAACCATGTAACTTTCTAAAATTAGAAAATACTGAATAAATGTTTTAAAGAAAGTAACACTAAGTGAATATCTGTTTTTGGCCTTAAAAATAAACATTTTACCGAGTACTATAATTAAATTGACTAAATCATGATTGTCAATGAACTCTCCTAAAATAACAGAAACCACATTAAGCTTCATAAACACACCAATCCTTAAACACATTTTTTCAACTTCCACCCAAAACAAAGACACAATATGACAATACCAAAACAAATGCAGGGTGGATTCAGGCTCCTGACAACAAAATCGGCAATCATCTGACTCTGTCATATTCCATAATTTTAACATTTTCCCTGTGGGTAAGAAGTTATAAATAATTTTAATTTGAAAATAACGATTTTGCACATCGATAGTGGTTTTATAAATTAGTTTGAATATGGCATCCCATGGCAACGGGCAGTCAAAAAAGTCCTCCCATTTTCCATTTGTGTTGTATGAGGCAGCCTTCAAAGATTTCTTTATTAAATAAAAATTATATATTTTTCTATTTATTTTAGTTCCTTTTTGCCAACTAGAATTTCTTATTAGAGGTTTACAAACTAATAATTTAGTAGTTCCATAATTAATTATTTGTTTCCATCTTTTCCCAATTACTCCAGTTAGTTGATAAAATGAAAAGCTTGAGCAAGCATCACCATACATAGCTCTAAATTCATCATACTTCATAATTTTACCATTCTCATTGATAATATCATTGACAAAAATGATTCCTCTTTCAAACATATTTTTCCAAAAGGAAGGCTTTCCATCTATTACAATATTATAGTTCATCCATATTAACTGCTGCAAAATATCGTCTCTTTTTTCTGGCACATAAAATTAAAAACACCACTATGAGTGGATTGTTTCCTTTATGAACCCCGCCATGTTTCCCAGCAGACTCTCTGGGAGGGGATCACTTGTAAAAAAGGATACAATTTCTTTTGATACAGTACATGTTTTTTGTCCAACAGGACATTTGTGTACCACTCAATGTTTAAATACATCTTTGGAACAATTGATGCTTTTAAAGACAGACACATAGCTTCAAGGTTGAGAAGTTTCAGGCCCCCATATTCATACTCTTTGTACAAAACCTTTCTTTTAATCTTTTCTGGTTTGCCGTTCCAGACAAAATCGAAGACCCTCCGCTCATAAATCTTAAAAAAGTTTTGTGATGGAGCTGGTAATGACAAAAACTAATAAATAAATTGAGGAATAATTAACGAGTTGGCAATAGACATTTTACCATACAAGGTTAGGGATTTCCCTTTCCATAATTGCATAATTTTGTCCAGCTTTCTTAGTCGATTATCATAATTTACTGAGCCTAGATCTTCCAGATTTTCTGGGACAACAACACCAAGTATGTTAACTGGTCCATCTGTCCACAAAACAGGCACTTTGCATTCCATTCGAAAGGACGTTCCCTTTAGATTTCTGATCCTTAACATTTTACATTTATCATAATTAAACTTAAGGCCAGATTGCTGTGAAAATATGTCCAAAAGATTAAGAAGGTTCCGCAAACAATGAGGAAAAATCTTATCTTTGTGAATCAGCCTTTTCTGACATGAACTTCATCAAGAACAAACACAGAACACACCTCACTGATGCACATCTGCAAGACTCACTCAGAGTTGCAGTGTCAAGTTACACACCAGAGTACAACACACTAGTTAACAGCATGCAATGCCAGGCTTCCCACTAACTGACAAAAAAACAGATAACAGATTTGGTGTCCAGTTCAAAGTGTGACATGATTTAAAAATTTGAGAGTTTACTTTTGTATTTTACATGAGTTATTATTTGTACAAACATGGTGCAAAGTAATTCATGATTTGTTAAAAAAAATGTTAGTGGCTAGCTAGTTAAAATGGGATACTGTGATTTCACAAGACTGTCTTAGAAGTGATCATTTGAAAATGTTCAATTTGAAAAATGTGCACTTAGAGAAAATATAAAAATAAAGTGTTGCATATTGATATTTATCTGTTTCTATATATATTTATTGTGAGAAATCATTAAGATGATCAGTGTTTCCACAAATATAAATATCATTAATTATTAATAATAACAGAGTTAAAGGTAAATTGAGCAAATTGGCTACTTCTGGCAATTTATTTAAGTGTGTATCCAACTGGTAGCCCTTCGCATTAATCAGTACCCAAGAAGTAGCCCTTGGTTTCAAAAAGGTTGGTGACCCCTGCCTTAGAGACTACTACTCTATATACAATGAATTTGTGGAGCATATTTTGTGTTTACTCTTACTGCAGGAACTCAAAATCAATTAATTTTGCTTGTAAAAATAAGTTAAACTAATGTAATTTATGTCAATCAGACAATGAACTCTAAGGAAGTATGATTGAAATACACTTGCAGATTCAGTGATTGTACCACATTAAACTAATCACTACATTCATAAAATAAAATACCACTGTTCATACACTTTCATTTAATTTTTACAAAATATGGATCTTTACATAAATGTATTATTTTTGTAAATATATTATTAACCGATAATGTTTCTTTGTACATGCAGCGGACCCACGAGTGAGTGAAAACGTTTCAGGTAAATAGTGTTCCTTTTTTTGTTGCATAAAACATGTTCACATAATTACTTTATTAACAATGTCATTGTTTGTTTTTACAGGAAAGGATGCAATCTGGACACAGTTCCCGTTTAAATCAGACGCCCACTCGGAATGCAACGGGAAGCAATATGTGAAGAGGACTTGGTACCGAAAATTTGTGGGCATCCAGCTGTGCAACTCCCTGAGATATAAGATTTACCTTAGCGACTCCCTCAATGGTAAATAATGCAGCGCTGATCTGAAACGACTATTTTGAACAAAGGACACCAAAAAAACGTATTGTCTTTTGCAGGGAAGTTCTACAACATTGGTGATCAAACGGGTTACGGCGAGGACCACTGCCAGTTCGTGGACTCCTTCCTGGATGGACGGACCGGAACGCAGATGTTTGCAGACCAGTTACCATCCAGGCCAGGTAATTAAGTCGCCTGATGCTATGGAGATGACCACTTCTCACAACCAAAATCGAAACTAAACCGCTCCACTTGCTAGTTAGTAAGGATAACAGCCACCTGCAGTCGCGAACAAAAGTTTACATTCACTTGTTAAAGAACTTAAGTTTATTTTTTTGTGATAGATTGATTGGAACACATACTTGTTGGTCACAAAAAACATTCTTGAAGTTTGGTTATTTTATGAATGTATTATGGGTCTACTGAAAATGTGACCAAATCTGCTGGGTCAAAAGTATACATACAGCAATGTTAATATTTTGTTACATGTCCTCTGGCAAGTTTCACTGCAATAAGGCGCTTTTGGTAGCCATCCACAAGCTTCTGGTAAGCTTCTGGTTGAATTTTTGACCACTCCTCTTGACAAAATTAGTGCAGTTCAGCTAAATGTGTTGGTTTTTTGACATAGACTTGTTTCTTCAGCATAGTCCAAACTTTTAAGTCAGGACTTTGAGAATGTCATTCTAAAACCTTAATTCTAGTCTGATTTAGCCATTCCTTTACCACTTTTGACGTGTGTTTGGGGTCATTGTCCTGTTGGAACACACAACTGCGCCCAAGACCCAACCTCCGGGCTGATGATTTTAGGTTGTCTTGAAGGATTTGGAGGTAAACCTCCTTTTTCATTGTCCCATTTAAAGCACCAATTCCATTGGCAGCAAAACAGGCCCAGAGCAAAATACTACCACCACCATGCTTAACGGTAGGAATTGGTGTTCCTGGGATTAAAGGCCTCACCTTTTCACCTCCAAACATATTGCTGGGTACTGTGGCCAAACAGCTCAATTTTTGTTTCATCTGACATCATATGGACAAAGATAAGACCTTCTGGAGTAAAGTTCTGTGGTCTAAAGAAACAAAAATTTAGCTGTTTGGCCACAATATTCAGCAATATGTTTGGAGGAGAAAAGGTGAGGCCTTTAATCCCTTTAATTCCAGGACTTTCCAGAATTCCTGGTTTTCCAAAGACCTATTTTCACCCTTTTTTCTGGCGACTACTCCTTCCACAATCAATTCTCTTAATCAGGACAAAAAACCAAGTTATTTTTGAACTGGAAAAATTCCCAGTTTTCCCGAAATTCCAGGAATTCCGTAATACCACTTCTCAATTAAAAATGTTACTACTTCAACATTTCTCGACCGATTTGAAAAATTCCAACACGGACCATTCACAACATTCAAATTTTTTAGCCTTTTCAAAAAAATTCCCGCTTTTCCATGAAATTTCCATTGAAATTAATGGGACATTTTTCAAAGTTCCACAACTCCAACGTTTTTTCTCCGATTCAAACCGTTTCAACTCCAAAATATTCAGCCTGTTCAGGAATTGTGTGCTCCCTTTCAACAATTATAACACATAAATAATCCCGGATTTCCTAGAATTCCCAGTTTTCAGGGACAGTTTTCAAACTTCCACAACTCCCACATTTTTCAACCGATTCAAACCATTCCACCTTCAACACATTAAACTCATTGTGGAAATTCAAACAACCATTTTTCCACGGTCAACAAATTTCCAGGAATTCCTGTTTTTTTTCTAAGCCTATTCCCAACCTTTTTTTAGTGCGATGAGTCCTTTCACATTTTTCAACCCATTTCAACCCACTGTCAAAACATTCCTCTTAGTCAGGACAAAAAACCAAGTTGGTTTAAGAACTTGAAAAATTCCCGGTTTTCCTGAAATTCCGTAATACCATCTCTCAATTAAAAAAGTGTTCTACTTCAACGTTTCTTTACCAATCTCAACGATTCCAACACCAACCAATTCAGCTCATTCTCCTAATCATTTATTTAAAAATCTCTCTTTTCCCCAAATTTCCAAATTTCCAGGAAGTTCACATTGAAATGAATGGGACATTTTTCCAAGTTGTAAAATTCCCACATTTTTCAACCTATTCAAACCATTCCATCATAAACACATTCCACTCATCCTGGACATTCAAACTAACACTTACCCAAGTTCCAAACCAAATTCAGTTATTCCTGGAAATTCAAACTCAACATTTAAACCAATCAAATTATTCTTACATTCATACTACATTCTGTCAGCATTTCAGTTCAACTTCAACATTGGAGCATTCACATGCAATTCCTTCCGGAATTGCCTCATGTATTTGATCAATGTTTATCAATAATAACCATCAATTAATTAATCGCTCCTCCTGACAGTTGTTTAGTGATTGTAGAAACAAAATAATCCACAAAGTCAGGAAATTTGCCGTAATACAGAAATGTATGATGGTGCATAATAATTGGTAAATAGAGAGGATCTATTCTTCCTGATTTACCATCGTGCGAATACTGGATAGCCTTCAGTACTTATTCCATCGGTTTCCTACGCAGGCTTCTTCCGGGCGTTGAGACAAGAGCCGGTCAGCTTCGGTGAGATCGGCGGAAAGTCGCACGTGACTTACGTGGGCTGGTACGAATGCGGCACACCCATCATCGGCGGAAAGTCGCACGTGACTTACGTGGGCTGGTACGAATGCGGCACACCCATCCCCGGCAAGTGGTAAGCCCCAACCTCCTCAAGGCCCTTCAAGGAACGAGCTCCCAAGAAGTTTTCCGGAAGAAGAGTGCGGAAAAAAGTCTGACCTGTTGGGGAGTTTGGCCCTCTTTTTTGCGCTAAATACCGTAGACACTGTCGACTTGATGATGGTGTCTATCAGGTACGAATGGCTTCAGGAAACAAAACCCTGATTGTTGTATAAAGTGCCGATGAACGAGTGACCAAACAATGTAAAATATGTTGGGAAGCTGGCTCCCAAAATGTTTGTATGATACTATTTATCAAGAGATTGTTACAAGATAAAATGTGTGCTTGTACTTTCCAGAGTATAAATACTCAACAGTACTTGCATGGCTACACACACACACACTTTGGTCATTTGTATGCAGACACGGCGCCACTCATATAGTGAGTGTACATTTGGACGATGTAAGTAAGATAAGTACATGCAAGACTGACACAAGTCTGCCATTGCTGAGGAATTGCTAGCAGTTGCACAGTAATACACATTTGTTTGTTTATATATATATATATATATATATATATATATATATATATATATATATATATATATATATATATATATATATATATATGGTGTTACATAGTTTGTCTACCTGGGATCACAGATATGTTTGAACAATGTTGAGTTTGAAGGATGATTGAAATGCTAACACGCCAACTTGTTTTTTGTTGCTGTCGAAAATGAGATTGTAGAAAATGTTAAATTGACCATGAAATAAGAAATGTGTTCAAACATTTTTGAAAACTGTACATAAACTGTCCTGTTACTTCTTGAAAATACTTTTTTGTTGCAACATGTAAACTGTTTTCAGCATTAAATCTTGTTTTGATACAAAAACAATACTCATTTCTGTTTTATTTCTGTTTTGTTTTTTTGGACGTTAGCGCAAGCAATCTGCTAAATTAACTTACTTACAGTAGCACCAATGACATAGCAGAAAAGATGGTGGCAAAAGCAATTGGCTAATTCCGCTTAGTACAGGGGTCACCAAAATCCGGTTCGCGGGAAGTCCCAAGTTAAAATAAAAAAAATAAAAAATAAAATATTTATATATATATATATATATATATATATATATATATATATATATATATATATATATATATATATATATATATATTTTAATTATTATTTTTAAAAATCTGTCCTTTCTAATCCATTTTCTACCGCTTGTTACTATCAGTGTCTCCTAGCCGCTCAGGCAAATCATAAAGTCTAAAAATGCTTTTTTCCCATCGATACCGTGACATCATCGCGCTTGGAATATACATACAGTATATATTTATACATATATATAGCCCAGCCCCCGGCCATATATTTTTTTAACCCAATGCGGCCCCCGAGTCAAAAAGGTTGGGGACCCCTGGCTTAGTACATAGTATTTAGATTGGATGCTAGCTTGGCATTTATGGCACTATAAATTGGTTAACTTAACTTATAAAATACGTGGCATATTTTTATGTTGGTACGAGTAATCGGCTAACTTAACTAAGCACAAAAACTGGAGCAGAGTAGATGATTCTACTTGCAATCGGCCAACTTAGCTTAGCCCAAGGATCGACTGTTCGCACAAGCAACTAACTTAACTTTTCACAAAATAAATATATTAAATGTTAGCACAAGCAACTAACTTATTTTTGGCAGAAAGAGCACAGCAGTGTAGTAGTGGGCATGAACTTGAGTAGTTTAGCACATACTTGCCAACCCTCCCGGTTTTAGCGGGAGACTTCCGGTATTCAGCGCCTCTCCCGATAACCTCCCAGCAGAAATTTTCTCCCGACAAACTCCCGGTATTCAGCCGGAGCTGGAGGCCACGCCCCCTCCAGCTCAATGCAGACCTGAGTGGGGACAGCCTGTTCTCACGTCCGCTTTCCCACAATATAAACAGCTTACCTGCCCAATGACGTCCAAACATCTACGGCTTTTAGAGAGTAGAGTGCACAACTGCGCACACAACAAGGAGACGAAGCAGAAGAACGAGGAAGTTACAGACACGGCGACGCCGTTGACGAGCAAGATGAAGAAATACGCTTGCAAGTTCCAAAACGAATGGAAACAAGAATTTCAGTTCATCCAGGACAGTTCGAAGGGGAAGGGGTATGTTGCCTGTACATTTTGTAGAACAGACTTCTCCATTGAACACGGCGGCCAAAATGATATACTCATTCATGAACGGAGAGCGAAGCACATGGCGCAGCACCGTTCACAGCCCAGTATTATTATGGGCCACCTCGCAAAATGTATTATATAAATGATAAATGGGTTATACTTGTATAGCGCTTTTCTACCTTCAAGCTACTCAAAGCGCTTTGACAGTATTTCCACATTCACCCATTCACACACACAATCACACACTGATGGTGGGAGCTGCCATGCAAGGCGCTAACCAGCACCCATCAAGAGCAAGGGTGAAGTGTCTTGCCCAAGGACACAATGGACGTGACTAGGATGGTAGAAGGTGGGGATTGAACCCCAGTAACCAGCAACCCTCCGATTGCTGGCACGGCCACTCTACCAACTTCGCCACGCCGTCCAAATATATATATATATATATATACATATAGCTAGAATTCACTGAAAGTCAAGTATTTTATATATATATATATATATATATATATATATATATATATATATATATATATATATATATATATATATATATATATATATATATGAAATACTTGAGTTGGTGAATTCTAGCTGTAAATATACTCTCCTCTTAACCACGCCCCCGCCCCACCCCCCAACCCCCGGTATCGGAGGTCTCAAGGTTGGCAAGTATGGTTTAGCACAACATAGAAAATTTTATGTTAGCTAAGTTATCATGAAGACAACATCAGTTTGTATGTTAGCATTAAAATTAGCTCAGCTAAATTTCGCACAAAGAGTGCAGCAGATTGCAATGGGATGATGTAGTTTAGCACAAAATAGGCTACAAGGCAAGATTGGACACTGGAACAAGCAATTGTAGTACTTTTACTTTCACAATTTAAGAGCAGAGACACAGGTCAAATGTAACTTCCTTTAACTAGGCTGACCATACGTCCTCTTTTCCCCGGACATGTCCTCTTTTGCGGGGGTGTCTGGGCGGGGCTTCTTAAATGCCTCAAATGTCCGGCATTTTGAATTAGGGTTGCGTGTATTTTCAATGTACGTCCAGGGTTAAGTTAAGAAGGGGTTAAAAAAAAAAAATGAAGGTGCGCGCACGTAGCAACATTCGTGAGGGAGGGGCAGAGACACAGAGCGAGAGAGCTAGTGAGTGGAGAGACAGACATGAAAACAAGAAATGCCGAAATGTAAATGCAACTTCACGGATGATTTGCGGGAAAAGTATTTGTGTTTTCGTCCTGGCCGTGACACATGGAAAGCAGAATGCACTGTGTGCAAAGCAGCAACATATGTATCTGTGGCAAATAAAGGGGCCAACGATCTACAAGCCCATATCGACACTACAAAGCACAAAACAGCCGTGCAGGGCGAGAGCTCGTCTGCTGTTTTTTGTTTAAATTTAATTAACTTGTTTTGAGGCATTATTTATGTTTACATTATATACAAGAGGTTATTTTGAATATTTCTACCTCTGCACTTTTTTTTTTCCAAAACTGTGAATGTTACAGAATATAAGTGTGACTTATTTTGTTATACTGTCAAGCAGTGTTGGCGTTAATGTACTTTTTGTGTCTTTTTAACGCATTAAAATCAGAAAGGACGCAGATTATAATTTTTTTTTACCATTTGTGGCCCACAGCTAATGTTTTAAAGGCCCACGGCACATTCTAAAAATACTATTAAAATAAACAAAAACATAACAAAAGTGAAATAAAAAAGCTTAAAGGTGAAATGTAATTTAGAAAAAGTTGCAATGTTGACTAATAAAACAAAGCTTTTTTTTTTCTTTCTTTCAAACGGTCATTGGTCAAAACATAATATTGAATCAAAATCAATGTTATTATGAATTATTGACCAATCAAAGGTTCCGATTACTTCACATCAAATATTCCACTTTGAAAAATATTTTTAGTGGAAGATTTTGCATATTTTGTGTGTTTGCCATAAAAAACATAGTTTTGTTTGACAAAAAAGGGCAGAAAACAAACAAAAAAAACAACATAAAAAAAACTAAAACATTTTGAAATGAGGAATAGATGTGAAGTTGATGTAGACTCCAGAGATTTAAGCGCTAAATATAAAATGTATGTATGCCCTGGCACACCATTATCATCATTTCATGACCCAAGCAAAACACTTTTTACACTTTTGTACTGAAATAAATACACCTATAACTTATTAAATAAAAACATAGAAAAAACTACCAGCAGCGGTAAAGTTTAGATCTATGAAGAAAAGAAGAAAGTGAATTCATGTTTATAACTGAATACATTTACATATGTATACACATTTGTTTTCTTTTGTATTATCTTTTTTAATGAATTAAGTAACGTTTATGACAACCTTATTCCAAAACACAATATAGAATGTGAGATATAACAGGATAATGCATACTTTTGTCATTTGTTTTCAAAACGCTTACAAAAAAGTGGGACCCCAAAAATTTACTGTGGGACCCCATTTTTATGACTTGATGGGGTCCCTGGGACCCCATTTTGAAATTCCTAGCGCCAACACTGCTGTCAACAGAGGAGAAAAAATGCTTTATTTCAGAATCAGAATCAGAATCGTTTTATTGCCATTGTTTGAGAACAGGTTCACAAACTAGGAATTTTTCTTGGTGCAAACGTGCGACATAAAACACATATAACACATATTTGGTATAAAAAGAGCTGTGACTGAGCTATCAGATAGACTTAGAAGGGATTCAAGGAATTCAAGGAGCTGCTGTTAGGAGTTATTGTTCATTTGCCTGATGGCCGAGGGGAAAAAACTGTTCAGGTGGCGGGAGGTGTGGGTCTGGATGGAGCGTAGTCTCCTGCCTGAGGGGAGAGGGGAGAATAGCGTGTGTCCAGGGTGAGAAGAGTCAGCTGTGATCCGACCCATACGCCTCCTGGTCCTGGAGGAGAACAAGTCCTGGAGGGATGGGAGCTTGCAGCCAATCACCTTCTCAGCAGCACGTACGATGCGCTGCAGTCTATTCTTATCCTGGACTGTGGCGCCGGGGAACCACACTGTGATGGAGGAGGTCAGGATGGACTCCATGATGGCTGAGTAAAACTGCACCAGCATCTCTGTCGGCACCTTAAGTTTCCTCAGCTGCCGCAGGAAGTACATCCTCTGCTGGGCCTTCTTGATGAGGGAGCTGATGGTCAGCTCCCACTTGAGGTCCTGGGTGATGGTGGTGCCCAATAAACGGAAGGAGTCCACAATGGGGACGGGGGTGGGAGAGTCAATCAGGGTGAGGGGGGATGGTGGGGCTGTGACTTTCCTGAAGTCCATGATCATCTCCACTGTTTTCTGGGCGTTCAGCTCCAGGTTGTTGAGGCTGCACCAGGACGTCAGCCGGTCCACCTCTCTCCTGTAGGCGGACTCATCGCCATTTGAGATGAGCCCGATGAGGGTAGTGTCATCCGCAAACTTGAGCAGTTTTACGGATTGGTGACTGGAGGTGCAGCAGTTTGTATACAGGGAGAAGAGCCAGGGGGAGAGTACACAGCCCTGAGGAGTACCAGTGTTTGTGGTTCGACTGTCCGAGACAATCTTCCCCAGCCGTACGTGCTGTCTTCGGTCTGTCAGGAAGTCATTAATCCAACTGCAGAGGGAGTCGGGCACGCTGAGCTGGTAGAGCTCGTAGCAGTCCAGGGAGGATGGTGTTGAAGGCAGAGCTGAAGTCCACAAACAGGATCCTAGCGTAGGTTCCTGGGGAGTCCAGATGCTCCAGGATGAAGTGGAGGGCCAGGTTCACTGCATCATCCACAGACCTGTTGGCTCTGTAGGCGAACTGCAGTGGGTCCAGGAGGGGGGCGGTGATGTCCTTGAGGTGGGGCAGGACCAAGCGCTCAAAGGACTTCATGACCACAGACGTCAGCGCGACCGGCCTGTAGTCATTCAGTCCTGTGATCCGTGCTTTCTTGGGGACAGGGACAATGGTAGAGGTCTTAAAGCAGGACGGCACGCGGCATAGCTCCAGAGAGGTGTTAAAAATGTCAGTGAAGACAGGAGCCAGCTGGTCCGCACAGTGTCTGAGAGTGGAGGGTGAGACACCATCCGGCCCGGGGGCCTTCCGCGTATTCAGCTTCAAGAACTGCCGGCGTACATCCTCTTCTTTGATGGAGAGGGTCTTTACAGTCTTATGTTGTTTTTGGAGTCCTGTGATGTCATTGGAGTCCTTTGAGTCCTTTAACTCCTTTAATGATGTGCTGGCATTGGTGGGGAGTGTGATGGTATATATAAATATAAATATATATTATTTATAAAGCAAGTTCGAGTATCATTGGCAAATGTTCACCTAGTCCCGGCCTTGGCATGCTGCCCGCCTTGGCACGCATATATGTGTCCTCTTTTTGGGATTTCAGAATATGGTCAGCCTACTTTAACTTAATAGTAGATGCTACAGTCTAATTTGTAGTCTCCAGGCTAATCAAGACTAAAGCGCTTCTGCCTGTGCCAAATTGCACTATTTTCGTTGCCTTTGAATTGGACGGAACACACAGGCTGTGATGTTAAATTCAGCTCCTGAGGTTAACAGAGTCCCATACTTACTAAGGCGCTCATATTTTTCCGATTATTACGCGGTCACATCCATTAAAGATGAGCCACTTTGGGGCTTGGAAGCGCATGTTCAATAGCTTCTGAAAATCGGTCTTTAATAAACACGTTCGCCGAGACACTTGGATGAGAGAAGCGCGCACTGCCCCAAGAACACATCCAGCCAGCCAGAAAGCCTCAAAACAGGAAAACAAAATAATACCAGGGGCATGACATCAGTATTCCCAAATGTGTTTTTTTAGGAGTAAAATGGAAAAGAAAAGGCCATAGAAAGAGTATTCACAAAAAGATCAACCAAAAAAAAGGGTCTCAATTATTTATTTTGGCAAAGAAAAAAAAAAAGTTACAGTTTTATACAATGACGAGTAATCTCACCTGAAGATGATTTATTAGTAAAAACAAGTGATAGTAAGATTTTAATTGGGGTGAACAAAGGGAAAAAGCCTTTACGCTGGGATTACCCCCTCCTCCCGTACGTCTTCACTTAGCTAGTGTTCCTTAATACCCAACAGTTGGTAGTGGGTGACGCAAATAAGAACATAAAACGGAGTAACGTTTCATTGTGTCAGATGTCAGCTATGGCGCCAGGTAAGACAATGAAGTGTCACAACAAAATAGCATGTTTTTGTCTTCCATGTGGTTACATCAGAATGAAAAAAGCGGGAAGGAGAGGTGGTGTCAGGAAATAGTGGAGAAAGAACACACACAAAAACAAAGAAGAAGGCTAATGGCATGTTGGAGAGACAGCATACAAACACTAACCATCAGACTGAGCGGAAGGGTTTACTTGTTTTTGGATCTGATATTCATATGAGGCTAAGATTCCTGCCCCAAGTCCAAAGAGCCACATGGGTTGTGTGTGTGTGAGAGAGAGAGAGAAAGAGAAAGAGAGAGAGAGAGAGAGAGAGAGAGAGAGAGAGAGAGAGAGAGAGAGAGAGAGAGAGAGAATCATTTACACACCCCTCTTATCGGTATCCAGGGCCTGGCTGAGTGTAGCCCGGACCGTAAGGGGGGCGGTTGCGGGCGTATGGGTTAGCAGCCCCGGGTGGTGGGGTGCTCCCTGGAGGTGGGGTGTACCCCGGGCGAGGCTGGTAACCAGGCTGGGAGTTGGGTGGCATACTGTAGTTGGCGGGCTGCGACGCCTGGGAGGTATAGTTTTGGGGAGGGAAGGCTCCTGGTGGGTACTGCTGGGGTCCCTGAGGAGGATGTTGCTGCTGTGGCTGTTGGCCACCTTGGAAGCCTGGGACAGCTGGGGCCTGGCCTGGGGCAGGGGCCTGGGATGAAGGAGGCGCGTAGTTCTGGAACTGCTGCTGCTGCTGCTGCTGGGGCTGCTGCGGAGCGGGCTGGGGGGCTCCCGGCTGGGAACTGTATCCTGCTAAGAAAGCAAAGTAGATCTCAACCCTTGAGTTCTACACACTGCAACAATTTCAAAATTACAGTAAGTCTACTACATTTTTTTAACACTAAATCACACACGAACAAAAAATGTCCCATTAAAAACTAGGTTGGGTATCGTTTGAATTTAGACGATTCCGATTCCAGTTCTCAACAATTCTCAATTCTGATTCTTTAGGAGGGAGGTTACATTTTTTTTTACTATACCTACCAGGCTATTTTCAAGCAGTATCCTTTGAACTTTAATTTATATGTTATGTTTCTTTCACTTTATTTGTGGAAAAACCTCATTAAAAACATTTACCGGTACACATATCCTGTTTTTGTGTAAAGATAGGGATGTTCTGATCAGGGTACATGCTGCCGATTCTGATCATCCATGAGTGAAATGGGCCGATAATGGTCATATATATTAACTGCAGGGATTCATTGATTGTGGCGCAGCGACACTGCAATATGAGAGCAGCCACCCCTTGAAAATCAGGGTCTTTCAGGTGAAAACAAGTTCAAGTAATACATTGTATGAATGGATATATTTAAATATAGCTAATTATTTACACGCTTTACACTGTGATGCACTGAAAATTCGGCCACGGAAAAACTTTGATCAACTGTGAGCAAGATGCACGCGATTGTCTGGTAAGAGCGCCGAGGCTAACATGACAGAGGCTGTTTCCCTTAGAGACAAACAGGGCGTATGGGTATAGGGCAGTAGTGATTGCTCCAAGACTGTAAGACAGCTTTCCCTGAAATATCCCTCCAAAAAGTGGTCAAATATGTACTTTTGTATTTACATTTCATTGACTAAATATGCACTAGAATGCGTTCAACTTTTCTTCAGAATTAGTTACTAGGATGGCGTGGCGAAGTTGGGAGAGTGGCCGTGCCAGCAATCTGAGGGTTACTGGTTCAATCCCCACCTTCTACCATCCTAGTCACATCTGTTGTGTCCTTGAGCAAGACACTTCACCCTTGCTCCTGATGGGTCCTGGTTAGCGCCTTGCATTGCAACTCTCGCCATCAGTGTGAATGTGTGTGTGTATGGGTGAATGTGGAAATAGTGTCAAAGCGCTTTGAGTTCCTTAAAAAGGTAGAAAAGCACTATACAAGTACAACCCATTTACCAATTACTTTCACGACAGCTGACGTGAGTTTCTTCTCATTCATTCGGAGCATAGAGTGGGTTGTTCTCTTGCAGCTAAACTATATAATCATTGGAAAAATGCTTGGCTTTGTCCCGCCCACCGACACCGAGCGTTTCTGAAAATTAATGAGAAGTGGCCGTGGCCTGGACGCCGGGCTTCCGAAAGATAATTGGATGATCTGACTGAGGCTGAATCCCTTTTTGATTGACAGCAAAATGAGCGAATCAGCAAAATTTAAAACACTGTCTTAGCGTTTTCTAACTTTCATTCTGTTCCTGTTGATATGACAATTTTACCATCTTTTAAGTGACATTTCCTTTGTAAAATCTAGCATCTTTATGTCTTATCCGTAATCATAGCAGAAGTGCATTGTGCGTCATGGCAGAAGTGCATTGTGGGTCATGGGATGCTAACTGCTGCTACATCCGTAGCTATTAAAATTGATTATTTCAACATTGGCGGTAACTTATAAAAACTGAGAAGGGCTGAAATAAAATGGCACCGAAAAGGAAATCATATACTGCAGATTACAAGCCGGACGTAGTGAAATATGCAGCAGAAAACGGCGATTGAGCAGCAAAAAGAAAGGAAACGGCGCATGCCAGAGGCGACACCGGGGAGGAAGATTTAATCGGATTTAGCGATCGGGAGTGACAGATTGTTTTGTAAACGTATAGCATGTTCTATATATCATAGTTATTTGAATGACTCTTGCCATGATGTAGGGTCTTCCAAGACAAACAGGTCCTAGGTGAGGGATCAGACAAAGAGCAACTCGAAGACTTCTATGGAAATACAACAACCAAGACTCAGTTTTCCCTCGCCCGGACGCGGGTCACCCGGGCCCCCCTCTGGAGCCAGGCCCGGAGTTGGGGCCCGATGGCTAGCGCCTGGTGGCCGGGCCTGTCCCCATGGGGCCCAACCGGGCACAGCCCGAAGAGGCAACGTGGATCCCCCCCTCCAATGGGCTCACCACTCATGGGAGAGGCCATAGAGGTCGGGTGCAATGTGAGCTGGGCGGAAGCCGAAGGCAGGGCACTAGGCGGTCCGATCCTTGGCTGCATAAGCTAGCTTTTGGGACGTGGAATGTCACCTCGCTGGGAAGGAAGGAGCCTGAGCTAGTGCGCGAGGTGGAGAAGTTCCGGCTGGATATAGTCGGACTCACTTCCACACACAGCAAGGGGTCTGGAACCAGTTCTCTCGAGAGGGGCTGGACTCTCTTTCACACTGGCGTTGCACGCAGTGAGAGACGACAGGCTGGGCTAGCAATTCTTGTTGCCCCCCGGCTCAAAGCCTGCACGTTGGAGTTCAACCCGGTGGACGAGAAGGTAGCTTTCCTCCGCCTTCGGGTGGGGGGACGGGTCCTGACTGTTGTTTGTGCTTACGCACCAAACAGCAGTTCAGTACCCACCCTTTTTGGATGCACTCGAGGGAGTACTGGAAAGTGCTCCCCCGGGTGATTCCCTTGTCCTACTTGGGGACTTCAACGCTCATGTTCGCAACGACAGTGAAACCTGGAGAGGCGTGATTGGGAAGAATGGCCGCCCGGATCTAAACCCGAGTGGTGTTTTGTTATTGGACTTTTGTGCTCATCACACATTGTCCATAACAAACACCATGTTCAAACATAAGGGTGTCCATATGTGCACTTGGCACCAGGACACCCTAGGCCGCAGTTCCATGATCGACTTTGTAGTTGTGTCATCGAATTTGTGGCCTCATGTTTTGGACACTCGAGTGAAGAGAGGGGCAGAGCTTTCTACCGATCACCACTTGGTGGTGAGTTGGCTGCGATGGTGGGGGAGGATGCCAGACAGACCTGGCAAGCCCAAACGTATTGTGAGGGTCTGCTAGGAACGTCTAGCAGAGTCTCCTGTCAGAGAGAGTTTCAATTCCTACCTCCGGAAGAACTTTGAACATGTCACCAGGGAGGTTCTGGACATTGAGTCCGAGTGGACCATGTTCCGTGCCTCTTTTGTTGAGGCGGCTGACTGGAGCTGTGGCTGCAAGGTAATTGGTGCCTGTCGTGGCGGTAATCCTAGAACCCGCTGGTGGACACCAGCGGTGAGGGATGCAGTCAAGCTGAAGAAAGAATCCTATCGGGTTCTTTTGGCTCATAGGACTCCGGAGGCAGCGGACAGGTACCGACAGGCCAAGCGGTGTGCGGCTTCAGCGGTCGCGGAGTCAAAAACTCGGACATGGGAGGAGTTCGGGGAAGCCACGGAAAACAACTTCCGGACGGCTTCGAAGCGATTCTGGACCACCAGGAAGGGGAAGCAGTGCATTGTCAACACCGTGTATGGTGTTCTGCTGACCTCGACTGCGGATGTTGTGGATCGGTGGAGGAAATACTTCGAAGACCTCCTTAATCCCACCAACACGTCTTCCTATGAGGAAGCAGTTCCTGGGGAATCTGTGGTGTGCTCTCCTATTTCTGGGGCTGAGGTTGCTGAGGTAGTTAAAAAGCTCCTCGGTGGCAAGACCCTGGGGGTGGATGAGATCTGCCCGGAGTTCCTTAAGTCTCTGGATGCTGTGGGGCTGTCTTGGTTGACAAGACTCTGCAACATCACATGGACGTCGGGGGCAGTACTTCTGGATTGGCAGACCGGGGTGGTGGTTCCTCTCTTTGCTAAGGGGAATCGGAGGGTGTGTTCCAACTATTGTGAGATCAAACTCCTCAGCCTTCCCGGTAGGGTCAATTCAGGTGTACTAGAGAGGAGGCTATGCCGGAAAGGAGGCTACGCCGGATAGTCGAACCTCGGATTCAGGAGGAACAGTGCGGTTTTCGTCCTGGTCGTGGAACTGTGGACCAGCTCTATACTCTCGGCAGGGTCCTTGAGGGTGCATGGGAGTTTGCCTAACCAGTCTACAGCTCTCACTGGATCGGTTCGCAGCCGAGTGTAAAGCGACTGGGATGAGAATCAGCACCTACAAGTCCGAGTCCATGGTTCTCGCCCGGAAAAGGGTGGAGTGCCATCTCCGGCAGGGAAGGAGACCCTGCTCCAAGTGGAGGAGTTCAAGTACCTCGGAGTCTTGTTCACGAGTGAGGGAAGAGTGGATCGTGAGATCGACAGGCGGATCGGTGCGGCGTCTTCAGTAATGCGGACGCTGGATCGATCCGTTGTGGTGAAGAAGGAGCTGAGCCGGAAGGCAAAGCTCTTAATTTACCGGTCGATCTACGTTCCCATCCTCACCTATGGTCAAGGACAAAATCACAGGTACAAGCGGCCGAAATTAGTTTCCTCCGCCGGGTGGTGGGGCTCTCCCTTAGAGATAGGGTGAGAAGCTCTGCCATCCGGGAGAAGCTCAAAGTAAAGCCGCAGCTCCTCCACATCGAGAGGAGCCAGATGAGGTGGTTCGGGCATCTAGTCAGGATGCCACCCGAACGCCTCCCTAGGGAGGTGTTTAGGGCAGGTCCGACCGGTAGGAGGCCACGGAGGAAGACCCAGGACTCGTTGGGAAGACTATGTCTCCCGGCTGGCCTGGGAACGCCTCGGGATCCACCGGGAAGAGCTGGACGAAGTGGCTGGGAAGAGGGAAATCTGGGCTTCCCTGCTTCGGCTGCTGCCCCCTCGACCCGACCTCGGATAAGCGGAAGAAGATGGATGGATGGATGGATCTTATTAATCTATTTGTTAATTTCTTGTTAATAACTGCTTACTTTCTGTTGTAACACGCTTTCAACTACAATTTTTAAACTTTACTAAACAGTTTAAATCTAGTTTAACGGCTAACTTAGCTATTAGCTTGCCATTCCTCCATTGAGCCTTGTCCTTTAATCTTCTAGTGATTAAAGGGGAACTGCACTTTTTTTTGGGAACTTTTGCCTATGTTTCCCAATCATTATAAAAGACATGGCGATAGATGTATTTTTGAATGCATTGTAACTCATAAATAAAAGTGCGCTTACAGCGGAGCCAATGGGAGGTCCTCTATTTCACCTATAATACCCAATAAAAAAATATCCAAAAAGTGCCAACAATACTACATTTACATTTTGTTATTTGAATGTTAACCAAGTATTAGTGATATTGTTATTGTAAGTGCTAACGCAGACAAACTATTTTTAGCGGTGCTCTGATCACGAGCTTGTGTGCCAATGTTGACATGATCGACTGTTTAGCTGCTTCCTCGTTTCCTTGCTTGTCAAACTTTATTGTAGCTCATAAATCATGCCTCTCACCTGGATAGTAGAAGGACAAGGACATATTCCAACAAATTGGTAGGTACACTTTGACAGCCAATTTAGCCCCGGTAATGGCGAAAACGACACAAAAAGCCACTTGGTTCCACCCCCCCTTTTCTTCACGAGGATTATCATCATTCTTCATCTAAATGGATATATATGAACATCCTA